>NC_141091.1:47464279-48064279 GCF_041138505.1 Cibotium barometz
TGAGGTTCAATAAGACAAGCTGAGGCTGAGCCAGATCTAGGAGTTTCTGTATATGAGTGTGGAGGGTGGTGGTTCTGCTGTTACTCAGAGCCCATGGGTAAGTTAGAAACATCCAGTTATATATGATGGTATGAGTGGCACGCCAAAGGGATAAGTTAATGATGTTAATGGCTTCCCATGTGCATAATGTGTGGTAGCTTTTAAATGGTATCGATTGGGTCAAATCAGTGAATACCTCTTATGGAATGCAAACATGAGGGCATCTCAATGCACAAAGGAATGTATTTATGAAGATATGGGAAAATACTTGAATGAACAATTGGGGAGTCTATAAATCACATGGCCAATATGATGATTTATACACTACGGAGGCATCAAGAGTAATAGAAATTCAATGGACATTACAGTGCCGAAGAATTTGTCGGATGTCGGGGAATAAAATTAAAGGTTATGCCTTGCATTGAGAACTTTAACCTTAATGCTAAGGTTATGCCTTGCATTGAGAATTCTAACCTTAATGCTAAGGTTAGAAGTAATACATAATGGGTGGCAGCGTACGTGGAAAAGGAAGATATTTCTTTTATTTGGAATTTTCTAGAGCGAGCGCAGCCTTGTAATTGGAAAATCCCGCATGAATAGCTGCAAAAGGTGGTGGGGGGCGCCGAGTTCTCCGCGGGAAAGAGAGAAAAAACTAGAGGCGGACGGCGGCGAGTTCAGTGTGAGGGAAAAATTCTGCAGAGTTAGAGAACAGCGTCCATTTTGACCAGTTTCTTTTATTCCAAGAATATATATACTGCTTGTGCTTTGTAGGTGCTAGAATTAGAGGATAAATTTAGTACTACATGATGATATAATTTTGGGAAAAACCATTTTCAAAATCGACACTGATGCGATGCTGCTCCAGATGTTTCTCCTTCGCATAATCGGCGTTGAAGCGACTTTTGAGACAAGCAAAAATAAAAAAATCAAAGTGTAAATCCACTCATACTTCAGATAAGCTTTTTTTTTCTACTACTTTATTGGACTAGGAAAAGGGGTAAGACCCAAAAATCCTTAAAGGATTTGGAATTGAGAAAAGCTTGGTGAACAAGCTAATGGTTGTTTTTTAGAACTTGATGTTTTGTGGGAAAAGGTATCCTCTTAACACATTTAAATCATGGGAAATTGGTCTAGCTTCTGCTTGATTGAATTCAGAAAGTCATGAGCATGTTATGCCATCTTTGCTTGTGAGATGTTAGAATATTAAGGCAGGTTTTCAGGTGAAAAAGAGCATCATGATATAATGGTTTTTATGGCACTGGATGTAAAGGATGTAACTGGTCACATGTATATTGGGAAAATTTGAAGGCCTTGTTATGCCTACATGTGAATGGTTCAAAGGATTACGTGAAAGAAGTCAGTGAGCAAAGGAATAAACACTTGGTATGCAATTTTGTGCAATCATCAGGATGAATTCAAGGATGTATTGAGGCAAGTTGACACATGTAATTGTCATTGGAAATAGTGATGTTCAATACTCCTTGGGAAATTTTATGCGTGAGTTTCCTTGTTGGATTTGACATTCACTCTCACAGCTAGAAGTTTCGTACTTTCCTGGCTGTACCGCACACGTCACGACAGCTTTGGTGAACCCGACGTGAAACTGCTGGGGTGAAAGTGTGGTGAAATATACAGGGAAGTTATGGCTGAGAATTCTGAGGGTCAGGGGGTTCATTTTGACCCCGGAGTTATGCAGATGTTTCAGATGTTTACCATGTACATGCAACAACAACAAGCTGCTGAAAGAGGACAAATTTCCACGACCAAAGCATTACAATCAATTGTGAAAAAGATGGATCAATTTGATGGGAAGGACATTACAAAGTACCTGCGCAATTATATAAAGGAGATGGAGCTAAACAGGGTGACTGAGGAGGACATGGTTCGAAGTTTCGAGCTGGTATGTGTTCCTGAAATAAGAGAGCGCATAAAAGGATTGCAGACAGCACAGGGTGGCAGAAATTGGGAAGAGTTCAAGCTTGCTTTAAAGGATGAATATTTTATGGAGGATTCTGAGCGAGTGACTAAACGAACTTTCTTGGAATGGGTCACAAAATCTAAGATGGGAATTTCTGCCACAGAATTGCTAAGAGAGTTTGAGAAGCGTTATGCCCAGTTGTCAAGGATAGAGCGTGCAACTTTGGACAGAGAAAAAACAGAGCTCTTCTTACAAGCAGCTGGGAAAGATCTCCAGGAGAAATTGGAAATCCTCCTTGAGGATAAGGATACAGAGCAGGGATTAAAGAGTGATTGGAATGATGTTGAGGATGCAGTCACTATGTTAGCAAAGCGGCAGCGGAGGAGGGATAAAATGGTGATGGGCTCTGCACCCCCCATAGCTGCTGTTACCCCTGAGAATCTACCCAAACCAGCTGCTACAATTCCCAAGGTAGATGGGCCAATGGATGAGCTTATCAAGGGTATGCGTGACTTAAAATTGAAGATGACCAGGATTGAAGAAAAAGGTTTACCATTGGGGCAGGCTTCTATGTAAAGGCCTCAAAGCAAAGAAGGGTTTACATATAGATGCATATGGTGTGATGACCCAGAGCATGCAAAGAAAGATTGTGCTAGCTATAAAGAAGCTCTTAAAAATCAACTTGTGTTTTTCAAAGATGGGAAAATCCATCTTACAAAGACTGGTCTTCCATTGAGTACAAACTTTGGGAAAGGAGGGATGAAAAAGCTGGTAGAGGATATGGCTCCTAGTCATGCCATTTCTATGGTTGAGGCAGCAACCTATGGATTAAAGGTTGGTCAACTAAAGCAGGGATTTGAGAATGATGAGGATTATGAAAATGAGGATTTTTGGCCATCAACAATGGAATTAATTGCGTCAAAGAAAGTGTCAAAGCAAGCTTTGCATGAAGCAGGTGATTGTATACGTCTTGAGACTGGCTGGGAGGAGCCTGTAGATTCTTTATCCATTCATGCCTATATTGCCAAATGCCAAAATAATGAGGCACAGGTAGAGGAGAAGCGAAAAAGGGAAAATGAGGAAGGAGGGCCATCAAAAAGAGTTACACGTGGAAGTGAAAAGAAGGATCCTGGGCCATCACATATGCCTCCACAGCATAGCAGACCTCCACATGATGTTTCAATGGAAGAAGTGCCAGCAAAAATGAAGGAGAAGGGTAAAGGGAAAAGTCCACTCTACAAGCTTCAATCTGATATTGAAGTTGCAACAGATCTCAAAAAGGTGCTTGAAGAGAGAATTCTAAACAGCAGGGTGGAATTCACACTAGGGGAAGTCTTGGGGATTGCAAAGAAAGAATTTCATGATGAGATAATTGATATTATACGAAGAAAAAGGCAGTCCATAATTGAATCTATTCCATCACAAGGGGAGGCAAGCACTTCCAAAACTCATGGTGTACAGGTACAAAAAAGGGAAGAGAGAGAAAATGTGGTGGAATGTAATCACTCTGCTGATGGGGCACGACAAGTGCGCTTTGTGGAAGAGGATGATGAAAAAGAAGTTCTTACAAAGAGTCATTACTCCAGGAGCCATTGGGCAAGAGCAACCACTGAAACCCTTGTCAAGATAGGTGATTTGGAAGAGCCATATGTCGCTCTAATTGATCATGGGTCTGAAATAAATCTTATGGCTAAAAATCTCTACAACAAATGTAAGTGGCCAATGGATGTGGATCATGGGTGGATGATTAAAGCAGCTAATAACTCCTCTGGAGAGCTTTATGCAGCATGTCCAAATGTAAGGGTAACTATAGGGGATGTGAAGGATGATCAGAATTTCTTTGTTCAGGAGATGTCATCGTATCCCCTTATCCTTGGGCAACCCTACATTACAGCTGTAAGGATGGAAACAAAGGTTTTGGATGATGGTTCAGCATATGCAAGAATAAGGAGTAAAGATGGCAAAAAAGCTGTTCAGTTTTTGACAGTTTGCATTAATCATGAAAGGAATCATGAGTCTCTTCGGGCACAGTCACTCCCAAAGATAAACAGAGAGTTCATGAATTACAGGGAGATGAGGGATTTTGGCCAGGTGCCATTGTAAAGCGGGATTCCAATGGTACAAGGGGAAATGAGTTCTCGCAAGACTCAATCAATGTAAATAGTTTTTCAGCAAATTTTCAGGGATTCTCCAGCTATGGGTCATTGGTTTTTGTAAAAAGCAAGGATTTGAAGCGTGGCATGCAAAAACATATACAAAATGAACAAAAAAGTTTTGAGCAGTGTGGTCTTTTGGGGAAGAATGAGTTTATTTCAGGGGTGCTTGATGAGGTGTCATTTATAGATACTATGGATGTGCTTTTTGATATGGGAAGAGCATGCTTACAGGGTGGAAATGATATGATAAAGGTGTCATCTGTGGAGATGTATGATATAATCCAGGAATTTGAGGGGGTGGAATGTAGAAACATGAATTGTGAGATGGATGCTCATGTTGATACAAAGTACAAAACGGTTGCAAAGAAGGTGAAACCAGTTGCCTTGCCCTTGCCACCAGGAAGCAAGGAGAAGATAGACGAAGCTTCTATGCAGCCAAATCTTAGAGATCCGAAGAAAATTGGGCATAGATTTACTCAAGAAACTCTAAAAGAGCTGAAGATTGGTGAGAAGGATTTTCTGTTGCCAGTTGAAAGGGAATGCTTTGAGGAGATGCTTGTAAAACATGGGAAAGCTTTTGCTTTTCAGCCGCATGAGATAGGCTGTGTTGATCCAAGTGTAACAGCACCAATGGTGATCTTTACTGTTCCACATGTGCCCTGGAACCTGCGGCCAATTCCAGTACCAAAGGCTCTCTTGCCAAAGTTGATGGAATTACTAAAGGAAAAGATCAGGATGGGAATCTTGGAGCCTTCATGTGCCCCATATTCCAACAGATGGTTTACTGTACCAAAGAAAAATGGGACATTGCGCTTTATTAAAGACATGCAACCTGTAAACAAAGTCACAATCAGGAATGTGGGAGCAGGTCCAATTGTGGATGAGTTTGCAGAAGCATTTGCAGGAAAAGCTATATACTCTATGGGTGATTTGTATTCGGGATATGATCAGTTCCAGCTGGATATACAAAGCAGGGACTTGACCACAATGAGAACTCATTTGGGATTAGTAAGGATGTGTACCTTACCACAGGGAGCCACTAACTCAGTGGCACATATGATGAATGGAATGAATAAAGTCTTACGAGACTTCATACCACAAAAAACTATGCCATTTTTGGATGATGTGCCAATAAAGGGCTGTGATGAGAAAGACAAAGATGAGGATTTGGATTCAGAAGGGTGCCGCAAGTTTGTGGCAAATCATATAAAAGATTGTGACATGATTCTATCCAGGCTTGAAGAAGTGAATCTTACTTTATCTGGGCTGAAATCAGTGTTTGGGGTTGGTGAAGTGCTAATAGTGGGACATCTTTGTAGTACTAGTGGACGCCGTCCTTGTCCAGCCAAGATAGATGCAATACAAAGAATGAAGGAAACATGCATTAATGTTACAGAGCTGAGGAGATTTCTTGGAGCATGTGTCTTTTATGTTATTTGGATCCCACATTATGCACATGTAGCAGATCCTCTTTATCAACTTTTGAGGAAAAATCAAAAATTTTTGTGGAATGCAGTACATATTAAAGCTATGCGGAAGCTGAAATATTTGCTCCAATCATCACCCATTTTGAGAAAGGCAGATTATGAGTGTGGCAGGCCTGTGATTGTTACAGTTGATACTAGTCCTACTGGGATAGGATGGGCAGTAGGGCAAGATGATGAGGATGATCATAGGTATGTAATTAGATTTGGAGCAAAGGTGTTAAGCTTTCGGCAACGAAAGTATCCACAGATCAAGAGAGAGTTATGGGGGATAGTCACTGCTCTAAAATGTGAAAAAGAATATCTTATTGGAGCATCTGTACTTGTGGAAACCGATTGCTTGCCACTTCTTGGGATGATAGCAAGTTGTACCACCCCAGATATTGCTATGCTTAGGTGGATTGCTTATATCAAGTCACTAAATCCTGAGTTTGAGCATATTGCAGGAAAAGATAATCCAGTTGCAGATATGCTATCAAGAGCCAGGTATGAAGATGAGAGAGAGATGATTAGTGACATTGATGATGTGGGTACAAAGTTCTATACTACAGCATATGCAAAAGGGGATCATATTTGCCTATCAAATGCACTTGAGTCTTTTATTGAGGAAATATATGAAGGAGATTGGTTGCTTATTGGTCAATATTTGAGTACTCTGACAAGGCAAGAAAATTGGTCTGACTCAGAATTTAAGAGAATCCGCAGAAAAGCATATGGTTATTTCCTAAAGGGTGGGTATCTCTGGAAGCATCCTAAGCAGAGGAATGCTATGCCACAGAGAGTCATATGTGATAAAGAGACTCAAGGAAAGCTTGTGAAAGAATTCCATGAGAGTCTCTGGGCTAGACATAGAAGCGTGTGGGCCACCTTTACCAAAATAAAGGAAAAATATTGGTGGAAAGGAATGTACAAGGATATTTCCCAATATGTGGAAACATGCATGGTATGCCAAATGTACTCAAATGTGCGGCATCGTGACGGCTTGCAACCAACCTACCCACCTGCCATGCACTACAAATGGGTAGTGGATCTAGTTACAATGCCTTTGGGAATTTGGCAGATGCGGTACATTGCACTTGCAAGAGAAGATTTGACAAATCAGGTAGAAGGGCGTGCTCTTAGAACAAAGAGTACGGAAACAGTATGCAAATTTCTCTTGGAAGATGTGATCTGCCGGTATGGTTGTGTTGGGAAGATAACAGCTGATAGGGGTGAGCTAGATGTTGAAGAAGCAAGGGAATTCTTCTCTAGAATTGGTATCAAACTATTCCTAACATGTGCTTACAATCCTGAGGGCAATGGGAAAAGTGAGCGAGGACATCCTCCGATCATTAAAGCTTTGGCTAAGGCATGCAGAGAAAGAATGCGAGAGTGGCCAAAGCTGCTACCATATGCCTTGTGGGCTGACCGTACAACTCATAGCTCAGTGTGACAGGATACATGCCTGCAGAACTGATGTATGGTCAGAAGCCAGTGATGCCAGTTGAAGAAGTAGTTCTAACTTGGAATGTATTGCCCTGGGTCGAAGGATTGAGCAGAGATGACCTCCTTGCATTGCGAATAAGACAGTTGGAGAGGAGGCCTGGAGATATAGAGCTTGCTAAAGCCCGCTTGAAAGATGCAAGGTTGAAAAATAAAGAAAGATTTGATAGTAGACACAGACTCTGGCCAAAACCTATTGAAGAAGGTGATTGGGTTCTAATGTATGACAGTAGCCTTGACAACCAATTCACTGTTCAAAGAAAATTTGCAAAAAGATGGTTTGGCCCTTACATTGTCAAGCATGTGCATGGAAATGCTACGTATACTCTGTGTGAGCTTGATGGGACAGAAATAAAGAATCTTGTGGCTGGTAAAAGAATCAAGATATTTAAAAGAAGGCACGATAGTGATCCTTTTGATTCACAAGAGACTCAGGATGAGAGACTTGACAGTGGTAGTATGGATATGGTTGAAGAGGAAGAGGATGATCTTCCTGGAACTGCAGAAGATGAAGACGACATCCAATTATATGTGGACCTTGATGATGATTTGGCACATACCAGAGGATGTGCAGGTTTAGAGGGGGTGGATGTCGTGCCATGGCACGTCTATGATGTGAAACCGTGCATGTGAGGCCATCAAATACACATCCAGATGCATGAGGTTATGTGCCATGACGAGTCATTATATGATGCCATGTACATATGTTCATATTGTAAATGAGGTTCAATAAGACAAGCTGAGGCTGAGCCAGATCTAGGAGTTTCTGTATATGAGTGTGGAGGGTGGTGGTTCTGCTGTTACTCAGAGCCCATGGGTAAGTTAGAAACATCCAGTTATATATGATGGTATGAGTGGCACGCCAAAGGGATAAGTTAATGATGTTAATGGCTTCCCATGTGCATAATGTGTGGTAGCTTTTAAATGGTATCGATTGGGTCAAATCAGTGAATACCTCTTATGGAATGCAAACATGAGGGCATCTCAATGCACAAAGGAATGTATTTATGAAGATATGGGAAAATACTTGAATGAACAATTGGGGAGTCTATAAATCACATGGCCAATATGATGATTTATACACTACGGAGGCATCAAGAGTAATAGAAATTCAATGGACATTACAGTGCCGAAGAATTTGTCGGATGCCGGGGAATAAAATTAAAGGTTATGCCTTGCATTGAGAACTTTAACCTTAATGCTAAGGTTATGCCTTGCATTGAGAATTCTAACCTTAATGCTAAGGTTAGAAGTAATACATAATGGGTGGCAGCGTACGTGGAAAAGGAAGATATTTCTTTTATTTGGAATTTTCTAGAGCGAGCGCAGCCTTTGTAATTGGAAAATCCCGCATGAATAGCTGCAAAAGGTGGTGGGGGGCGCCGAGTTCTCCGCGGGAAAGAGAGAAAAAACTAGAGGCGGACGGCCGCGAGTTCAGTGTGAGGGAAAAATTCTGCAGAGTTAGAGAACAGCGTCCATTTTGACCAGTTTCTTTTATTCCAAGAATATATATACTGCTTGTGCTTTGTAGGTGCTAGAATTAGAGGATAAATTTAGTACTACATGATGATATAATTTTGGGAAAAACCATTTTCAAAATCGACACTGTTGCGATGCTGCTCCAGATGTTTCTCCTTCGCATAATCGGCGTTGAAGCGACTTTTGAGACAAGCAAAAATAAAAAAATCAAAGTGTAAATCCACTCATACTTCAGATAAGCTTTTTTTTTCTACTACTTTATTGGACTAGGAAAAGGGGTAAGACCCAAAAATCCTTAAAGGATTTGGAATTGAGAAAAGCTTGGTGAACAAGCTAATGGTTGTTTTTTAGAACTTGATGTTTTGTGGGAAAAGGTATCCTCTTAACACATTTAAATCACGGGAAATTGGTCTAGCTTCTGCTTGATTGAATTCAGAAAGTCATGAGCATGTTATGCCATCTTTGCTTGTGAGATGTTAGAATATTAAGGCAGGTTTTCAGGTGAAAAAGAGCATCATGATATAATGGTTTTTATGGCACTGGATGTAAAGGATGTAACTGGTCACATGTATATTGGGAAAATTTGAAGGCCTTGTTATGCCTACATGTGAATGGTTCAAAGGATTACGTGAAAGAAGTCAGTGAGCAAAGGAATAAACACTTGGTATGCAATTTTGTGCAATCATCAGGATGAATTCAAGGATGTATTGAGGCAAGTTGACACATGTAATTGTCATTGGAAATAGTGATGTTCAATACTCCTTGGGAAATTTTATGCGTGAGTTTCCTTGTTGGATTTGACATTCACTCTCACAGCTAGAAGTTTCGTACTTTCCTGGCTGTACCGCACACCTCACGACAACGCTATATAGTAGCTAGTGTGCATACAGTTAGCATATACTATGCTAGTTAGCATACACTTAATGCTAGTTAGCATACACTATATGCTAGTTGGCATATACTGTATGCTAGTTAGCATACGCTATATGCTAGTAAGCACATAATATAAATTAGGTAGTTAGTATACAGTTAACATGTACTGTGCGAGTTAGCATATAGTATATGCTAGTTAGACTATACTATATACTAGTTAGCATACTTTATATGCTAACTAGTATATAAAGTATGCTAACTAGTTAGCATACTTTATATGCTAACTAGTTAGCCTATACTATATACTAGTTAGCATACTTTATATACTAACTAGCATACTTTATATGCTAGTTAGGATACACTGTATGCTAGTTAGCATACGCTTTATGCTAGCTAGCACACACTTTGTAGAAGCTTGTTAGTACACAATTAGCATATACTGTGGTAGTAGTAAGCATACACAAGATACAAAATAGAATAAAAGATACAAAATAGAATAAAAGACCATGATGCTCATGTCAAAAACCAAATGGCATGCTGTTATAGATTGCTTCATAATCTTCAGGGGTGATTGTGTACATTTGCCTTCTCTTTTGCATGTGTTTCATGGGTATCTTGATACAACGTACAAGATTTGAAAGTATGTGAACAACAGGTTGATTGTAGTCTAGTTTGAAGGTGTATGCATCCACTTGCTTGTAATATAGTCCTTAAATGACATAAGATCCTTTGTCAATTACATTGTTCCACTCATCAATGTAACCCTGTTTTGCCTTTTCTTTTACTGCAATGCACTTTACCAAGTAAAAGTCTACATTCTCATCATTGGTTGTAGCATCCGGATTTACTACAAAAGTGTCACCAACACACAAAGCACTACTTAATGCATCATGAAGGCCTTCATACACGAATTTTTCATATCCAATGATCTATCCTTTAAGGGCAACATCAGTCAGAGTGTCTTCTTCATCCTCAACTTCATCAGACAATGGCATCAGAATGTGATAATCCCAAGGCTACACATGAGATTTGTTAGTGCAGCGATTCCAACTATGGTTCATGCATGCATCACAAAAGCATGCCAATGGTCTTGTGGCAATGGCAGTTGCATCTTGCCGGTTGTGACCACCAAAAGCATGCAAGGTGCGAGACTTCTCAACCGTGGCACAATTCCATTTAACCTCCCTGTTTACATCACCTACTTTGATCTCCCAAAACACACGGGCACATTCCCTTTCTTTTAGAGGATATGATGTAGCTTCTCCCTTTGATAGGTTGGCTTGGCAATAGGCAACCACATCTGCAGCACACTTTAAAGTGGCCCCATTAGGCTTCATCTATTCATGTGTCAATGATCTTTTAACAACTGCACCTGCACCGTCATGCTCTCCCTTGCCATGTCCCGATCCAAAGAAGAACGAGCTCATCTCCATTCTTGTCAGTCCAGCATACCTTGCAACAAAATAGAAAGGCCTAGCAGCCTTAAACTATGAGGCAGCACCATCTGACTAAACCCAGTGATGTTTTGGAGTGACACCTTCTCTCTGTAACCAGCCACAATGCAGCATAAAACAATGTTGGACAAACAATGTGTCATGCACTTTGTCATCTGATATGAAGAAGTGGATTTTCTTGACTACTTCCCCTTCCCTGCGGTAGTATGTTATGTGCACAAAGATAGTTACTTTACTTGAGTGCCAATGCATGGATTGAATCTCATTTTGCTCCTTGAATGCATAGTTTTCTGCAAAGTCTACAACCGACACAACCACATCGTCAAGAAATCTAAGAATACGATCCTTGAACTGTTGTGCTTGCCATCGAGCGATATAGTTATGTTTGATAAAAACCTTCAGCTTGGTCTGTAAGAGTTGAAGAAACTCCCAGCACTGCATTTCTTTAGTCACAAGATCTTTTCTCTTTCTTTTTGTCTCCGTGCTTATCTGTTGCCTCCACATATGCAAACAATTTTACAAAGATATTCTTACCTGGGCTTTGTGTCTCTAAGCAGCATGTTTCTAGCTTTTTCACACCACATTTCTTACATTCGCCCATCAAACACTCACTATTGTGGTAACCAGCATCTATCTGCTTCGGGCAGAGAACTGACTCCCATAGATGTGTGACACCTTTGAAAGCTTGACATGAAGCCATGCAACCCCTGCTAGTTTCATCACCTCTGACGCAAACGCTGCATGTACATCTGCATTGGGCTCCATGCAGCCCAAATGACTAAGACCGCATATGGTTAAGTGTGTCCTTTAAAAAGGACATCTGCACATGATATTTGCAGCAGCATGTGTATCTAGTGTAATTCCTACTAAATTGGATTTATGCATGGAAAGATGCATAAAGAATTTTATTTTTATTCCAAAAGTGTTATTTTCATCAATTTTGATTTTATGCATAAATAGATGCATAAAGAATTTTATTTTTAATCCAAAAGTGTTATTTTCATCAATTTTGATTTTATGCATAAATAGATGCATAAAGAATTTTATTTTTTAATTTCAAAAGAGTTATTTTCATCAATTTTGATTTTATGCATAGAAAGATGCATAAAGATTTTTTTTTTAATTCAAAAGAGTTATTCTTATTAATATCGATTTTATGCATAGAAAGATGCATAAAAGATTTATTTTTATTTTTAAAGTATTATTTTTATTGACATTAAATTTATGCATAGTTAGATGCATAAAAGATTTATTTTTATTTTAAAAGTGTTATTCTCATTAAATTAAAATTTATGCATAGTAAAATATAAAAAACGTTTATTTTTAATTCGAAAGTGTTATTTTCCTTAAAATTGAACCTATGCCTAAATAGATGCAAAAAAAAAGGATTTTTATAAAAGTGTTATTCCTACTAAAATTGTCTTTATGCTTAATTAGATGCGTAAAGAATCTTTATATTAAAAAAAATTAGAATTCTCCTACATTCTATAGATAGATGTGACAAGATGTGATAGGAATCAGATAGATGTAAATGGATGTATGGATGTGGATGTGAATGTGAATATGGATGTATGAATGTGATATTTTTATCTCTCTTGTTTCAACTAGATCCAAAAAGTGAGCAAAACTGACCTAAAAATGGTAAAAAATTGACCAAACTGATTTGGAAAATTCTAGAATCAGTTTGCTTGGTTAGAGGCTCACTTTTTCCTATAAATAGAAGCCTTCCCCTTTGTTGAAGCTTAATAGTGTTTTTTGCACTATTACCCGGCCTCTCCCAAGTGCCAAAAATAATGAATTTTACTCATAATTCATTAGTTTTTGACCTTCCCTCTTCTAAACGACTGGTGGCCACTCTTGTTTTCAAACAAGAGTAGAACCCTCAAACCATCAAGCCAAAGGAAATCTCTCAAATTATCTATGTAAGTTGGAGATTATTCTCTTTTCCATTCCTTTTATGGTTTTTATGATTTTTGTCTTCTCTAAATTGAATGGATGTTATGCCTCATTAAAAAAAAGGCATTCCCCTCTCTTCTTTAGTAAATCCAACATTTCTTTATCCTAGATGATTGATTATTGGATAAAATCAAGTTTTTCATAATGTTTCTCTTAAATAAGTAGAAAATGTTTACTTTAGAATGATTTAAATACTCTTGGTGAACTTCTAATTAATTTTAGTAAGTTAAAAATTGAAAAATGGCCAGCCATACAAAGGAGGTTATGGCAAAATTTTCTGAGAAATTGTGAAATAAATTTCATCTTTTATTAATCAAATAGAGTAATCCCCATCGTTAGAGTATTCTAAAAGTATCATTTTCATTCATGCATAGAAAGATGCATATTGACTAATTTTTATAAAACAATGATTTTCAATAGAATTCAATTCTATGAAAGATACTTATTGATAATTTTTTTATTATAAAAGTGTTACTTTCTTCATTATAGATTTTTATGCATAAAATAATGCATAAAAGTATATTTTTTATACAAAAGAGTTACTTTAGTCATATTGATTTTTATGCATAAAAGAATATTTTTTTATTATAAAAGTGTTACTTTTATCACTATTGATTTCTATGCATAAAAGTATCATAGAAGAATATTTTTTTATTATAAAAGTGTTACTTTTATCATAAATGATTTTTATGCATAAACATATGCATAAAAGATATAATTTTTATATTAAAAGTGTGATTTTCATCATAAATAATTTGTATGCATAAATATATTCATAAAGAAATTGTTTTATATTAAAAGTATGATTTTTATAATAAATGATTTATATGCATTAAAATATGCATAAAAGATATTTTCTTTTAATTAAAATTATGATTTTCATCATAAATGAATTGTATGCATAAACATATGCATAAAAGATAATTTTTATATTAATAGTGTGATTTTTATCATAAATGAATTGTATGCATAAACATATGCATAAAAGATATTTTTTATATTAAAAGTGTGATTTTCATCATAAATAAATTATATGCATAAATAATATTTTTTTATAGTAAAAGTGTGATTTTCATCATAAATGAATTGTATGCATAAACAAATGCATAAAAGATATTTTTTATATTAAAAGTGTGATTTTCATCATAAAATGGATTTTTTATATTAAAAGTGTGATTTTCATCATAAATGGATTTTATGCATAAGAGAAATTCTTTTATTCTAAAAGTGTAATTCCTACTAAATTAGATTTATGCATGGAAAGATGCATAAAGAATTTATTTTAATCCAAAAGTGTTAATTTCATCAATTTTGATTTTATGCATAAATAGATGCATAAAGAATTTTATTTTTAATCCAGAAGTGTTATTTTCATCGATTTTGATTTTATGCACAAATAGATGCATAAAGAATTTTATTTTTTTATTTCAAAAGAGTTATTTTTATCAATTTTGATTTTATGCATAGAAAGATGCATAAAGAATTTTGTTTTTAATTCAAAAGAGTTATTCTTATTAATATCGATTTAATGCATACAAAGATGCATAAAAGATTTTTTTATTTCAAAAGTATTTTTTTCATTGAAATTAAATTTGTGCATAGTTAGATGCATAAAAGATTTATTTTTATTTTAAAAGTATTTTTCTCATTAATTTGGAATTTATGCATAGTAAAATGCAAAAAAGGTTTATTTTGAATTCCAAAGTGTTTTTTTCCTTAAAATTAAACTTATGCCTAAATAGATGCAAAAAAAGAATTTTTATAAAAGTGTTATTTCTACTAAAATTGTCTTTATGCTTAATTAGATGCGTAAAGAATCTTTATATCAAAAAAATTAGAATTCTCCTACATTCTATAGATAGATGTGACAAGATGTGATAGGAATCAGATAGATGTAAATGGATGTATGGATGTGGATGTGAATGTGAATATGGATGTATGAATGTGATATTTTTATCTCTCCTCTCTCCTGTTTCAACTAGATCCAAAAAGTGAGCAAAACTAACCTAAAAATGGTCAAAAATTGACCAAACTGATGTGGAAAATTCTAGAATCAGTTTGCTTGGTTAAAGGCTCACTTTTTCCTTTAAATAGAAGCCTTCCCCTTTTTTGAAGCTTTGTAGTGTTTTTGCACTATTACCCGGCCTCTCCCAAGTGCCAAAAACAATGAATTTTGCACTGTTATCCGGCCTCTCCCAAGTGCCAAAAACAATGAATTTTACTCATAATTCATTAGTTTTTGACCTTCCCTCTTCTAAAAGATTGGTGGCCACTCTTGTTTTCAAACAAGAGTAGAACCCTCAAACCATCAAGCCAAAGGAAATCTCTCAAATTATCTATGAAAGCTGGAGATTATTCTCTTTTCCATTCCTTTTATGGTTTTTATCATTTTTATCTTCTCTAAATTGAATGGATGTTATGTCTCATTAAAAAAAAGGCATTCCCCCCTCTTTAATAAATCCAACATTTCTTTATCCTAGATGATTGATTATTGGATAAAATCAAGTTTTTCATAATGTCTCTTAAATAAGTAGAAAATGTTTACTTTAGAATGGTTTAAATACTCTTGGTGAACTTCTAATTAATTTTAGTAAGTAAAAATTTGAAAATGGTCAGCCATACAAAGGAGGTTATGGCAAAATGTTTTGAAAAATTATGAAATAAATTTCATCTTTTATTAATCAAATAGAGTAATCTCCATCGTTAGAGTATTCTAAAAGTGTCATTTTCATTCATGCATAGAAAGATGCATATTGACTAATTTTTATAAAAGAATGATTTTTAATAGAATTAAATTCTATGAAAGATACTTATTGATAATTTTTCTAATTATAAAAGTGTTACTTTCTTCATTATAGATTTTTATGCATAAAATAATGCATAAAAGTATATTTTTTTTATACAAAAGAGTTACTTTAACCATATTAATTTTTTATGCATAAAAGAATATTTTTTTATTATAAAAGTGTTATTTTTATCACTATTGATTTCTATGCATAAAAGTATGCATAAAAGAATATTTTTTAATTATAAAAGTGTTACTTTTATCATAAATGATTTTTATGCATAAACATATGCATAAAAGATATAATTTTTATATTAAAAGTGTGATTTTCATCATAAATGATTTGTATGCATAAATATATGCATAAAAGAAATTCTTTTATATTAAAAGTGTGATTTTCATAATTAATGATTTATATGCATAAAAGATATTTTTTAATATTAAAATTATGATTTTCATCATAAATGAATTGTATGCATAAACATATGCATAAAAGATATTTTTTTATATTAAAAGTGTGATTTTCATCATAAATGAATTGTATGCATAAACATATGCATAAAAGATATTTTTTAATATTAAAAGTGTGATTTTCATCATAAATGAATTGTATGCATAAACATATGCATAAATAATATTTTTTTATACTAAAAGTGTTATTTTCATCATAAATGAATTGTATGCATAAACATATGCATAAAAGATATTTTTTACATTAAAAGTGTGATTTTTATCATAAAATGGATTTTTTATATTAAAAGTGTGATTTTCATCATAAATGGATTTTATGCATAAATTAGATGCATAAGAGAAATTCTTTTATTCTAAAAGTGTAATTCCTACTAAATTGGATTTATGCATGGAAAGATGCATAAAGAATTTATTTTAATCCAAAAGTGTTAATTTCATCAATTTTTATTTTATGCATAAATAGATGCATAAAGAATTTGATTTTTAATCCAAAAGTGTTATTTTCATCGATTTTGATTTTATGCACAAATAGATGCATAAAGAATTTTATTTTTTTATTTCAAAAGAGTTATTTTCATCAATTTTGATTTTATGCATAGAAAGATGCATAAAGAATTTTGTTTTTAATTCAAAAGAGTTATTCTTATTAATATCGATTTAATGCATAGAAAGATGCATAAAAAATTTATTTTTATTTTGAAAGTATTTTTTTCATTGAAATTAAACTTTTATGCATAGTTAGATGCATAAAAGATTTATTTTTATTTTAAAAGTATTTTTCTCATTAATTTGGAATTTATGCATAGTAAAATGCAAAAAAGGTTTATTTTTAATTCGAAAGTGTTATTTTCCTTAAAACTAAACTTATGCCTAAATAGATGCAAAAAATGATTTTTATAAAAGTTTTATTCCTACTAAAATTGTCTTTATGCTTAATTATATGCATAAAGAATCTTTATATCAAAAAAATTAGAATTCTCCTACATTCTATAGATAGATGTGACAAGATGTGATAGGAATCAGATAGATGTAAATGGATGCATGGATGTGGATGTGAATGTGAATATGGATGTATGAATGTGGAATGTGGAAATGGATGTATGAATGTGGATGTGAAAATGAATGTATGGATGTAGATATGGATGTGAAAATGAATGTATGGATGTAGATATGGATGTATGGATGTATGTATGTAGATGTGGATGTATGAATGAGGATGTAAAAATGGATGTATGGATGTACATGTGGACGTGGATATATGTATGTGGATGTGGATATGGATGTATTAATGTGGATGTGGATGTATGGATGTGGATGTATGAATGAGGATGTGAAAATGGATGTAGATGTGGATGTGGATGTGGATGTATGGATGTAGATGTGAATATGGAGTGAATGTGGATGTGGATGTGGATGTGGATGTGGATGTGGATGTGGCTGTATGGATGTATGTATGTAGATGTGGATGTATGAATGAGGATGTGAAAATGGATGTATGGATGTAGATGTGGACATGGATGTATGTATGTGGATGTGGATGTGAAAATGGATGTATGAATGTGAATGTGGATGTGGATGTGGATGTGGATGTATGAATGTGGAATGTGGATATGGATATATGAATGTGGAATGTGGATATGGATGTATGGATGTGAATGTGAATGTGAATGTGGATATATGGATATGGGTATGGATGTGGATGTAGAGATGTAGATATGAAATGTAGATGTGGATGTATGAATGTGGATGTGAAAATGGATGTATGCATGTGGATGTGGATGTGGAAATGGATGTATGGATGTAGATGTGGACATGGATGTATGTATGTGGATGTGGATGTGAAAATGGATGTATGAATGTGAATGTGGATGTGGATGTATGAATGTGGAATGTGGATATGAATGTGGATGTGGATGTATGGATGTGTATGTATGAATGCGGATGTGGAATTAGATGTATGATGAGGATGTACAAATGTGGATGTGTATGTAGAATAATGAATGCGAATGTGTATGTGAAATGATGTGTCGTTGATATGAGTGAATGGATGAGATGTGATGACATGTGAATTGGGATGTGAATTTATGATATGTAATGTGAAGAAAATTGAGTTGATGAGATGGAAAATGATGTGATTAGATGAGAATGAGTACATATATGAAATGGAATGTGGAGGACTAATGAGGGATATGTGGAAAGACGAGAGTTCAATATAGAAACTGTATTTGTGACCTGTTTGTAAATGACTGTTTTATGTCAAGAATGCTAGGAAAGTATTTTGACTGTCTTAAGAATGTGGTCGTGGAGACCTACCTGATTAAGTTGCAATAGCTGAACGGAGAGTCAACGGAGGACGTCTCGCATAGCAAGGTCTTGGGCCGAGGTCTTGACCAGCCTCGGTTCGATTTAAATGGTGAGCTTCCGGTACGGTGGATGAGGGACTAAGGAAGCGGCCTATGAGCGAAGGATCCTAGAGGGTGCTAACCATACGGTGCTCGGGCTCTGGGTTGCCGAAGATACCCACACGTGCGTCGAGGAAGATATTTAGAACAAGGAGTAAGAGTTGTTTTCTGAAACCGGGCATGGATCTGGTTGATTGACCTTGCTAGTCCTCAACGGATGAGTCCATGGCTCTTTTATATGGATCTAATGGTTGATCTCAATGAAGATTCCATCTTGATTTTTTATAAGTGATTATATTTCTGGATACTATGAGCTAGGAACTATTGAAAAGACCCCTAAGTGAACAGGTGGTGAGCGTTCTGGTTACCAATGATGCCATAAGTACACCGATGTAGGAATGATTGTTGCAAATAAGGATTCAACCAGAGATTTTGAGCATTGTGATCAGTGACACAATGGTTTCATTAAAGGATTGTATTAAAGATAGCTGATGCTGAGAAAAAGGCAATTTCATATTGGGTGTGTAAGTGGTGTGACTAGTTTTATGTTTGCATGAATATACGGCTAGGGGGCCTACAAACTCTTTTCCCTGATACCCAGGACAAAACCTAACCAAATTCCTAATTGGATCCCATCACTATAGTGGTTGGGCGGTTGGCTAACCCATGGGAATGGATGGGGTTAGGCTGGACTGATGGATCTGTAAATCGAGACTCAATTTTTGTTTAGTTTGATAGATGAAGTAAATCCCAGACTAAAAATTGTTATATGGAAAAAAAATCAGCCGGCGGGCTGTGCCTCTCGATGAGGAAAAAAGCGTTGTTCTCTATGATCCAAGTGCAATCTGTCCCTTGATCTGACTATGGAACTTAGGAGTTCGGTCAGATCAGTTCAGTTAGTTAAGAATTTTGACTACGTTAGGAAAAAGTTACCCTGGTGGAATCGCCCGTGCTTTCCAGGAAAAGGAAGTTTTTTCGGGTTCAGTTTTGGACGGATTAGTCTCTTGTCCGGATATCCGTGGGGCGAGGCCGTGAGTGTGGGACTCTGCCCTGCGCAAGAAGCACTACTTCTGCTGCTAGCACCCCAAAATTCGTTGTGTAATGGTGTCAGGGATCTTACAGTTGGTATCAGAGCGATTTGGCTAATGAGGATCAACCGAGAAGCCAAATATGTCAAAAATTTATCAAGAAGCACTAAAAAGGTCGTAATTGTGTGATAAAATTCATATAGTTTGATATTGAAACTGAAATTCGTAAATTGTTAATTGGGTCTTCAGATGGAAGTACCACAATTGTATGGAATCCTTGACTTGCTTGAGGCCTAGACATGATGGTATTTACGTTATAGTTCCAAGAACCATGACTACCCGTATATACCGAGGGTATAACTACAGCTCTTTACTGTGGCAGTATATACGAGTAAATCTAAGACTTGAAATTATAAGCATTAATGCTATCCAGATGATGAATTCGAATGTGGTCGATATGATTTTTAAATTCTGGTTGAGAACTGATGAGTTGATTTGGATTCTGATGGAAAAATGATTGGATTCTGATTGAAAATGATAATCCTTGAAATTTGGTTGAAATGTAATATGCTGAGCGAAACCACAATGAGAAAGAATGGAACGAGTCCCTGTGATGATGTTCTTAACTAGAATGATGTTAATGACTTCAGCCAATCACTATGAGATTAGTGGATTGTGCTGGCAGATTGCTACTGTTAACTTTTGTCGAGTGGATCAAGTTAAGAGTTGATAAATTAAAAATTTAAAAAAAAATGAAACCCCCATGGAGGACTGTTCAAATGAAAAAAAAAAATCAGCCCAATGGACCATTATTGTGTTAAAGATATGAATGAGATATTCTGAATGAATTGTTAATGCGTTCTATATGAGTATCTTTATCCCTTGATTCTGTGGGGAGGCAACCTATTTAGAGAACCCCAGAATCAGTTGAATCAAAAATCGGATTGAATCATAAATAAAGAGACTTAACAAGAATTTTCGTATTGATAGGAACATGGATCGAGGTCGTCGTGGTAGAAATGTTAGCCCCCAACTCGATGAAGAAGAGCTCGACCTAGATGTTCGTAAAACTCTTCATAGTTCACAGCCTAGTCCCTTCAAGGGTGAAGGGGAAGTTAGGTGAAATTGTAAAAAAGTGGATTGAGGCCATGGAGGAATATTTTGATGTAACTGGCTACAATGACAGAAGCAAGATGGCTCTCGCGAGGTTAAAGATTGTGGAAACGGCCAGAGTTACATGGAGGAATCACTGCAAGATAAACTGTTCCACGGGAACACTCACGGGAACACGGATTATGGAAGGAGGCCGGAAGCAATTAATGCGAGAGAGCGGGATTGTAGCCATGGGAACATAAAGAGGCACATAAGTTTTCCATATTTTTGTGCCGAAGTGCAATGTAAATCGTTTTAGGTCGATGTGGGTTCTAAATGAGAGTTGTAAGTGTATTAAGCAAGGCTCACTTATGGGGTTGTCCGCCCATGTGTGAAAGAGGCTTAGGGTTAGGGTTAGTGACATCTCTATAAAAGAGATGTTAGCTAAAGAAAGTGGACGTTTTTGGGCCATTCTAATAAGCTATTGAGTGAAGCTCTTGAGCTCTCAAGCTATGGCAACTCTCTAACTCTCTCTCTATTGTACTCTAATGAGCATCAAGCTCCAATGAGTATAGCTCCACTTCTTTCTCTTAATCTATTTTAGCATCATTGAAGTAGATTAGTCTATGATTAGTTGAATGCTTCTTTCTTTCTCTTGTGTATGCATGCTTGTAGTGTGTGTGTGTGTAGTCTCCATTGATGCAAGCTCTTGCCCACTTCATTGGCAATGAGTTATTCATGGATAGACTCGCTCTATGAGCTTGTGGGTTTGTGAATGTTACATTCTATGCTTGCTTAAGCTTGTGGGTTAGTAGATGCACGCCTATGGGTTTACTGGCATTAGGGAAAGCTAAGATTTATTCAATGTTTGAATGGGATTAAGAGATTGCCATGCATTGCATGTTCTCTTGATTAGTGTAGTGGATTTAAGGGATTGAGAGATTGATTGAGGTGCTGAATGGTTGAATCGTCACGTGGTGGTTCGTGTATGTGAGCTCTCCCTCAAGGGATAAGCCTTCATGCACTAATCGGGTCGAGTCCTCGGATTGACATTGTGTTTCTTAACACATTTGTTGATCGATAGTACTCTATGAGCACTATATTGCACGGTAGAGAGAACCGCTCTACAATGGCACTGTTGCCAGGGAAAGAGTGCCTACATTAGTTGAGCACCATACACACACTACCACTCCTTGTTAAGCTCCAATCGGTTGCAAAACTGTTGGATAGGAGAGCAAGCTTTGGGACTAATTTTGGTACTTATTTAAGACTAATATGTTGTTAAATTCTCTTTAATTATCTTGCAATTTGAGTGCGATGGGCTAGCTACGCTTCTCCCTTGAGGTGAGGACAAGGATTCAACACACGGGAAGGATTGGAGGTAGGCACTAAACCTGCCAATTTCAATTTATGTGCGAAAGAGAGAGGCCTGTTTTTGCATTTATGTCATTCTGTTTGAGGATAATTTTTAGAGTTTCAGTTTTTTGCATGTTCGTTTTATTTTCTGTTCTTAGCTTAGTTTAGTATTCTGCATCTTTAATTTTGTGCATTGCAAATCTCTATTAAACTTGCATTTTAGTTCTCTGTTAAACCTGCACCTGTAGAGAAACTGAAATCTGTACACACACATGAAGATTGAACATTTCGAATTTGCTACAAATCTCACAACTGCACACGCAGCTGCACACGCATTGAGTTCACTGCACACGCACTTCAAAAAAAAAAATAGCGTGAACAGCGCATCGCGCGGAGAGACCCACACACCGCACCATAAAGACCGCCACCGCACCAGGTAAAGGGGTGCCAAAAAAAAAGTCTAGAAATTTTTTCATTTTCTGCCGCAAAAAATTGGGAGGTTATCTAACTTTTTGAGAGGAGTTAGAAAACACCCATCGTCGAAATTTCGGTCCCGAAACCATTTTCCCATAGTGAGTCAGTATGGAAAACTGGTAAATTTTAGGCGATTTTCGATCCTGAAAAAGACACTAATTTTTTAGCCTAATGTGTTCGAGGGGGTTCAAAAGGGGTTCTGGCAAAGTTTGAGCCAACTTGAAAATTTTTGGATTTTTTTGAAAAAAAAAAACTTAAAATTTGACCTTATGTACTTGCGGTCGGGACGTCATATAGACACTGCCATAGGGTCTAGGGCACCTTCTAGAGAGTACCTACGTAGGAAAGTGGGACCCAATCGGTAAGAAATTTGGTAGATATTGCTGAAACCTTTTTCGAATCCCACCTGATACCCTTTCCAGGACAACTAGCTCATTGTCTATGGACAATATAGGGCTGTCAAATAGTCATCCCTTAGCCCTAAATAGGACACCCACAAGATCTCTTAATCCATTTGAAGCCGACATCATGGGGATAGCACTCAATGTGAGACTTCAATATGTCTACACGAATGCTCAAGGAGCTAAGATTTTTAGGGATCCACAACAACGGTATCTCGTTTAAGATTGTAAACTTTTTCTCAGAGCTTGATAGAGCACCTCTAGTCAATGACCAGGGTAACATGTACATGGGTGGAGATGGTGTTTGCTATGAAGTCACCTATCATCTAGAGAATGTAGACAAATTAGGAGAGCTCTCTAAGAGTGAGTTCCTAGATTTATCAAAGCCTTCTAGAGCAAGGGAGTCTAGAGATGATTGGCTCATTGAGTCAGACATGCATGGACCATCCAATGCCCAGTCCTCAAAGCCATCCATAGATGATTTACTTTTTGTAGATCTAAATTTGGAAAGGGATAGGAAAGGCAAGAGCAAAACGGATCAGGGGGCTGAGAACCAATGGGAGTTTGTACGACAAATTCCAGTGACAAAGGTCTTTCAGGATGACCCACTTCAAGAGATCTATAAGGACTCTTTAGAAGGATATTATGCCACAACTAAATTGCTAGAGCTAGATCTTCCTCTAGCACTTGTGGTGGTAGTCGAGAAGCTTGCTGGATACAAGAACCGAATCATTGATAAATGGGCCAATGAATACCAAACCTTAGAATGGAAGGAGATTCGTGAGCTCACGTGGAGAGGACAACCATTATTCATGGAAGTGCTCTCAAACTAATACAGCTAAACCAGGAGAGACAGCCTTTCTTGGAGAAACTGTTGCTCCTCCCCTACGAGAGTTCACTAGAGAGACCCCCTCAACATCAAAGTGGACCACTGCAAGTAGCCCAACTCTAGCACCAAGATATTATCCTACACCAAAAGTGCGACCACAGATCACACCACAACAACGTTTCTCTCACTATGACAATCGGAGGGTA
Source organism: Cibotium barometz (assembly GCF_041138505.1). Classification (NCBI taxonomy): domain Eukaryota; kingdom Viridiplantae; phylum Streptophyta; class Polypodiopsida; order Cyatheales; family Cibotiaceae; genus Cibotium; species Cibotium barometz. Next base: position 47,488,165 of record NC_141091.1, read on the forward strand.
GGGGAGCCAACTCGGCCTCCCATAAATGCACCTCCTGAAATGCGGGTAACAAGATCTTTGGAGAGGGTTGGTGAGGCCGGTAATAGGGGACCCACACCAATTTGGGATGCATATGGACCATCTTACCAAAGAGAGGAACCACTAAGAGTGAGAGGCCGTAGGCCCGATGATGAGTATTCAAGACGAGTAAGGCCATCAACTCTTTAGAAACTAGGAAAGAAGTACGAAGGGTGGGGAGATCCATATGACCATGTAGCAGCATTTAGGCAAGCAGTTCAAGCTCAGCAAGTGACTGACAAGCATACGCAAATTGAAGGATTTGGGCTCACTCTTGAGGGAAAGGCCCTTGCTTGGTTTCAGGAACTAGAGGCTTCAGACAAATTTTCTTCATTTTTGGCTGCTTTTTCCTTGATGGGGATTCAGCATGACACAGTAGCAAACATCTACTCTTTCAAGCAAGGCGAGACTGAGAGTGTAAGAGACTGTGTAAATAGGGTGAAGCAGTACATTAATCGTTGCCCAGAAGATGAGAAGCCCACCCAGAGTCGATTAATTTCTCTATTCTTAAAAGGACTCAAAAATTCAACACTACACACATATCTCTATGCAAAGAAGCATACAAATTTCAATGAGTGTTGCCATGATGCTATGGATTTCATAGATAACTTCAAATTCCAAGATGGTACTGGCCTTGAGGTACGACCTAGAGATCAGTGGGGTGATGACCAAAGTTCAGGGTCCAGACCAGATAGCTAACCTAGTACTAAGGAGATTGGGACAAACCTATCACCCACCCATGCAGCCACAACAACAGCACAGCGAATGAGGAGTGTACTACCTACAGGTCCTCATCTTTGTGGAGCATGTGGCGGTAACCATAAAACCGAAGAATGTAATACCTTTTCTCCTCTAGTCACAAACCAACCCACAAAGTGGTGCCAAGCCTGTGCTTGGAATTTTACCCACACCACATAGGAATGTACTCGCATTGCAAGAATGAGACAAGAGCGTGAGTAGCAAAGGGGTGCAGTGGCTCCACAAATGCATCAACAGTATACTAATTTTGAACATAAGCCATCGATGGCACAAGAGCAAGCACGACCTGTACTTGGAGCTCAACCTCTTGCTCCTGGGATTGCTCCTGTGAGGTTTGTTGACTCTACGACAATTCAAATATGTGTAGAGACTTGGTAAACCCAAGCTATGTGGAGGAGGAATATACATCATATTCATCCAAGGAAAATCTCTTTAAAAGTCCCACATATCCAATCCAAGCACTGGAGCCTCAACCAGGGGAACAAAATTCTTTGATGTTGCTAGGCGGCTACCAACCTAGGACTCCAGGCCCCTCAGGTCAATGGCAGCAAAGGAAAGTAGAAGCCAAACTAATGGGCCCTTGTTATAAGTGCGGAGAACCCCATTGGGCTCGTGATTGTCCACATCGCCCAAGGCAAGCAGCTCGATCCAATACAACAGTACCACAGTTTCCACCAATTGAAAGATTTTCCAAAGGATTGTTTGCTGAAACCACATGAGAAAGGCACCTCTCAACCAAAGGTCTCACTCAACTTTGTAGAGGCAGATCCATCGCCACCTTCATCAGAGAATGAGGATGTCGTGCCACTTAGAGTCATGACTAGATCATAGACATGAAATGCCGAAATGCAGACTGATGAGACACCTTGAACTAGGGATGCAAAGGCAAATCTAGTGGACAAGACCCTACATTCCAATAGAAAAAGGACCACTAGGAGGAAAAAGAACCGCAACAAGCAAACTAAGAGTGCATCCACTAGCTCTCAAGAAGTCTCTAAACAAAACATGAAGGATCAAGCTTTTACATCCCAAGAAGTGCATGAGGAGCATCAACCTCAACCTAGGCCTAGTGCTAAACAAGATGAGGCTAGTACAACCGAGGATAAATCAGGGGGTTCTATTTTTGTGGATAAGGTGAACGAGACTCTAGATGCCATCATTGATGCTCATAGAAGTCGCATTGTAGCTTTATCTAAGCTACCCAAGAAGCTTCAAGAATACCCAAACCCTCGTGAGGAGAAGATCAAACTAGCTGTACATCAGCAACTCATTAAGGAAGCTCAATCAATACTTGAGGGCCCACCTCCACCTATCCCTCGGGGCCCACCTCTCTTAAGCCAACATTAGAAACCATACCAAAAGTGTCATCAAGTTGGGAAATGAAAAGTGAGTTGATCTCACAAGCTCATAGTGAGAAGTCTGCACCAATTGACACCCCATTGAAAGAAGGCATTCTGCCACCACCTACTCTTGCCTTCCCATGCAATGATGAAGTTATTGAGTTGATCTCACAAGCTCATAGTGAGAAGTCTGCACCAATTGACACCCCATTGAAAGAAGGCATTCTGCCACCACCTACTCTTGCCTTCCCATGCAATGATGAAGTTATTGATGCTAACGAGGACATGGCAAATGAGATGTGGGCAGCAGTTCATGAGAAAGTTAATGAGAATATGTCCTCTATTATTTCACCTCCATTCTCTAAAGTGGATTTTACCAGGGACACAGAAAACAACTTTAGACGTCCAAGCATCCAGGAGGAAGTTCAAACAATTGTTTCTCCTAGAAGTAAGCATACAATGAAAACCTTACCATCTTATTTGGGAGAATATGAGAACTGTTCTCAAACCTTGAGGATACCCTCCATGCATAGAAGGTTGACAAAGGAGATGGATATGGGTATCGTGCAAGCTATTTTGTCAGCACCAGTGGCTTGTACCTTACCTTTGCTTGATTTGATAAAGCTTTGACCAGAGTTGTGGAATGATATTGCCACATGTTTGTGAGAGTAGGTATTGCTACAAAAGGGTCACCATCAATGTACTATACACCCTGAGACAAAGCATGTTATACCAGTTCCTATCAACAAGGTAGGAAAATTTTGTGAGGACGATCAGGGAAATGCTACCCTCCCATTAGAAGTGCAAAAAGTAGCTTCAACTGTAATACTTGATAGTGGTGTAGGAGTGGGCATTATGACAAGGTCCATTTGGGAAAAGTGGGACAAACTAGCTATTAGGAGTACAAAGATGCACTTGCAGCTAGCAGATGGAAGCTTAGAACATCCCATTGGGCTGCTAGAGAACATATTGGTCACCACATGTGGGATTGAATATGAGCACACATTTGCAGTAGTGGATTTTGGAAAGCATCCAAACTATGAAGTGATATTGGGTAGACCATTCATGCGACAATTTCAAATGATTCAAGATTGGGGATACAATTATTTGTACCTTCAGCATGATTCTATCATCACAAGGGTCAACCTAAAGAATCACTCTTATCGTGATGTAACGCGGTCTCCAATAGATGAGTTTGATTCTGCTTCATCTGAGGGCTTAAGAGTTGCATTATCAGATGGGCAAGAAGATCTGTGGATGTGTGGAGCCTCATGTAAGGATTTCAACACTGAGAGACTAAAGGGTAATCTAAGTGTATCAGATGAGGCATTCCACAACCCTTCCCTGAGCACTTAATTGATCCCCTAGAATGGAGTCATGTCCTTGCAACATTATCGACATGTGCTTTGCCTAAGCCAATTCAATTTTGTGACTCAGATGGATATGGCATTATTCCTATACAAATGGTACAACCACGTGACCTTCTAGATGATTTGTACTATGGGGATGCATCCAGAGCACTGAATGTAGAGGAAGTTTCAGTGGAGGATTTAACACTCGAATCTGCTAATGATGCTGATAAGGGAGATGGATGGGACTCTGATTTTGATAATGATGAGATAATCCCCAAGGAAGAGTTAGGAAAGGCACGCTTACTCTTGAGAGGACGGGAGGTTCAATAGAGATCCCTTAAAGCCGACCCAAACGTAAATGCTGTAAGAGCCATAAGAGAATCTGTAAACAAGATGAGAGGGAACGACATGAGAGAATACAAAAAGAAAACGAGGAGTTTAAGAATGAACACTCTCGACCACCACCTCACTTCTCAGGAAAGAATGGATATCTATACTATGTCCAAGCACAAGATAGTATCAAAGACCAAGTAAAATGATCAGATGGATTCCAACCAAGAGAAAAGCTAAAAATTGTTAGCAAAAATCGCAAAAAAACAAAGAGAACAAAACAAAAACTCAAGTCTCAAACAGATTCAAAAGAGAGTGTCGGAAGGGCAAAGATAAAGGGTGAACGAAAAAATCTGATGCAAGATTGCTAAAGAGAGCTCAAAACCGCATGGTCTTCAATTAGTTGATGACTCAAGTGGACAAGAACAAGGTCTCAATGTTCCCCCCAACTTCACACAGTACACTCTTCAAGATTGGAAGATTGTTCTTCAACAGCCCATGCCACAAAAGCCAAGCATGCAAGGGGTTTCATATGATGGTCTAGAAGATGCAAAAAAAATTGATATCGCTAAGCCAGGAGAAGAGCCTCTCTATGTGTAAATTGCCACAGACCTGTCCTTAGATGAGGAGAAGTTATTAATTCAAACAATAAAGGAGTATCACGATGTTTTTGCTTGGAGTTATAAAGACCTCAAAGGAGTTGATCCAAGCATATGTCAGCATACAATTCCATTGCGAGAGGATGCAAAGTCTTCCAAGCAATGTCCTTATACTTACAATGAGAATTTCGCACGAAAGATAAAAGAAGAAATAGACAAGCTCTTAGAGGTAAAATTTATCTATGAGATTGAACACACTGAATGGGTCTCCCCTATTGTAGTGGTGCCCAAGAAAAATGGAAAACTTAGAGTATGTGTAAACCTCAAGAAGGTAAATGCAGCTACTGTACGTGATCATTACCCACTTCCAATCACGGATCATGTTTTGAAATGTGTTGCAGGGAAAAAGGCATATAGTTTCTTGGATGGATTCTCCGGTTACAATCAAGTGTCAATTGATCTGAAGGATCAACACAAGACAGCCTTTGCTACTGAAGATGGCATCTTTGCCTATCGTGTTATGCCATTTGGTCTAACAAATGCACCTGCAACCTTTCAGCGGCGGTTAATGAGTCATGTATTCAAGGAGTACCTTAGGCTATTTCTTGAGATCTTCATGGATGATTTATGTGTTCACTCACAAGAGCGTGATGATCATATAGAACACCTCAGACTTGTGTTTCAAAAGTGTCAAGTTTATCGTATATGCTTGAATCCTGACAAGTGCAAATTCATGGTAAGACAAGGGAAGATTTTGGGCCATATTGTTTCTCGCAATGGTATTTCAACATATATGGATAAAATTGATGTCATTGTCTCATTACCTTGGCCTATCAACCCTAAAGGGGTACAAATATTCATGGGACATTGTGGCTATTATCATCGATTCATCTACATGTACGCTATCCTAGCCAGACCATTATATGCTCTTCTTGTAAAGTTTAATTGGACTGACGAGTGTGAGGAATCCTTTGAAAAGTTGAAGCAAGCATTAGTGTCTGCACCCATCTTACGGGCACCAGATTGGAACCAAATCTTTCATGTCCATATTGATGCTTCAAACTTTGCAATTGGATGTATTTTGGCTCAATCGAGAGAACATAATAACGATTTCCCAATCTCATATGCTAGTCGACAGTTGATTCGTCGACAGTTGAACAATGCTGAGAAGAATTATACCACAATAGAAAGAGAAGGTTTATCCATGATATATGCAGTGAAAAAGTTTTGCCTTACCTTTTGGCAAACAAATTTACATTTTTTGTGGACCATCAAGCACTGCTATATATGGTGAATAAGCCTTGTACAACTGGAAGGATTGTGAGGTGGTTTGTCATCCTTCTTGAGTTTAATTTTGAAGTGGCAGTCCGAAAAGGAACAACTCATCTAGGGCAAATCATTTATCTCAAATCACCTCTGGAGAAGCTCCTGTGGGTGTGGATGATGATATGTTAGATTCAACACTTTTCTAGACAGCTCCTAAATGGTCTGAACCCATCTTAGAAATTTTGACAAGTGGGCAGATACAACTAGCGGGTCCTAATGTGGACCTATGGCGACTATTCAAGTTAATCTCTCAGGGAGATTATATCGTCAGGGTAATGACGGAGTGTTGCGGCTTATACCTAACCCTGACCAATATGAGGAGATCTTGGAATGGGCACATGAGGGTATTGGTGGAATCCATGCATCAGCTACTTGTGTGCGACGTATAACTCAAGATGGGCAATGGTGGCCTACCATGCATGCGGATGCTGAAAAATTTGTTTGTAACTGTGCTTCATGTCAAATTCAACAACCAATTCATAATGTCACATTATTCCAAATTTCAACTACACCAAGTTGGAGCAAGTATATTGTGGACTATCTTCAGGATGGTCATACTGATCGAACAATTCCTAAATATCGAAAGCATGCTATTGAAGTTGAAGCGGCCAACTATATGCTGATAGAGGGCCAACTCTACAAGAGGGGCAAGGATGGCCGCTTGCGCATGTGTGTATGTGAAGCTGACTACTTGAAAATCTTGACTCATGCTCATGCAGGTATTGGGGGCTGACACTTTTCAAGAAATACCATAGCTAAGTTGACTAGGTGGTCTGGGCTTTGGTGGCCAACCTTACAAATGGACGCCGAAGAATATGTAAAACATTGTGACGATTGTCAAAGGACCAAACCTCCCATCACAAAGGACAATATGCCATTGCGGCCTATGTTAAGCACACGTGCTTTTGCCAAATGGGGTATTGATTTTGTCGGTCCCATTAAACCTCCAGCTCATCACACGCATGCCGAATATATTATAGTCATAACTGACTATTTGACCAAATGGGTAGAGGCAAAGGCTACATAACAGTAAAAAATGATGCCAGAACCACAGCCAAGTTCTTGTATGAGTACATGTTTACACGCTATGGCTTACCTATTGAATCGTTAGTGATCAAGGTGTGCACTTTGTGAATGAGGTCATAGAGTTTTTACTTCAAGAATTTATGATAATTCACAACAAGCGTTCTGCACCCTTACATCCCTAGACCAATGGTCAAGCTGAGAGTACTAACAAGATTGTCTGCACATCACTCACAAAGATTGTTGAGGGACATAGGACTGATTGGGAGCAAAAGTTGCACTCAGTTATTTGGGCATATAGAACAGCCTATAAAACATCTGTGGGCACAACCCCATTTGAGCTTGCTTTTGGGCTAGATGCAATTCTTCCCATTGAATTTCTTGTACCTACTCTACGAGTTGCTAAACAATTGGACTGGACTGGTCATGAGCTTTCTCAACGCATTGATGAATTGGAAAAGCTTGATGAGACCCGCTTATTGGCGGTAATGGGGATGTATGCCGAGAAGAGGAGACAAAAGCAATGGTATGATTGAAATGTAACAACTGGCCGATTCAAAAAAGGGAACCTTGTGCTTTTGTACACACTTAAGAAGTATAAGCGAAAGCTCAAGAAACGTGGCCTAGGACCATTTGTGATGAATGAGCTTACTCCTAGTAGTGCAGCGCGTTTAGAGACACTAGAAGGTGAGCAAATGCCTAACTTCATTAATGGAAGTCGTCTCAAGAAATACAATGAACGATTAACTGAAGCCATACTTTGACAAATGCATGCTGCCCACACACGGAAAGAAGCACGTGACCTACTTAAACGTCAGGCTCAAGAAGAAGCTAAAGCTAGAGTTGCAAAAGCCAAGGAGCGTCGCAAGGCTTCTATGTTGACCTTACAGTTGGCTACTGATGAACAATATGTTGATCCTTTCAATATTCACGTGTATCTTCATCTTCATGAGACTACCTACTTTGTCTCTGCTTTAATTGACTCTGTGCAGATTATAATGTTCTCTCATTTGACACATGGGTAGCCTTGGGACAACCAAAACTTGTGCACAATCCTATTGACTTACGAAGCTTCTCAGGTGAAGATAACCCTATAGATGGTAAATGTGTCATTATGATATCCATTCAGGATCACCAGATGTCAGTTCCCTTTTATGTGGCTAGTAAGTCCAAGGCAGTGGTAGAGGTTGTTCTTGGTCGATCATGGTTAAGTGCTACCAATTGTTCATTAGATTGGAAGAATAGACAATACAAATTGCAAATTGATTCCGACTGCATCTTGGGATCTATTGCTCCACGAGTTTTATCATGTCAAAAGGGTGGTAGTTCTACCTTACACAACCCACTTTCAACATCTACTCTTCAAGCTCCTGGACAAATGATGTGGATAATCGATGAGTCCTCAAGTGAGGGCCATGGCTGGCATGTTCCAACTACTCTAGTCACTGCTCAAAGAAGGCCAGGCAAGAAGGAATCGTCAATTTGGCTACCCAAAGATGCATACAAACTTGTACCATCTAGCCTAGTTGCTAAACCTCCTAAAAAGCATATCTTTTCCAAGCCTAAGCCTCAGATTGTTACTCATTGGGTCCCAAAGCATGTTCTTAAAGCATAAGGCTATTATGAGGGTGCAACAACACTTTGGATTCCCAAATGCCATGGTTTGCTAGAGCCAGAAGAGTGTATCAATAAGATTCCAAAAGCCACTCTTGGTTTTTCATATCGGTGGGTGCAAAGGAAATCAACACAACCTCTTCAAGATAGGATAGGTGGTTGTGATAGCACCTACAAATCTCCTTGTGTTGACCTTCCCAAGACATGTATTGAATCACCAGTTGTCCCAACTTCTCCTTGTTACACACTTCCACCATCAACTTGTGTATCTAAGACGAATCCAACTTTACATGAGTCTCTTTTGAGCATAGAATCTAGCACTTCACTGCCTAAATCCTCTTATCTTGCTCAAATTCCTCGACAATTGCTATCCTTCCCACCTCTTAAGAAGGACATACCCAAAACCAAAGCTAAGGCATTAACACTACAATTGAAGCTCTTTGGAAGATCAATGTTTGAATAGTCTCACTTTTACTAATGTGGTTCCTTCTGCCATTACAGGATTGTGTTCTTTTTTAGATGATCTTATCTACATTATTTTTGATAGGGATTGTAATGATGGATATGAGTGTATAAAGTTTGAAGTTTCTAAATTTCATTGTCCTATGCCCAGATATCTCCTGATGGATACTTGGCGAGATACATGTCCACCATGCATTGACCCTGATAGTACTCAACCTGAACATCACGGGGGTTATAGTACTCCTCCTTTTCAAACTCATTCTAGGTACTTTTATGCTCCCTTAGGTGAAATTTGCTGTGGGCATCACTTTGTCACTTTATTCTATCAACAGCATCATCCATTTCCACATTGTCAAGAGTGTGCACGACTCGTATTAGGGAAAGCTTCACACATTTGTTGGCTATGCCACTCTTACTTTCGATGATATGGCACGGGCTTAATGAAAAAAATTGTGGGAATCACACCCCAATGCCATAACCTTCTTGATATGAGAGTACCAGACCGAGGACCAAATCAATGTAGATTACTTGAGGAGGTTCAAGCACAACAATGGAGGGATACATGCATAAATGACTTGCAACCACCTATCTTGCAAGCCCTTCTTCCCCCAGCCTCAACATGTCAATTTTGGATCACTATGAGCACCTATATTGAGCAATTCCAAAATTGGCATTGTCTGCTTAACCTTCCCATAGAACCAATGCCATATTTTAGCAAGGAAGCACTCCTTCCTCTACCACCTTCTCCAAAGGCCGGCTTTTGTATAGGGTTGTCCTTGCATCTTGAAGTGATTGATACAATCTTTCCAGCAAAAGTGGACACAGATCCACTGCCAGTGCAAGGATAAGCTCATCAACTCCACAATAAGATCAACAAGCCAGGGCACTTTTCTCCCACTGGGTTTTTCCCCTCAGCTATATTCGGTGATTGGCACCAATAACAAATTTTATTCTTTTGTTTTCTTGTTTGTTAATAAGACATTTTGCAAAAATACGCTCTAACAGTCCACCTACTATGCACACAAATTAGGAAGGGGGGAGACATTCAATGCCTACAAAGAGCAAAGAGAAGCACTCTGCACATCAGAAATGCATCATGACAAATGCGCCACATCAACGAGCACTACAACATGTGTATTCAAATCATAATCTTTTGTTCTTTATGTGATTTTATTGGCTGGTTTAAGTTTTAAATTAGTTGTTACTATGTGGCGATTTCTAGATTCTTAGAGGAAATAGTAGAAGGTATTTTTATTTGAAGACGGTGTAAGACATATACTAACGGAGTATGCCAAGTTCTTATACTCTAGAAGTATATTAGTTATCCCTAGTGGTAGCTACCTCTTGGGTATGGGCTAGGTGCTACGATAAACAAAAATTTATAAAACACATGCCCTAAAAATATATATAGAAGTGACTTGAGACATGACGTGTCTACGGCCATGTGGAATGCTTGGTAGGACCTTGGGTTGTTTTAGCACCTTGGGGCCGATGTCTTGGTTTCCATGGGGTGAACACTGACGTCTAAAAGATTAAGCAAAAGACCTACAAGGACTCTATCGCCTTGATAGATGGTGGTAGGACTCTTGGGTACATTATGGGCCCTCGAGACCGATGCCCTCATCTTCATGGGGTACTCCTTATGTCAAAAAGAAAGAAAAGGGTCTGTCACCCTTGAGATACTTAGCGGCCTTTAGATTCTCTTGGCGGCGGAGGTCTCTTGGCCATTGCTTGGGTCTCATTGGGATGGAACCTTCCTCTTTATCAAGCTAAAAATAATAATTCTCTTTAATCTTATGCTCTTTATACCCAAAAAAAAAGAAAGAAAGAAAGAAAAAAGAAAGGTCCAATCACCATGGCTTATATTTAGGAGGAGGGTTGCCATTTAGGAATAACTTAAAGACTTGTAGGACATTGAGATTGCAGTCATAACCTGCGGTGTACAAACACACTTGCCTTTGCATAGCACTATCTACCACTTAGTCTCACTTTGACTAGTCTTTACTCGCTTCTTTTAGCACTCTTTAAAACTCTAATCGGCCTTTCATTTGCATGCTCACGTGTGAGATTGTCATTGCTGGTTTTTTTTCAATCAAAGGCTTTACTTGTCTTCCATTGTTTTTTGCAGCTTTTGTTTCTATCGCGCCCGAGGACGTGCATGATTTAGGAAGGGCAAAATGTTCCACGGGAACACTCACAGGAACACGGATTATGGAAGGAGGCCGGAAGATTAATGCGAGAGAGCGGGATTGTAGCCATAGGAACATAAAGACACACACAATTTTTTTCATATTTTTGTGCCGAAGTGCAATGTAAACCGTTTTAGGCCAATGTGGGTTCTAAATGAGAGTTCTAAGTGTATTAAGCAAGGCTCACTTATGGGGTTGTCTGCCCATGTGTGAAAGAGGTCTAGGGTTAGGGTTAGTGACATCTCTATAAAAGAGATGTTAAGAAAGTGGACGTTTTTGGGCCATTCTCATAAGCTTTTGAGTGAAGCTCTTGAGCTCTCAAGCTATGGCAACTCTCTAACTCTCTCTCTATTGTACTCTAATGAGCATCAAGCTCTCCAATGAGTATAGCTCCACTTCTTTCTCTTAATCTGTTTTAGCATCATTGAAGTAGATTAATCTATGATTAGTTGAATGCTTCTTTCTTTCTCTTGTGTATGCATGCTTGTAGTGTGTGTGTGTGGTCTCCATTGATGCAAGCTCTTGCCTACTTCATTGGCAATGAGTTATTCATGGATAGACTCTCTCTATATGAGCTTGTGGGTTTGTGAATGTTACATTCTATGCTTGCTTAAGCTTGTGGGTTAGTAGATGCACGCTTATGGGTTTGTTGGCATTAGGGAAAGCTAAGATTTAATCAATGTTTGAATGGGATTAAGAGATTGCCATGCATTGCTTGTTCTCTTGATTAGTGTAGTGGATTTAAGGGATTGAGAGATTGATTGAGGTGTTGAATGGTTGAATCATCAAGTGGTGGTTCGTGTATGTGAGCTCTCCCTCAAGGGATAAGCCTTCATGCACTAATCGGATCGAGTCCTCGGATTGAGATTGTGTTTCTTAACACATTTGTTGATCGATAGTACTCTATGAGCACTATATTGCACGGTAGAGAGAACCGCTCTGCACAAACCATCTCGACCAAAATACCCAAACCTAGACGGATCTCAAGGCTTACCTCAGAAAGAGGTTTTGTCCCCCAAGCTTTCTTGAAACTAAGATGAATGAGTTCTTGGAACTAAAGCAGGAAAATCAGACAATTGAAGAGTACCATCAGGCTTTTGCCCTTCTCCTTAAATATTCCCCTCAATTGGATGAAGAGCAGCTGATGGCCAGGTTCATTCCAGGAATGAACAAGCCATTGGATACTTTAGTCAAGAATGCAAAACCTATCTCAATAGCGGAAGCAGTAAGAGTGGCGAAGGATTTTGCCAAAGCCTTTGATTTCAAAGTCCCGCCAAAGCCAGCACCATTGAAAAGATGCAGGGGGGAAGAGACCTTGAGCTCTTGCAAGCACACACACACACTCACAAAACCCTAATAGAGAACACACAAGGTGAGAGGCTGAAAATCTTCTTCTTCTTCACTCAACACTCAACACACCATATACGAGAATAAGAGTACACACCATATGAAAGGTACTCAACCAAATACATACACGGGTTCTCTATAGTGTGAACCCGACTAAATGAGCTGGCGCTATAACTATGCCAGTCTCTAGAATGGCTGTCACACAGCCTGTCATCCCACTGGCCGCATATCACCCAAGATCTCACCAACCATGCTAGTGGTGTAAGTGTGGGGCCTATCCCCCACGTCATCAGTGTCCACCACCTCACTAGACGAGCTCGATATCTCAACACTCCCCCTCGAGCTCAACTCCATCTCATGTACACCAAGCGAAGCCCTGAATCTGCGAAGCTTCTTTGTACCCAATGCTTTGGTGAAGATGTCAGCTACCTGATCCTCTGTGCTGACATAAACAAGGACAAGATCTCCTACCAAGACCTTCTCTTTGGACGAAGTGGTAGTGGACCTCTATGTTCTCTCTCTCTCTCTCTCTCTCTCTCTCTCTCTCTATCAATCTATCTATCTCTATCTCTATCTCTAATTACTTTAATTAGTTTAAAATTCAATTAGTGTTCAGATTCTAGTCTGTTTTTAATTAGTATTTAGAATCTAATTAGTATTTCATTAGTTTAGTTTAATTAGTGTATAATTCATAATTAATTAGTATTTATGATCTAATTAGTATTTGATTAGTTTAGTTTAATCAGTACTTAATTAGTTTAGATTAGAATTATCTAGTTTGAATTTGGGAGGAAAATTTGGAAACTAGGATTTTTGAATCCAATGAGGGAAATTCAAAATTCAATGGATAAACACTAGTGCCATACTCATATTCAAAACAAGGAGGGAGAGTGAGGATAATGGGGATGATAATGGGTGGTTGCAAGATGAGGGCACTCACTTTCGTTCACTCTCTCTAAAATTGGGACATCGATAAAACTCGAGCAGAGTACCTTGATCGTGATATCGCCATCAATTATGTGAGATCCCCCTGTTCCCACCGAGCAACAGATTCGGGATACTAGCAGTGGAAGTAGCACTTCTCGCGTGGGACAGGGGTCCCACACTCGGGGCCTCACCCACGGATATTCGGATAAGAGATTAGTCCGTCGGTTGTTCCAAAACCGAACCCGGAAAAACTTCCTTTACCGGAAAGCACGGGCGATTCCACCAGGATAACTTTTTACTCTAACGTAGTCAAGATCATTTCTGATCGAGCTGATCCAATTACATCTATAAGATACTTGGTCAAATCAAGGAAGAACTTGCACTTGGATCATTGGGATCAACGCTTTTTTCCCCATTCAAGAGGCACAGCCGTTGATTCCTATCCATAGAACAGTTACTGTCCGGGATTTATTTTATCTATCGTAAAAACAAAAGTTTGATCTCGATTTACGGATCCATCAGTCCAGCCTAACCCCATCCAATCCCATGGGTTAGCCAACCGCCCAACCACTGTAGTGATGGGATCCAATTAAGAATTTGGTTAGGTTTTGTCCCGGGTACCAAGGAAAAGAGTTCCAAGGCCCCCTAGCCGGATGTTCATGCAAAATAAAACTAGTCACACCACTCACACACCCAATATGAAATTGCCTTTTTCACAGATTCAACCAGTTTAAAACAATCCTTTAATAAAACCATAGTATCACTGATCACAATCTTCCAATTTATCCAATTGATTCTTAATTTCCCATCATTCCTTCATCAGAGTATCTATGGCATCATTGGCAACTAGAACGCTCAGGGGCCGTTTCGATAGTTCCTAGCCCTTAATACTCGGCAATATAATCACTTATCAAGATGGACTCTCATTGAAGATCAGCAAGATCAACCAACAGATCCATATAAAGAGCCATGGACTCATGCCCGATTTCAGAAAACAACTCCAACTCTGTTCCAATATCTTCCTCGACGCACGCATGGGTATCCTAGGCAACCCAAAGCCCGAGCACCGTATGGTCAACACCCTCTAGGATCCTTCGCAGGTGACCTAGCGCTTCACTCATAGGCCGCTTCCTTGGTCCCTCATCCACCGTACCGGAAGCTTACCATTTTAATCGCACCAAGGCTGTCGGCCGACCTTGCTAGGCGAGACGTCCTTCATTGACTCCCTGTTCAGCAGTTGCAACTTTACCATCACGACCTTAATCACAGGACAATCAAAATGCTCCCCCTAGCATTCTTGACATAAAACAATCATTTACAAACAGCATTTACAAACAGTTTACAATACAATTTCTATTTTAACTTTCATTTTTCCACATTATCCCTCATCAATCTACATTACTTATTCCAAATTCCATTTATATGTATACTCATCCCATCACATCATTTCCATCTCATCACTTCAGATTCCCTCACATCACATATCGTATATTCACATCCATACATCCACATCTATATGCGTACATTCACATCTACATGCATACATCTACATCTCTATGCATACATCCACATCCACATTCACATTCACCTCCATACATCTACATCTATATGCATACATCCACCTCCACATTCACATCCACATCTATACATCTACATCTACATGCATACACTCACCTCTACATCCACATCTACATCTATACACCTACATCTACATGCATATATCCACATCTCCATTCACATCTACATCTATACATCTACATCTATACATCTATACATCTATACATCTACATCTACATGCATCCATCCACCTCCACATCCACATCTACATCTATACATCTACATCTACATGCATACATCCATATCTCCATTTCCATCTACATCTATACATCTACATCTACATGTATTCATCCACCTCCACATCCACATCTACATCTATACATGTACATCTACATGTATACATCCACATCTCCATTCACACCTACATCTATACATCTACATCTACATGCATACATCCATATCTCCATTCCCATCTACATCTATACATCTACATCTACATGCATCCATCCACCTCCACATCCACATCTACATCTACATGTATACATCCACATCTCCATTCACATCTACATCTATACATCTACATCTACATGCATCCATCCACATCTCCATTTACATCCTCATCTACACATCTATTTCTACATGCATACATCCACATCTCCATGCATACATCCACCTCCACATTCACACTCACATCCATACCTCTACATCTACATGCAAACATCCATATCTCCATGCATAATAATATTCTTTTAATTAATCTAGGATGATAGTTCCTAGAATATGGTAGGAAGTCCTCTTTTTATGCTTTGAATGAAATTATTTTATGCGTAATTTCTATAAAAATTTTGCCATAGCTCCGCTACTATGACTGATAAGTCTCAATTTTTTTCTAAGGGATAAGGTTTATCATTAAGGAAATAATTAGAATGGTCTCTAATTGGATCATCAATCCATAATGGATTGAATCATCGATAAACATAAACTAAAAGTATAGAAAAAAGCCATTAATTTGGCCTCAAGCATAGCTTAATCTTGGATTAAGGAAAAGCCTTATGAAAAGCTTCATTTGGATTGAAAAGGGTCATGAGTATGACCATTTCTTAAGTGAGAGAGAGAAAAACCATTAGAATTAAATATAAATAGAATCCTATGTAATTCTTTACTATCATTAATTAATTAACTTCAATAGCATTTCAAAAACCATATAAATTAAGCTTCTCAAGCTTGAGAGGGGTTGAGAAGAGAGAATCATTGAGAAATTATAGAAAAGATCAAAATTCACTATACTTATCTTATAATTTGCTTGATTCTTTGATCACGGTAGAGGCCCCCAACAATTCAATTGGTTTAGTATGTTGATGGAGCCACCAATGGGGATTTAAGAAAGAGAGAAGTGTCAAAACTAGTGAATTATTAAAGAATTCATAGTTCTTGGCTTAGGTGGAGTAGAGTAACAATGCATAAGACACTATATTTTTTTCAACAAGGGAAGGCTTCTATTTATAGGAAAAATTGAGCTCCTAACCAAACAAACTGATTCTAGTATTTTCCAAGTCAGTTTGGTTGAATTTGGACTAGATTTGGACCTAGTTTGGTTACTTTTTGATTCGATTTGGTTTCATTTTGATTTGGTTTGGTTCAAGAGAGATGAGAGATAAAAATATCACATTATTTTTGAGTTTAAAACTAATTCAAGCATGTGAAATATGCACCTCCTTTAAAGAACTCCCCTTCCTTACATAGGTGTCAAAATTTTATTGCTCATAGTTTTTTTACTAATAAACCATGTACATTTTCAACTCTTCATCTTATGTGAAATATGCACCTTCTTTAAAGAACTCCCCTTCCTTACATATGTGTCAAAATTTTATTGCTCATAGTTTTTTACTACTAAACCTTGTACATTTTCAACTCTTCATCTTATGTGAAATATGCACCTTCTTTAAAGAACTCTCCTTCCTTACATATGTGTCAAAATTCTATTGCTCATAGTTTTTTACTAATAAACCTTGTACGTTTTCAACTCTTCATCTTATGTGAAATATGCACCTTCTTTAAAGAACTCTCCTTCCTTACATATGTTTTAAAATTCTATTGCTCATAGTTTTTTACTAATAAACCTTGTACATTTTCAACTCTTCATCTTATGTGAGCATTTACTCATTTTTGGGTATCTTCTTTTACAATTTGGATTTATCTCCTCCCTACACATGGATTGATGCTATTGGCCCATAGGAACCTTAATTGGACCATAAAAATTTCTGAAAATCTAGACCCTTAGACTAAGGTTCTTTATACCTATTTCCAATTAATTCCAATTGCACATTGGAAAATTCTTTTTGAATTTTTGACTAAGGTTCTTTATACCTATTTCCAATTAATTCCAATTGCACATTGGAAAATTCTTTTTGAATTTTTGTTTCAGGGGAACTTATTTTAATAAGATGAGTTATTTTTCTATCCAAAAATATTCATAATCTGAATATTCTCTCTCTAGAATAAAACAGTTAGAAACAAGGTCTTTATATTTCTGAAGAGGGATTGATTACAGGGGAAGATACTAGACATCAAAAAGGGGTTGGGGGAGGAATCTTACATTCTATCCCACTTAAAAAATACGAGATGTCCTCATCTCGCAAACTGGGATAATTTCACAAGATGCACGAATATGATACTTAGAGAAAAAATTTTAATCAAGATTAACCACACCAAGAAAAGTCTTAAAGAAAGCAAGATAAGAACAAGATTTAAACTTTATTCATTCTCGGAACTTATACAGTAAAGATAGAAGAACTCTTTACACTTCCATAAGCCCGTCCATCATATGGTCACAAAAGCAGCACTCACAAGCTGCACAAGTATAGGGTAACTCATCTATGGGAATGATTCTGCTGGTTATTGCCGCACCTATCTCAGCGGTATGAGGTGATCTAACAAAAGGACCTCTGAGAGGCAAGCCAAAAACGGGGTAAAGGCATATCTTCTCATGAGGAAGAAAACACGCCAGTAAGAAGACCCGTTCAGAAAACCCAAGATGCCTTGATCTCATGACGCAGTAGTATCGGGGACCCAAACCCAAAGCTTCAATAACCATGGCCAAGCGGACATTGTTACGAAAGTGCTGCTGACCCCAGGGTGTTACCCTAGTTATGTTTTGATAGATCCGCCATTTGGTCTGAGCTACAGAAGTTCCTAGGTGAGGAAAAAGTGAGCGCTCATACTGTTCTATAAAGTCTTTCTTCACACTCTCTTGCGTCTTGAAGGTGAGAAATCATCATGGATAAAACTAGTTCTTGTTGCCAAGCCATGAAGGAGATTCAGAAAGAAAGGAGATTGATGGGAGTAAGATTACTGTGAGCGACAAGTAAAAGTTACGACTTATATAAAGGAAGGAGATAGCGTAACCTAGAAGCTAACGGTAACTTGCCACTGAAGTTTTACCGTCTTTCCATGATTTGTGTTTGACACATTTTTCTATAGAAGGCATTAAGAATTTTGAGATGAGGAGATAAAAGAAACTTGTAGGCTAAGTCACCTATTTTCATTGAATTCAGATATAAGGGTCACAATATTTGGGGGATAACTTCTTATACTCCCCAAGAGATAAAGAACTTCTTTTGGGCCGTACTCGAATGAAAACCAAAACCTTGGTATCCAAAACACCGATTCTCACTTCTGAACTCATTGTTCTAAATCCTTAAAACAGGTGGGACTCCTGTGAAGTATTCTAGGAAAAGGGTCTTCCTTTTTTAAACAGAAACTTTCTTTTATTTTAGAGAGGGAATAATTATAAGATCAGAAAGGGAGATTCTTACTCCTGTATACCTCGAAGGCTGGGGAGGAATCTTACATTCTACCCCACTTAAAAAGTGCGAGATGTCTTCATCTCGCAAGGTAGAGCACAGCTCTTTATCTTAAGATCCAATTTTATTCTGGGGTTCCTTATATTCTAGTCAACCCAACAGAACACTGGGATAAATATCCCTTATATAGAACTCATCATTAAATAACAATTCATTCAGATCATATCATTCATATCTTTAACATGATAATGGTCCATTAGACCGAAAAGTTTCCTTCGGAACATTCCTCCACGGAAATTTCAGTTAAGCAAGTTCTCAATTTGACATCCCTTAACTTGATCTACCGGTCAAGTATTAACAGTAGCAATCTGACAGCACAACCCACTAATCTCATAGTGATTTGCTGAACTCAATATCATCATTCTAGTTATGAATATCATCACAGGGACTCTTCCCATTCCCCCTCATTGTGGTTTCATTATATTTCAACTAATTTTTAAAAATCATCATTTTTCAATCAGAATTTTCAATCAGAATCCAAATCAATTCATCAATTCTCAAACAGAATTAAAAATCATATCAATCACATTCGAAATCATCATCTAGATAGCATTAACGCTTATAATTTCAAGTCTTAGATTTACTCGTATATACTGTCAGTAAAGAGCTGCAGTATACTCTCGGTATATACTGGTAGTCACGGCCCTTGGAATTATAAGGTAAATACTATCATGTCTAGGCCTCAAGCAAGTCAGGGATTCTATATAATTGCGGTACTCAATTACCAAATTATGAATTTCAGTTTGAATATCAAATTGTATGAATTATATCACACAATTATAACCTTTTTGTGTTTCTTGATAAATTTTTGACATATTTGTCTTCTCAGTTGATCTTTATTAACCAAATGCTCTGATACCAACTGTGAGATCCCCCTGTTCCCACCGAGCAACAGATTCGGGATACTAGCAGCGGAAGTAGCACTTCTCGTGTGGGACAGGGGTCCCACACTCGGGGCCTCACCCACGGATATCCGGAAAAGAGATTAGTCCGTCGGTTGTTCCAAAACCGAACCCGGAAAAACTTCCTTTACCGGAAAGCACATGCGATTCCACCACGATAACTTTTTACCCTAACGTAGTCAAGATCATTTCTGATCGAGCTGATCCAATTACATCTATAAGATACTTGGTCAGATCAAGGAAGAACTTGCACTTGGATCATTGGGATCAACGCTTTTTTCCCCATTCAAGAGGCACAGCCGTTTGATTCCTATCCATAGAACAGTTACTGTCCGGGATTTATTTTATCTATCGTAAAAACAAAAGTTTGAGTCTCGATTTACGGATCCATCAGTCCAGCCTAACCCCATCCAATCCCATGGGTTAGCCAACCGCGGATGTTCATGCAAAATAAAACTAGTCACACCACTCACACACCCAATATGAAATTGCCTTTTTCACAGATTCAACCAGTTTAAAACAATCCTTTAATAAAACCATAGTATCACTGATCACAATCTTCCAATTTATCCAATTGATTCTTAATTTTCCATCATTCCTTCATCAGAGTATCTATGGCATCATTGGCAACTAGAACGCTGAGGGGCCGTTTCGATAGTTCCTAGCCCTTAATACTCGGTAATATAATCACTTATCAAGATGAAGATCAGCAAGATCAACCAACAGATCCATATAAAGAGCCATGGACTCATCCATTGAAGACCAGCAAGGTCAATCAACCAGATCCATGCCCGATTTCAGAAAACAACTCCAAGTCTGTTCCAATATCTTCCTCGACGCACGCGTGGGTATCCTAGGCGACCCAGAGCCCGAGCACCGTATGGTCAGCACCCTCTAGGATCCTTCGCAGGTGACCTAGCGCTTCACTCATAGGCTGCTTCCTTGGCCCCTCATCCACCGTACCGGAAGCTCACCATTTTAATCGCACCGAGGCTGGTCAAGACCCCGGCTGACCTTGCTACGCGAGACGTCCTTCATTGACTCCCCGTCAGCAGTTGTAACTTTACCATCACGACCTTAATCACAGGACGGTCAAAATGCTCCCCCCAGCATTCTTGACATTAAACAATCATTTACAAACAGCATTTACAAACAGTTTACAATACAATTTCTATTTTAACTTTCATTTTTCCACATTATCCCTCATCAATCTACATTACTTATTCCAAATTCCATTTATATGTATACTCATCCCATCACATCATTTCCATCTCATCACTTCAGATTCCCTCACATCACATATCGTATATTCACATCCATACATCCACATCTATATGCGTACATTCACATCTACATGCATACATCTACATCTCTATGCATACATCCACATCCACATTCACATTCACCTCCATACATCTACATCTATATGCATACATCCACCTCCACATTCACATCCACATCTATACACCTACATCTACATGCATATATCCACATCTCCATTCACATTTACATCTATACATCTACATCTACATGCATCCATCCACCTCCACATCCACATCTACATCTATACATCTACATCTACATGCATACATCCATATCTCCATTCCCATCTACATCTATACATCTACATCTACATGCATCCATCCACCTCCACATCCACATCTACATCTATACATCTACATCTACATGTATACATCCACATCTCCATTCACATCTACATCTATACATCTACATCTACATGCATACATCCATATCTCCGTTCCCATCTACATCTATACACCTACATCTACATGCATCATCCATCCACCTCCACATCCACATCTACATCTATACATCTACATCTACATGTATACATCCACATCTCCATTCACATCTACATCTATACATCTACATCTACATGCATCCATCCACATCTCCATTTACATCCTCATCTACACATCTATTTCTACATGCATACATCCACATCTCCATGCATACATCCACCTCCACATTCACACTCACATCCATACCTCTACATCTACATGCAAACATCCATATCTCCATGCATAATAATATTCTCTTAATTAATCTAGGATGATAGTTCCTAGAATATGGTAGGAAGTCCTCTTTTTATGCTTTGAATGAAATTATTTTATGCGTAATTTCTATAAAAATTTTGCCATAGCTCCGCTACTATGACTGATAAGTCTCAATTTTTTTCTAAGGGATAAGGTTTATCATTAAGGAAATAATTAGAATGGTCTCTAATTG
Source organism: Cibotium barometz (assembly GCF_041138505.1). NCBI lineage: Eukaryota > Viridiplantae > Streptophyta > Polypodiopsida > Cyatheales > Cibotiaceae > Cibotium > Cibotium barometz. Next base: position 47,510,062 of record NC_141091.1, read on the forward strand.
GATCATCAATCCATAATGGATTGAATCATCGATAAACATAAACTAAAAGTATAGAAAAAAGCTATTAATTTGGCCTCAAGCATAGCTTAATCTTGGATTAAGGAAAAGCCTTATGAAAAGCTTCATTTGGATTGAAAAGGGTCATGAGTATGACCATTTCTTAAGTGAGAGAGAGAAAAACCATTAGAATTAAATATAAATAGAATCTTATGTAATTCTTTGCTATCATTAATTAATTAACTTCAATAGCATTTCAAAAACCATATCAATTAAGCTTCTCAAGCTTGAGAGGGGTTGAGAAGAGAGAATAATTGAGAAATTATAGAAAAGATCAAAATTCACTATACTTATCTTATAATTTGCTTGATTCTTTGATCACGGTAGAGGCCCCCAACCAATCAATTAGTTTAGTATGTTGATGGAGCCACCAATGGGGATTTAAGAAAGAGAGAAGTGTCAAAACTAGTGAATTATTAAAGAATTCATAGTTCTTGGCTTAGGTGGAGTAGAGTAACAATGCATAAGACACTATATTTTTTTCAACAAGGGAAGGCTTCTATTTATAGGAAAAATTGAGCTCCTAACCAAACAAACTGATTCTAGTATTTTCCAAGTCAGTTTGGTTGAATTTGGACTAGATTTGGACCTAGTTTGGTTACTTTTTGATTCGATTTGGTTTCATTTTGATTTGGTTTGGTTCAAGAGAGATGAGAGATAAAAATATCACATTATTTTTGAGTTTAAAACTCATTCAAGCATGTGAAATATGCACCTCCTTTAAAGAACTCCCCTTCCTTACATAGGTGTCAAAATTTTATTGCTCATAGTTTTTTTACTAATAAACCATGTACATTTTCAACTCTTCATCTTATGTGAAATATGCACCTTCTTTAAAGAACTCCCCTTCCTTACATATGTGTCAAAATTTTATTGCTCATAGTTTTTTACTACTAAACCTTGTACATTTTCAACTCTTTATCTTATGTGAAATATGCACCTTCTTTAAAGAACTCTCCTTCCTTACATATGTGTCAAAATTCTATTGCTCATAGTTTTTTACTAATAAACCTTGTACATTTTCAACTCTTCATCTTATGTGAAATATGCACCTTCTTTAAAGAACTCTCCTTCCTTACATATGTTTTAAAATTCTATTGCTCATAGTTTTTTACTAATAAACCTTGTACATTTTCAACTCTTCATCTTATGTGAGCATTTACTCATTTTTGGGTATCTTCTTTTACAATTTGGATTTATCTCCTCCCTACACATGGATTGATGCTATTGGCCCATAGGAACCTTAATTGGACCATAATCCAAAAATTTCTGAAAATCTAGACCGTTAGACTAAGGTTCTTTATACCTATTTCCAATTAATTCCAATGGCACATTGGAAAATTCTTTTTGAATTTTTGTTTCGGGGGAACTTATTTTAATAAGATGAGTTATTTTTCTATCCAAAAATATTCATAATCTGAATATTCTCTCTCTAGAATAAAACAGTTAGAAACAAGGTCTTTATATTTCTGAAGAGGGATTGATTACAGGGGAAGATACTAGACATCAAAAAGGGGTTGGGGGAGGAATCTTACATTAAGACACTATATTTTTTTTAACAAGGGAAGGCTTCTATTTATAGGAAAAATTGAGCTCCTAACCAAACAAACTGATTCTAGTATTTTCCAAGTCAGTTTGGTTGAATTTGGACTAGATTTAGACCTAGTTTGGTTACTTTTTAATTCGATTTGGTTTCATTTTTATTTGGTTTGGTTCAAGAGAGATGAGAGATAAAAATATCACATTATTTTTGAGTTTAAAACTAATTCAAGCATGTGAAATATGCACCTCCTTTAAAGAACTCCCCTTCCTTACATAGGTGTCAAAATTTTATTGCTCATAGTTTTTTTACTAATAAACCATGTACATTTTCAACTCTTCATCTTATGTGAAATATGCACCTTCTTTAAAGAACTCCCCTTCCTTACATATATGTCAAAATTTTATTGCTCATAGTTTTTTACTACTAAACCTTGTACATTTTCAACTCTTCATCTTATGTGAAATATGCACCTTCTTTAAAGAACTCTCCTTCCTTACATATGTGTCAAAATTCTATTGCTCATAGTTTTTTACTAATAAACCTTGTACATTTTCAACTCTTCATCTTATGTGAAATATGCACCTTCTTTAAAGAACTCTCCTTCCTTACATATGTTTTAAAATTCTATTGCTCATAGTTTTTTACTAATAAACCTTGTACATTTTCAACTCTTCATCTTATGTGAGCATTTACTCATTTTTGGGTATCTTCTTTTACAATTTGGATTTATCTCCTCCCTACACATGGATTGATGCTATTGGCCCATAGGAACCTTAATTGGACCATAATCCAAAAATTTCTGAAAATCTAGACCCTTAGAGTAAGGTTCTTTATACCTATTTCCAATTAATTCCAATTGCACATTGGAAAATTCTTTTTGAATTTTTGTTTCAGGGGAACTTATTTTAATAAGATGAGTTATTTTTCTATCCAAAAATATTCATAATCTGAATATTCTCTCTCTAGAATAAAACAGTTAGAAATAAGGTCTTTATATTTCTGAAGAGGGATTGATTACAGGGGAAGATACTAGACATCAAAAAGGTGTTGGGGGAGGAATCTTACATTCTACCCCACTTAAAAAATGCGAGATGTCCTCATCTCGCAAATTGGGATAATTTCACAAGATGCACGAATATGATACTAGAGAAAAAATTTTAATCAAGATTAACCACACCAAGAAAAGTCTTAAAGAAAGCAAGATAAGAACAAGATTTAAACTTTATTCATTCTCGGAACTTATACAGTAAAGATAGAAGAACTCTTTACACTTCCATAAGCCCGTCCATCATATGGTCACAAAAGCAGCACTCACAAGCTGCACAAGTATAGGGTAACTCATCTATGGGAATGATTCTGCTGGTTATTGCCGCACCTATCTCAGTGGTATGAGGTGATCTAACAAAAGGACCTCTGAGAGGCAAGCCAAAAACGGGGTAAAGGCATATCTTCTCATGAGGAAGAAAACACGCCAGTAAGAAGACCCGCTCAGAAAACCCAAGATGCCTTGATCTCATGACGCAGTAGTATCGGGGACCCAAACCCAAAGCTTCAATAACCATGGCCAAGCGGACATTGTTACGAAAGTGCTGCTGACCCCAGGGTGTTACCCTAGTTATGTTTTGATAGGTCCACCATTTGGTCTGAGCTACAGAAGTTCCTAGGTGAGGAAAAAGTGAGCGCTCATACTGTTCTATAAAGTCTTTCTTCACAGACTCTCTTGCGTCTTGAAGGTGAGAAATCATCATGGATAAAACTAGTTCTTGTTGCCAAGCCATGAAGGAGATTCAGAAAGAAAGGAGATTGATGGGAGTAAGATTACTGTGAGCGACAAGTAAAAGTTATGACTTATATAAAGGAAGGAGCTACTGAAGTTTTACCGTCTTTCCATGATTTGTGTTTGACACATTTTCTATAGAAGGCATTAAGAATTTTGAGATGAGGAGATAAAAGAAACTTGTAGGCTAAGTCACCTATTTTCATTGAATTCAGATATAAGGGTCACAATATCTGGGGGATAACTTCTTATACTCCCCAAGAGATAAAGAACTTCTTTTGGGCCATACTCGAATGAAAACCAAAACCTTGGTATCCAAAACACCGATTCTCACTTCTGAACTCATTGTTCTAAATCCTTAAAACAGGTGGGACTCCTGAGAAGTATTATAGGAAAAGGGTCTTCCTTTTTTAAACAGAAACTTTCTTTTATTTTAGAGAGGGAATAATTATAAGATCAGAAAGGGAGATTCTTACTCCTGTATACCTCGAAGGCTAGGGAGGAATCTTACAAATTAAAACATCCAGGACAAGGGTAGGCGGCCTCCACCAGCCCTTCGTGTAGCTGCTAAAGATCTCGCATTTGTGCCTTTGTCGATGGTCAAGGCTCTTGGCACCTAGGTGGGCATTGACGTACGGAGTACCATGGAGAGCATCCAGCACATGGTGCACTCGTTCTCACACGATCAATACCGTACGACAAATGTCGAGGTATTGACACATTTATTACATCTTAAGTTTTTTCATAGTCATTTGTTTACTTGTTTATATGTACTTTTCTATATTTTTAAAATAAGCAGCATGGTTAATTGTGTCACGTAGGGTCCCACACCTACCAGTAGTTTGATAGAGGCGAGAAAGGAGATTAACCGCCTTAGAGCTGCATTGCAGATGGCAGAGGTATGACATGTGAGAGAGCCTGACTTCCACAATAGGTAGGTTTCTCTTGTATGCAAAAGAGTTATAATTAAGGTCCAAAGTTATAAATTTCCTTAAGTAATACCTAATGAGAGAGACTAATCAATTATTTGTATGCTTTACTTTTTGATTAGGCTCGGACTGAGGTAGAGAGTTCTAGAGTTGAGGCGGAGTAGCACATGATTATGGAGCGGATTGCACAGCATAGGGTAGAGTAGTTCCGTAGATCCTCAGACGTGATAGTGCCTTACTTACCTCTATATCCACGGCCTATTACAGAGGTTTTTTGATGACCTCTCCCTCAGGATACACCACCATTCCTTGGTGATTTTTGTTGTGCTCTATGTGTGGAGGGGACATTGATAGTACTAGAGGATATGTTATAGGATGTGGACATTTTTTCCATTTGTCTTGCATCACCTAGGAGCTAGTACGCTTCTCATCATGCCCCTCTTGTTGCGCACGCGTTGACCTAGCAACATACAGAGTTTTGGGAATTGACGATCTTCACCTAGGCTTCGCTCGAGTAGATGCTAGGATTGGCAAGCCACTTGATTTTACCTCAACTACTACTAACTTAGGACTCGATGCCGCCAATGACAAAGATCAGGAGACTGAGGTGCCTCCAGAGATTTAGTGGAGTGCACAAGAGTTTGATGCATACCAGAGAGTCCTTCACGAGAGCCACCTCATAGCATACGAGCGTTTGGGTGGTGCTACTCCTAGTAGTGGCACCTCAGGTGATAGTGCTGGTAGTAGTGCTGTGCTTCTCATGAGCAGCGTGTCCTTATAGCAAAGAGGAGCTTACATGCACAGAGTGGTAAGCACGTACCATTGCTGATTATAGATTTTGGGTTTACAGACAGAGACATCTTGTAGTAGCACGACGTAGAGAGAGGGAGAGGGCTATAGCAAGTTCTGGGACTCGTGAGAGAGGTAGACATCCCCGCAAATATTCAATGACCCCCGTAGCCCGCAAAGCCTCCTCGACGTGCAGAGTAGCCTCAACGTGCACGTCGACCACCAGTCAATATGACGATATTGATTGGGTTCCCATTGATAGTGTGACTAAACTCAGACTAGTTGGGTTAGCTCACTTACATTGTAGTCAGATTTATTGGCAGTGATGACTAACCTCAGACTAGCTAGGGTAGCTCATTTTCATTATGCCTTGATCTTCTTCTAAGTTAGTGGCTAACCCGAGAGTAGCTGGGTTAGCTCACATTCTGATGTACTTAGTTGATATTTATATCATTATGAGTTTTTCAATTATTGAGGATCATTACATTTTAGTTCATGTTCATGGTTTTTTGTTTAACACTTTGGCTATCATATTTGTTTGTTGAAAATCCCCATACTACCATCATATCCAAACATGCTCCTATGGGGACCAAACTTTGCAAGCATTAGGGGGGAACCACCTCCACATGCTTACAAAGTTTTATCCCCATTGGAGCATGTTTGGGTTAGCAATTAGCACCTAGTGCGGATTTTTCAAGTCTCTTGGTGCTTAAGACGCCATGGAAAATCCTGCTCTTCCCCATACCATCGTATCCAAACATGCTCCGATGGGGACCAAACTTTGCAAGCATGTGGGGGGGAACCACCCCACATTCTCGCAAACTTTGGTCACCATCATTCAAAGCATGTTTGGGTTTGCAATTAATGCCAAGTGTGGATTTTTCAAGTCTCCTGGTGCTTAAGAGGCCATGGAAAATCCCGCTCTTCCCCATACCATCATACCCAAACATGCTCGGATGGGGACCAAACTTTGCAAGCATGTGGGGGGGGCACCCCCACGTGCTTGCAAAGTTTAGTTACCATCCGAGCAAGTTTGGGCTAGCGATTAGTGCCCAGTGTGGATTTTTCAACTCTCTTAGTGCTTAAGAGGCCATGGAAAATCCCGCTCTTCCCCATACCATCGTACCCAAACATGCTCTGATGGGGACCAAAACTTTGAAAACATGTGGGGGGGACCCACCCCCATATGCTTGCAAAATTTGGTCATCATCGGAGTATGTTTGGGTTAGCAAAATTGGCGCACGCCCAAGTGCAGATTTTTCGCTTAAGAGGCCATGGAAAATCCTGGTCTTCCCCATACCATCGTACCCAAACATGCTCTGATGGTGGGGACCAAGCTTTGCAAGCATGTGGGGGGGACACATCCCCACATGCTTGCAAAGTTTGGTCACCCATCAAAGCATGTTTAGGTTAGCAATTAGTGCCCAGTGCAGATTTCTCAAGTCTCTTGATACTTAAGAGGCCATGGAAAATCCTGGTATTCCCCATACCATCGTACCCAAACATGCTTCGATGCGGAGCAAACTTTTGCAAGCATGTAGAGGGGACCCACCCCCACATTCTCGCAAACTTTGGTCACCATCCAAGCATTTTTGGGTTGGCAATTAATGCCAAGTGTGGATTTTGCAAGTCTCCTAGTGCTTAAGAGGCCATGGAAAATCCTTCTCTTCCTCATACCATTGTACACAAACATACTCCGATGGGGACCAAAATTTACAAGCATGTGGGGGGAGGACCCCCGCCCACATGCTTGCAAAGTTTGGTCACCACCATCGGAGCGTGTTTGGGTTAGCAATTAGCACCCACCAGTGTGGATTTTCAACTCTCTTGGGGCTTAAGAGGCCATGGAAGATCCCGCTCTTCCCATACCATTATACCCAAACATGCTCCGATGGGGACCAAACTGCAAGCATGTGGGGGGAGACCCAATCCCACATGCTTGCAAATTTTGTTTACCATCGGAGCATTTTTGTGTTAGCAAAGTAGCGCCCAGTGCAGATTTTTCAACTCTCTTGGTGCTTAAGAGGCGATGGAAAATCCCGCTCTTCCACATACCATCCTAACCAAACATGCTCCGATGGGGAGAAAAATTTGCAAGCATGTGGGCGGGACCCACCCCCATATGCTTGCAAATTATGGTCACCATTCGAAGCGTTTTTGGGTTAGCAATTAGCGCCGAGAGCAGATTTTTCAAGTTTCTTGGTGCTTAAGAGGCCATGGAAAATCTTGGTCTTCCCCATACCATCGTACCCAAACATACTCCGATGGGGACCAAACTTTGCAAGAATGTGGGGGGGAACACCCCCCACATGCTTGCAAATTTTAGTCACCATCGAAGCACATTTGGGTTAGCAATTAGCGCCTAGAGTGGATTTTTCAAGTCTCTTGGTGCTTAAGAGGCCATTGAAAATCCCGCTCTTCCCCATACCATCGTACCCAAACATGCTCCGAAATGGGGACCAAAATTTGCAACCCACCCCCACATGCTTGCAAAGTTTGGCCACCAATCAGAGCATGTTTGGGTTAGAAATTAGCGCCCAGTGTGGATTTTTCAAGTCTTGGTGCTTAAGAGGCCCATGGAAAATCCCGCTCTTCCCCATACCATCGTACCCAAACATGCTCCGATGGGGACCAAACTTTGCAAGCCTGTGGGAAGGGACCCACCCCCACCTACTCTGCAAAATTTGGTCACCATCAAAGCATGTTTAGGTTAGAAATTAGCACCGAGTGCGGATTTTTCAAGTCTCTTGGTGCTTAAGAGTCCATGGAAAATCTTGGGCTTCCCCATACCATCTTAGCCAAACATGCTCCAATGGAGATCAAACTTTGCAAGAATGTGGGGGGGATTGACCCCCACATGCTTGCAAAGTTTGGTCACCATCAGAGCATGTTTGGATCCCAATTAGTTCCCATGCCCACATGCTTGCAATTTTTTATCCATGGGAGCATATTTGGGCTAGGAATTAGTGCCAAGTATGGATTTTTCAAGTCTCTTGGTGCTTAAGAGACCATAGAAAATCTTGCTCTTTCCCATAATACCAGCGTACCCAAACATGCTCCGATGGAAACCAAACTTTCCAAGAATGTGCACAGGACCCACCCCCACATGCTTGCAAAGTTTGGTCACCATCGGAGCATGCTTCGGTTAGCAATTAGCACCCACACTCAAAAGATCAAGGCATAATGAAAATGAGCTACCCCAGCTAGGTTAGTCCTTGCCAATAAATCTAAGTACAATGTAAGTGAGCTAACCCAGCTAGTCTGAGTTTAGTCAACTATCAACAGCAACCCAATCAAAATCGTCATCTCTAACTACTGGTCAATGTGCGCATTAAGGCTGTTGTGCACGTCGAGGAGGCTGTGCCGGCTACGGGGGTCATCGTCGAATATCTGCGGCGGGGAGGTCTGCCTCAAAGGTAGGATCATGAGCTTTTGCTATGGTGTACTCAAGAGCTCACGAGTCCTATTAACTACTATAACCCTCTCCCTCTCTCTACATCGTGCTACTGCAAGATGTCTCTGTCTGTAAACCCAAAATCTGTAATTAGCAATGGTACGTGTCTGCCACTCTGTGCGTGTAAGATCCTCTGCTCTGTAAGGACATGCTGCTCTCATGAGAGAAGTAGCACTACTGCTAGCACCATCACCTGAGGTTCCAGTAGGACCACCACCACCCACACGCTCGTATGTTATGATCTAGCTCTCGTGAAGGACTCTTTGGTATGCATCAAACTCATGTACACTCCACTCAATCTCTGGAGGCACCTCAGGCTCCCGATCTCTGCCATCGACGATGTCGAGTTGTCCCAAGTCAGCAATTGAGGTAAAATCAAGAGGCCTACCAACCCTAGCATCTACTCGAGCGAAGCTGGAGTGAAGATTGTCAATGTCCAAAACTCTGTATGTCACTAGGTCGACGCGTGCGTGGCAAGAGGGACATGCTGAGAAGTGTACTAGATCCTTGGTGATGCAAGACAAATGGAAACAATGTCCACATCCCAAAGCATATCCACCAGTACTGTCAATGTCCTCGATACAGAGAGTGTAGCAGCAGGTATCAAGGAGGAATGGTGGTGCATCCTGAGGGAGAGGTCATCGAAAAACCTCTGTAATAGGCCATGGATAGAAAGGCAAGTAGGGTACTATCACGTCTGAGGATCTGCGGAACTCCCAAACATGCAGCATCAATTGCTCTGCCCTATGCTGTTGCAATCCGCTCCATAATCATGTGCTGTTGCGCCTCAGCTCTAGAACTCTCTACCTCAGTCCGAGCAGCCTACGCAAAAAGTAAAGCATAAAAATAATTGATTAGTCTCTCTCATTAGGTATTACTTAAAGAAATTTATAACTTAGGACCTTAATTATACTCTTTTACGTGCAAGAGAAACCTACCTGCTGCTGGATGTCAGACTCTCTCGCATGCCATGCCTCTGCAGCAGTAGCTACCTCTGCCGTCTGCAATGCAGCTCTAAGGCAGTCAATCTCTACTCTCGCCTCTACCAACTCCTGAGTGAGTCTCTCAGTGGTAGGTGTGGGACCCTATGTGACACAATCAACCATGCCACTCATGTAAAAATATAGAAAAGTACATATAAACATGTCAATAAATGGCTAAAAAAACTTAAGAAGTAATAAATGTGTAAATACCTCGACATCTATAGTCGGTATCGATCGTGAGAACAAGTGAACAATGTGCTGGATGCTCTCTATGGTACTGCGTATGTCGATGCCAACCTGGGTGCCAAGAGCCTCGACTGTTAACATAGGGACAAACGTTGGATCTGTAGGAGCTACATGAAGGGCTGGCGGATGTCGCCTACCCTAGTCCTGGAGACGGCCTCAGCTAGCACCACCACCAAGCCGATGGCTAGTGAAATCCACCTCCTCCCCTAAGACAATCAGTTAGTGTTGGTTCATCTGATGTAGAATTCCATGATGCTACTATGCCTGACATTAATCCTAGAGATGATCCGTATTTTGAAGTAGGAGTGTCTTATGCCTAACATTTATGCTAGTGATGATATGTTCTCAGCTGAATATGCTTTATAGCAATTGTCAACAATTGTCAACAGAGTTGCCTCTATGGGATTTGCATTTGATGGGGAACACATAATGTGTATTGCTGATGGTGACGTTTGTGATCACTCATGTTGTGCTATGTCTTGGAGACATACCTATATGCAGTGATGTTTTACTTTGCTGAGATGTATTACTTTTATTGAACCAACTCCTTGTTTGAGTTACCTCACCTTTGCAGCTCATTGACATGGATGCTAATAGAGTCAGATTGTTACATTATCTTTAACTTGGTTGCCTTGTCACTATGCATAATTTAGGGTTTCTTGACATTAATCTATGTGGGAATCCACATACTTTTTATGGTTTCTTTACATCAATATGTGTGGAACTCCGCATCCTTTTTACATTGCCATGCTGAGAGGTTTCCTTATACTCTCATGGTCCGGTTGGATGTATGACTTGTTGCCCCCACTTGTCAAATTTGTTCTATCAGCCCTTTCCATTTTTGATTCCACCTTGTCAGCTTGTCCATTGACACAAGTTATTTTTTAGATGTATTGGTATTTAAAGGACAGGCTTGATAGTTTATCTCTTGCTGTTGTTCACAATGCTCACATTATTTGTTCCTTGTTGGTAACTCAGTTGAGCCTATTTTTCTCTGAATTAGTCCTCTACTAGGTTCCATTCAGTCAGTTAGCCCAACTTTTCCATGTTTCTCTAATGCCATGGGTGATGCATTAATTGAAGAGAATGTAGCCGTTTTATGATCCCCTGCTACAACAGTCAAACATGTGCTGCCTATGGTCATGCATCTTATTTTACTGATTCCTCCCTTGTTGCTTCTACATTACATGAGGAGCCACCTTCTCTTTGCTACATTGGAAGATGATCGTTGGGTTACATTCATGCATTCAGCCTTCTGTTGATGATGACATCCAACAGATTTAGTCAAATTTGGCCTTAACAATTTGCTCGTGACGTTATAGCATGCATTTGATGTTCATACATTAGGTTTTTGTAGTATTTAAGTATACAGTTCATAGCAATCGAGGGGGGCATCCTGCTACCTCGAATGAAGATTTTGATGCTACTCCTTATCAGCAAAATGTTGGATGCCTTACTACACATGAAATCCCCCTCTTGAAATTGAGGATGGAGTGTCATAGTTGAGTACATTTTAGCTTTGCCCCAGCTTTGGCATTGACACATAGTGACCTAAAAATGCATTTTTTTAATGCCTATCTCCATTGATAGCTCCTGGGCATGATGATCTGACACTAAGGTGTCAATCAATGGTAACTATTTCTAATAGAAGCCACTTCATGTTGTGAATCCTAAATATAAAAGCAAAAATGCTTTTTCTTTATGCCTACCTCCATTGACAGCTATTGGGCATGATGATCTGACACTAAGGTCTCAATCAGGTAATTGTTTCCAATAGAAGCCACTTCATGTTGTGACACTAAGGTCTCATTTGGGTAATTGTTTCAAATAGAAGCCACTTCATGTTGTGAATCTAAGTATAGCAGCATTCATAACTAATCAGGAATGTGTATGGCCGCTTTGCCATCAATTGGCAGCTCTTGGTATTAGATAGTCGTCTTCTACTACCATTTTGCCGTGATTTATGTGCCTACACATGCCAATGTGGCAGATGGGTTTACCCAATTTCTGCTTCAACGTGTACACATTCACGCCATTCTCTTCAGGGGGGTTTGTTAGCCTAGAAGTCCCTGGTGTGAACAACCCTACACATGGGCAATTTTTACCTTGTGCTGGGCAAGGGTTTTTTCCCCGTGTGAAGGCACTGTTATGTGTTTGCCACATCATCCCTAGGGCAAGGGCTATTGTACTCTTGTACTCCACTCATTTTATATCATTATCATCAAGTACTTTCTAGCATTAAGCTTTGTCTCTCTTGCTCTCTAAGCTTGTCTGTCATCACTGTGTGTGCGTGCATGTGTGTCTGTGTGAGTGGAGCATCTTCTCCCTCATCCAACATACACAACAATCATGAATGATTCTTTTTTAGTCCGGGCATTGAGTGCAAAATTTTCAGCCTTCTGGCCACATTGTGGTATATACTTTATCCCCATCATGCCATAGGTTGAACATTGGCTCACATGCCATGTCATTAAAGTTAGTAATGGATTAACACTGAAACATATGTTGGATGCAAGGTATAATAATAGGAAAGTTCCTTAGAACCTTTTGAGGAAATTTTTCACCTTGAAAATCCTTCCTATAACGAACCTCTCCACAAATTGGACATTCCTTAACATTGGCATAGACACTTCTAAGTAGCACAACACAATCATTGCATGCACGAATGGAGTGTAATCCACACCAAGTATGGATAGTATTTTCTATGCATCACTCCTTATTTTCAGGCATTAAGTTTTTGTCATTAGCATCATCTTTAATAACTAGGGTAGGCTATTCACACTATTATCCCTCCATCCATATGTTGTTTGCAAGTATAAGAGTATAAGATCTCAAGCATGAACACAAAGTAGAGAACTTTGCACCCTCATACAATGGTGTATTATCTTCCTTCTATAACATATCTTCTCTATCATAATTTTGAGGGTAGGGTATCCCTTCCTCACCCTCACTTAAAGTGAGTAATCATCTCCTCCATGATATCTTCCTCCTCATCTAAATTATGCTCCACTTGGTAAGTGCTCCTTACAATGCTTATATTCATTCCTCAAGTTTTCCCCAATGACAAAAAATTAGGCATAGTATATAACATTAACATAAACAATGATAATTAGCATTTAATTTGTCAACCTTAAGTGCATGCTTTATATAAAAAGTTTATATACTAACTGAGGAGTTATCTTGAGGTCTCATGATGGTTCACATTGGCATAAAAGATCCTCATTTTTTAATATGATCTAATTTGTGACTAGACGATTATGCATACAAACATTCCTACATCTTACACATGAACAAGGGATTGTTATTTGTAACTAGTCAAGACTCCCAATGGCGATCACTTTCTGAGCTAGAAGAGTACATCTTTTTTACCCCTTCTCCTTGGTGATAGCAACATAATGAAGGCTAATGTACTCTAAGCCCTTTTTTCTCAACCTGACCTATTTTAAATATTATTCTATTGCTAAACCCTAATGTTAAATACTAATCTATGGTAAACCCTTATCTATGCTGATGTCTGCACTAGACTCTAATTAGTGAAAATCCTTCTGTAGACCCTAAGCCATAATTTATGCCTATCTCTATGCTAAACCATAAGCACTAGGCTTCTTTACTCTCTTTTAGGGTTTAAGATATTCTTTAGGTGAAAGAAATAAAATAATAACAAGAGATAAGTAAGCATAGACTCACCTTAGTTGATTGCTCTTCAAAGAATGCTCCTCTTAGAATGACCTTTTTCTCATTAGGGTTTGCAAATAAGTGTTCTTTTTAGAGTAGTTAATCCTCATTAAATGTATTTTTTCTCTACTTTAAATTAGTAATAAGGGTTTACAAGTAAGTGTTTCTTCTTAGAGTAGTTAACACCAATTAAATGTATTGTTTCTTTGCTTTTTTATTTTTTACTAACATTCTTTATTTTGGTTTTTGGGAGTAGAACTCTCTAATCTGTTTCTATGCTTTTAGTGTTTACTAATATTCTTTATTTTGATTTTTTATGTAGGGATCTATAATCTTTTGATAAGATATGGCTTCTCTTTTCTTTAGCCTTAATCAATAACTCTCACATGGTATACAAGAGAGGGTTTTTTTTTTCTTGCCCTATTAGATTTTCTTATTATGCATGCTCTCTAATCCATGTTTATATCTCTCTAATGCATGTTTAGATCTCTCTAATGTATGTGCTCTTGTTTTGTGGCTCTTCTTTTATAGAGGTTTTATCTTTTTTGGGCCCAACACCTTCCCAATCACTTGAGGTAAGGTCGTAAATCTTATATCTTTTTTACATTATTTTTAGTAATTGTACCCTTGGGTTCTAGGGTGCTCTATTTCTTTTTAGTAATTTCAATCATATTTCTCTATGCATGAGAGATTATCTATTCATTTATCTATGTATGTATAGAGTTCTAAGAATCTCTTAGCCACTTGCTTTGTGATGATCTTACATATCATTCCATTGAACTTCTCCACCAAGCCATTACATTGTGGATAGTATGGGCTAGAGTGCCTATGGTTGATGTTTAATCTTCTAGTTAAATCGTGTAAGAGTTATTCTCAGAATCCAGGGACTCGATCTAACAATATTTCAAGTGGGGTACCAAATCTACTATAGATGTGATCAAATATGAGCTTACCCACATCTTTGACCATGATTTTGCTTGTGCTTGTTGCCTCTTCCCATCTCGTCATGTAGTCTACCCACATCTTTGACCGTGATTCTGCTTGTGCTTGTTGCCTCTGTCCATCTCGTCATGTAGTCTACTGCCATAATGACGTACTCCTTCCCTGATTGAGTCCTTAGAAGAGGCCCAATGGCATCAAGTCCCCATTTTTCAAATGGGCCAAAAGAGAATATTAGGGTCCTAGGCTCATAAGTTAGCCTCTTGTTCCCTACCATCTAACATGCATTGCAAGCAAGCCCTGCGCCAATGCTGGACATCCCTATGCAAGCTAGGCCACACAAATCTTACTTGAAGTATTTTTTTGCTGGTGATCTCCTGGGCACAGTGACCCCTACATACCTCATCATGGCAATATTTTAAAATATAAACTATCTCTTTGAAGGATGGCACCCTTCTCAAGACTAAATCTTTTCCTTTATGGTAAAGCTCCTCCCCTATGAATTGATAAGATATGGCTTTCTTTGCCAGCCTAAGTTTTTAAACCTTGGATAAGTGCTTGGGCACTTACCTGTCTGGAGGAAATAGGTTATGTCTTGGAGCTCCTCTTGTCCCTGGAATTTTGGTTTGCTGAAATTTGATTTCTTCCACTACCACCGCAAATTGGTCACTGTGGCTAAAGCATCTTCTTCCTTATTTTTCATTCTAGATACATGATGCACTTGTATAGCTTCAAACTTTTGCATCGAACCTTTAATTTACTTGACCCATGTAAATAGATTAGCATTTTTGCAAGACCAAACTCCCAATGTAGCTGCTTCATCACTAGCATGGCATCTCCTTTGATAATCAACCTCTTAATACCATGCTCCAAGCACCATTTCAACCCAAACTATAGAGTGGCATATTTTGCTTCATTATTAGAATGGATCCCCTAGGGAGAGTTTTACCTTGTCTAGTGAACTCCTCACCTTGTGGGTTGTAGATGATGATAGATAATGACTCCACATGCTTCTTGATCACTTTGTCTATTATAGGCTCCATCAAAATGCATAATGAAGGCACCTGCCATCTCTTCTTGAATTGTGGGCTTTGTCTCCTCACTGTTGCGCTTGATGGTGGTGATCTTCTTTTCACAGGACCTGTAGGTGAGAATGTCTACCAAACTTGCACTAGTGCTATCCTCCACTATAAAAGTGTAGGACTTCATACTCCTGAAGCTCCAAAATCCATTTCGCTCTATCATTGGGGAAGTGGTCATGTGTTGTACAACATATGGAAATACAAGAGAAGGTTTTTTTATCTTGCCCTATTTGTAAGATCCCTGTTCCCACCGAGCAACGGATTTGGGGTACTAGCAGCGGAAGTAGCACTTCTCGCGCGGGACAGGGGTCCCACACTCGGGGCCTCGCCCACGGATATCCGGATAAGAGACTAATCCGTCGGTTGTTCCAAAACCGAACCCGGAAAAACTTTCTTAACCGGAAGCACGGGCGATTCCACCAGGATAACTTTTTACTCTAACGTAGTCAAGATCATTTCTGATCGAGATGATCCAATTACATCTATAAGATACTTAGTCAGTTCAAGGAAGAAACTTGCACTTGGATCATTGGGATCAACGCTTTTTTCCCCATTCAAGAGGCACAGCCGTTGATTCCTATCCATAGAACAGTTACTGTCCGGGATTTTTTTTTTCTATCGTAAAAACAAAAGTTTGAGTCTCGATTTACGGATCCATCAGTCCAGCCTAACCCCATCCGATCCCATGGGTTAGCCAACCGCCCAACCACTGTAGTGATGGGATCCAATTAAGAATTTGGTTAGGTTTTATCCCGGGTACCAAGGAAAAGAGTTCCAAGGCCCCCTAGCCGGATGTTCATGCAAAATAAAACTAGTCACACCACTCACACACCCAATATGAAATTGCCTTTTTCAACCAGATTCAACCAGTTTAAAACAATCCTTTAATAAAACCATAGTATCATTGATCACCATCTTCCAATTTATCCAATTGATTCTTAATTTTCCATCATTCCTTCATCAGAGTATCTATGGCATCATTGGCAACTAGAACGCTCAGGAGCCGTTTCGATAGTTCCTAGCCCATAATACTTGGCAATATAATCACTTAACAAGATGGACTCTCGTTGAAGATCAGCAAGATCAACCAACAGATCCATATAAGGAGCCATGGACTCATCCATTGAAGACCAGCAAGGTCAATCAACCAGATCCATGCTTGATTTCAGAAAACAACTCCAACTCTGTTCCAATATCTTCCTCGACGCACGCGTGGGTATCCTAGGCGACCCAGAGCCCGAGCACCGTATGGTCAGCACCCTCTAGGATCCTTCGCAGGTAACCTAGCGCTTCACGCATAGGCCGCTTCCTTGGCCCCTCATCCACCGTACCGGAAGCTCACCATTTTAATCGCACCGAGGCTGGTCAAGACCTCGGCCGACCTTGCTACGCGAGACGTCCTTCATTGACTCCCCGTCAGCAGTTGCAACTTTCTCATCATGACCTTAATCACAAGACGGTCAAAATGCTCCCCCCAGCATTCTTGACATAAAACAATCATTTACAAACAGCATTTACAAACAGTTTACAATACAATTTCTATTTTAACTTTCATTTTTCCACATTATCCCTCCTCAATCTACATTACTTATTCCATATTCCATTTATATGTATACTCATCCCATCATCATTTCCATCTCATCACTTCAGATTCCCTCACATCACAATCGTATATTCACATCCATACATCCACAACTATATGCGTACATTCACATCTACATGCATACATCTACATCCCTATGCATACATCCACATCCACATTCACATTCACCTCCATACATCTACATCTACATGCATACATCCACTCCACATTCACATCCACATCTATACATCTACATCTACATGCATACATCCACCTCTACATCCACATCTACGTCTATACACCTACATCTACATGCATACATCCACATCTCCATTCACATCTACATCTATACATCTACATCTACATGTATACATCCACATCTCCATTCCCATCTACATCTATACATCTACATCTACATGTATACATCCACATCTCTATTCACATCTACATCTATACATCTACATCTACATATATACATCCACATCTCCATTCTCATCTACATCTATACATCTACATCTTCATGCATCCACCCACCTCCACATCCACATCTACATCTATACATCTACATCTACATGTATACATCCACATCTCTATTCACATCTACATCTATACATCTACATCTACATGTATACATCCACATCTCCATTCTCACCTACACCTATACATCTACATCTACATGCATCCACCCACCTCCACATCCACATCTACATCTATACATCTACATCTACATGCATACATCCACCTCCACATTCACACTCACATCCATACCTCTACATCTACATGCAAACATCCATATCTCTATGCATAATAATATTCTTTTAATTAATCTAGGATGATAGTTCCTAGGATATGGTAGGAAGTCCTCTTTTTATGCTTTGAATGAATTTATTTTATGCGTGATTTCTATAAAAATTTTGCCATGGCTCCGCTACTATGACTGATAAATCTCAATTTTTTTTTTCTAAGGGATAAAGCTTATCATTAAGGAAATAATTAGAATGGTCTCTAATTGGATCATCAATCCATAATGGTCTCTAATTGGATCATTAAGAAAACAATTAGAATGGTCTCTAATTGGGTCATCAATCCATAATGGATTGAATCATCAATGTGCATAAACTAAAAGCATAGCAAAAAGCCATTAATTTGGCCTCAAGCATAGCTTAAATTTGGATTAGGGAAAGGCTTTATGAAAAGCTTCATTTGGATTGAGAATGGGTCATGAGTATGACCATTTCTTGAGTGAGAGAGAGAAATTACATAAAAACCATTAAAATTTAAACATAAATGGAAATTAAGTTCTATAGCATTTATTAAATTATGTAACTCTTCACTACTATTCACCAATTAACTTCAATAGTATTTAAAAAACCATACCAATTAAACTTCTCAAGCTTGAGAGGGGTTGAGAAGAGAGAATCATTGAGAAATTATAGAAAAGATCAAAATTCAATATACTTACCTTATGATTTGCTTGATTCTTTATTCACGGTAGAGGCCCCCAACCAATCAATTGGTTTAGTATGTTGATGGAGCCACCAATGGGGATTGAAGAAAGAGAGAAGTGTCAAAAACTAGTGAATTATTAAAGAATTCACAGTTCTTGGCTTAGGTAGAGTAGAGTAACAAGGCATAAGACACTATATATTTTAGCTTAGGTGGAGTAGAGTAACAAAGCATAAGACACTATCTAATTTGGCTTAGGTGGAGTAGAGTAACAAAGCATAAGACTCTATCTAGGTGGAGTAGAGTAACAAGCATAAGAGACTATATATTTTGGCTTAGGTGGAGTAGAGTAACAAAGCATAAGAGACTATATATTTTGGCTTAGGTGGAGTAGAGTAACAAAGCATAAGAGACTATATATTTTGGCTTAGGTGGAGTAGAGTAACAAAGCATAAGAGACTATGTTTTTTTTCAACAAGGGGAGGCTTCTATTTATAGGAAAATTTGAGCTCCTAACCAAACAAACTGATTCTAGAATTTTCCAAGTCAGTTTGGTCACTTTTTGACCATTTTTAGTTCACTTAAGCTAACTTTTTGGAACTAGACTTGAATTAGGAGAGAGGAGAGATAAAATATCTCAATTTTTATGAGTTTAAAACTCATTCAAGCATGTGAAATATGCACCTCCTTTAAAGAATTCCCCTTCCTTACATATGTGTCAAAATTGTATTGCTCATAGTTTTTTACTAATAAACCTTGTACATTTTCAACTCTTCATCTTATGTGAAATATGCACCTCCTTTAAAGAACTCCTCTTCCTTACACATGTGTCATAGTTTTTTTACTAATAAGCCTTGTACATTTTCAACTCTTCATCTTATGTGAAATATGCACCTCCTTTAAAGAACTCCCCTTCCTTACATATGTTTTTATTTACTAATAAACCTTGTACATTTTCAACTCTTTATCTTATGTGAACATTTACTCATTTTTGGGTATCTTCTTTTACAATTTGGATTTATCTCCTCCCTACACATGGATTGATGCTATTGGCCCATAGGAACCTTAATTGGACCATAATCCAAAAATTTCTGAAAATCTAAACCCTAAGACTAAGGTTCTTTATATCTATTTCCAATTAATTCCAATTGCACATTGGAAAATTCTTTTTAAATTTCTGTTTCAGGGGAACTCATCTGAATTATAAGAGATATTTTTCTATCCAAAAATATTCAAAATCTGAATATTCTCTCTCTAGAATATTTTCTCTCTCTAGGTTAAAACAGTCACAAACAAGATCTCTTATATTTCAGAAAAGGAATTGATTACAAGGGAATATACTAGACATCAAAAAGGGGTTGGGGGAGGAATCTTACATTCTACCCCACTTAAAAAAACGCGAGATGTCCTCATCTCGCAACTTGGAATAATTTTGCAAGATGCACGAATATGAGACTTAGAGAAAAATTTTAATCACGATTAACCACCAAGAAAAGTCTTAAAGAGAGCAAGATTCAAAATAAGAACAAGATTTAAACTTTATTCATTCACGGGACTTATACAGTAAAGATAGAAGAACTCTTTACACTTCCATAAGCCCGTCCATCATATGGTCACAAAAGCAATCCTCACAAGCTGCACAAGTATAGGGTAACTCATCTATGGGAATGATTATGCTGGTTATTGCCGCACCTATCTCAGTGGTATGAGGTGATCTAACAAAAGGACCTCTGAGAGGCAAGCCAAAAACGGGGTAAAGGCATATCTTCTCATGAGGAAGAAAACATGCCAGTAAGAGGACCCGCTCAGAAAACCCAAGATGCCTTGATCTCATGACACAGTAGTATCGGGGACCCAAACCCAAAGCTTCAATAACCATGGCCAAGCGGACATTGTTACGAAAGTGCTGCTGACCCCAGGGTGTTACCCTAGTTATGTTTTGATAGGTCCGCCATTTGGTCTGCGCTACAGAAGTTCCTAGGTGAGGAAAAAGTGAGCGCTCATACTGTTCTATAAAGTCTTTCTTCACAGACTCTCTTGCGTCTTGAAGGTGAGAAATCATCAGGGATAAAACTAATTCCTGTTGCCAAGCCATGAAGGAGATTAAGAAAGAAAGGAGATTGATGGGAGTAAGATTACTGTGAGCGACAAGTAAAAGTTACGACTTATATAAAGGAAGGAGCTAGCGTAACCTAGAAGCCAACGGTAACTTGCCGCTGAAGTTTTACCGTCTTTCCATGATTTGTGTTTGACACATTTTTCTATAGAAGGCATTAAGAATTTTGAGATGAGGAGATAAAAGAAACTTGTAGGCTAAGTCACCTACTTTCATTGAATTCAGATATAAGGATCACAATATCTGGGGGATAACTTCTTATACTCCCCAAGAGATAAAGAACTTCTTTTGGGCCATACTCGAATGAAAACCAAAACCTTGGTATTATCCAAAACACCGATTCTCACTTCTAAACTCATTGTTCTAAATCCTTAAAATAGGCGTGACTCCTGAGAAGTATTTTAGGAAAAGGGTATTCCTTTTTTAAACAGAAACTTTCTTTTATTTTAGAGAGGGAATAATTATAAGATCCGAAAGGGAGATTCTTACTCCTATATACCTCGAAGGCTGGGGAGGAATCTTACATCCTACCCCACTTAAAAAGTGCGAGATGTCCTCATCTCGCAAGGTAGAGGACAGCTCTTATTCTTAAGATCCAATTTTATTCTGGGGTTCCTTATATTCTGGGTGGTCAACCCAACAAAACACTGGGATAAATATCCCTTATATAGAACTCATCATTAAATAACAATTCATTCAGATTATATCATTCATATCTTTAACATGATAATAGTCCATTAGACCGAAAAGTTTCCTTCGGAACATTCCTCCACACGGAAATTTCAGTCAAGCAAGTTCTCAATTTGACATCCCTTAACTTGATCTACCGGTCAAGTATTAACAGTAGCAATCTCACAGCACAACCCACTAATCTCATAGTGATTTGCTGAATTCGTTATCATCATTCTAGTTATGAATATCATCACAGGGACTCGTCCCATTCCCCCTCATTGTGGTTTCATTATATTTCAACTAATTTTTAAAAATCAACATTTTTTTTTCAATCAGCATTTTCAATCAGAATCCCAATCAATTCATCAATTCTCAAACAGAAATAAAAATCATATCAATCACATTCGAAATCATCATCTGGATAGTATTAACGCTTATAATTTCAAGTCTTAGATTTACTC
Source organism: Cibotium barometz (assembly GCF_041138505.1). Classification (NCBI taxonomy): domain Eukaryota; kingdom Viridiplantae; phylum Streptophyta; class Polypodiopsida; order Cyatheales; family Cibotiaceae; genus Cibotium; species Cibotium barometz. The sequence goes on from NC_141091.1 coordinate 47,531,813, forward strand.
GTATATACTGTCAGTAAAGAGCTGCAGTATACTCTCGGTATATACGGGTAGTCACGGCCCTTGGAATTATAGGGTAAATACTATCATGTCTAGGCCTCAAGCAAGTCAGGGATTCTATATAATTGCGGTACTTCCATCTGAAGACCCAATTACCAAAATTACGAATTTGAGTTTGAATATCAAATTGTATGAATTATCTCACACAATTATAGCCCTTTTGTGTTTCTTGATAAAATTTTGACATATTTGTCTTCTCAGTTGATCTTTATTAACCAATTGCTCTGATACCAACTGTAAGATCCCTGTTCCCACCGAGCAACGGATTTGGGGTACTGGCAGCGGAAGTAGAACTTCTCGCGCGGGACAGGGGTCCCACACTCGGGGCCTCGCCCACGGATATCCGGATAAGAGACTAATCCGTCGGTTGTTCCAAAACCGAACCCGGAAAAACTTTCTTAACCGGAAGCACGGGCGATTCCACCAGGATAACTTTTTACTCTAACGTAGTCAAGATCATTTCTGATCGAGATGATCCAATTACATCTATAAGATACTTAGTCAGTTCAAGGAAGAAACTTGCACTTGGATCATTGGGATCAACGCTTTTTTCCCCATTCAAGAGGCACAGCCGTTGATTCCTATCCATAGAACAGTTACTGTCCGGGATTTTTTTTTTTCTATCGTAAAAACAAAAGTTTGAGTCTCGATTTACGGATCCATCAGTCCAGCCTAACCCCATCCGATCCCATGGGTTAGCCAACCGCCCAACCACTGTAGTGATGGGATCCAATTAAGAATTTGGTTAGGTTTTGTCCCGGGTACCAAGGAAAAGAGTTCCAAGGCCCCCTAGCCGGATGTTCATGCAAAATAAAACTAGTCACACCACTCACACACCCAATATGAAATTGCCTTTTTCAACCAGATTCAACCAGTTTAAAACAATCCTTTAATAAAACCATAGTATCATTGATCACCATCTTCCAATTTATCCAATTGATTCTTAATTTTCCATCATTCCTTCATCAGAGTATCTATGGCATCATTGGCAACTAGAACGCTCAGGAGCCGTTTCGATAGTTCCTAGCCCATAATACTTGGCAATATAATCACTTAACAAGATGGACTCTCGTTGAAGATCAGCAAGATCAACCAACAGATCCATATAAGGAGCCATGGACTCATCCATTGAAGACCAGCAAGGTCAATCAACCAGATCCATGCTCGATTTCAGAAAACAACTCCAACGCGTGGGTATCCTAGGCGACCCAGAGCCCGAGCACCGTATGGTCAGCACCCTCTAGGATCCTTCGCAGGTAACCTAGCGCTTCACGCATAGGCCGCTTCCTTGGCCCCTCATCCACCGTACCGGAAGCTCACCATTTTAATCGCACCGAGGCTGGTCAAGACCTCGGCCGACCTTGCTACGCGAGACGTCCTTCATTGACTCCCCGTCAGCAGTTGCAACTTTCTCATCATGACCTTAATCACAAGACGGTCAAAATGCTCCCCCCAGCATTCTTGACATAAAACAATCATTTACAAACAGCATTTACAAACAGTTTACAATACAATTTCTATTTTAACTTTCATTTTTCCACATTATCCCTCCTCAATCTACATTACTTATTCCATATTCCATTTATATGTATACTCATCCCATCATCATTTCCATCTCATCACTTCAGATTCCCTCACATCACAATCGTATATTCACATCCATACATCCACAACTATATGCGTACATTCACATCTACATGCATACATCTACATCCCTATGCATACATCCACATCCACATTCACATTCACCTCCATACATCTACATCTACATGCATACATCCACTCCACATTCAAATCCACATCTATACATCTACATCTACATGCATACATCCACCTCTACATCCACATCTACGTCTATACACCTACATCTACATGCATACATCCACATCTCCATTCACATCTACATCTATACATCTACATCTACATGTATACATCCACATCTCCATTCCCATCTACATCTATACATCTACATCTACATGTATACATCCACATCTCTATTCACATCTACATCTATACATCTACATCTACATATATACATCCACATCTCCATTCTCATCTACATCTATACATCTACATCTTCATGCATCCACCCACCTCCACCTCCACATCTACATCTATACATCTATATCTACATGTATACATCCACATCTCTATTCACATCTACATCTATACATCTACATCTACATGTATACATCCACATCTCCATTCTCACCTACACCTATACATCTACATCTACATGCATCCACCCACCTCCACATCCACATCCACATCTATACATCTACATCTACATGCATACATCCACCTCCACATTCACACTCACATCCATACCTCTACATCTACATGCAAACATCCATATCTCCATGCATAATAATATTCTTTTAATTAATCTAGGATGATAGTTCCTAGGATATGGTAGGAAGTCCTCTTTTTATGCTTTGAATGAATTTATTTTATGCGTGATTTCTATAAAAATTTTGCCATGGCTCCGCTACTATGACTGATAAATCTCAATTTTTTTTTTCTAAGGGATAAAGCTTATCATTAAGGAAATAATTAGAATGGTCTCTAATTGGATCATCAATCCATAATGGTCTCTAATTGGATCATTAAGAAAACAATTAGAATGGTCTCTAATTGGGTCATCAATCCATAATGGATTGAATCATCAATGTGCATAAACTAAAAGCATAGCAAAAAGCCATTAATTTGGCCTCAAGCATAGCTTAATTTTGGATTAGGGAAAGGCTTTATGAAAAGCTTCATTTGGATTGAGAATGGGTCATGAGTATGACCATTTCTTGAGTGTGAGAGAGAAATTACATAAAAACCATAAGAATTTAAACATAAATGGAAATTAAGTTCTATAGCATTTATTAAATTATGTAACTCTTCACTACTATTCACCAATTAACTTCAATAGTATTTAAAAAACCATACCAATTAAACTTCTCAAGCTTGAGAGGGGTTGAGAAGAGAGAATCATTGAGAAATTATAGAAAAGATCAAAATTCAATATACTTACCTTATGATTTGCTTGATTCTTTATTCACGGTAGAGGCCCCCAACCAATCAATTGGTTTAGTATGTTGATGGAGCCACCAATGGGGATTGAAGAAAGAGAGAAGTGTCAAAAACTAGTGAATTATTAAAGAATTCACAGTTCTTGGCTTAGGTAGAGTAGAGTAACAAGGCATAAGACACTATATATTTTAGCTTAGGTGGAGTAGAGTAACAAAGCATAAGACACTATCTAATTTGGCTTAGGTGGAGTAGAGTAACAAAGCATAAGACTCTATCTAGGTGGAGTAGAGTAACAAGCATAAGAGACTATATATTTTGGCTTAGGTGGAGTAGAGTAACAAAGCATAAGAGACTATATATTTTGGCTTAGGTGGAGTAGAGTAACAAAGCATAAGAGACTATATATTTTGGCTTAGGTGGAGTAGAGTAACAAAGCATAAGAGACTATATATTTTGGCTTAGGTGGAGTAGAGTAACAAAGCATAAGAGACTATGTTTTTTTTCAACAAGGGGAGGCTTCTATTTATAGGAAAATTTGAGCTCCTAACCAAACAAACTGATTCTAGAATTTTCCAAGTCAGTTTGGTCACTTTTTGACCATTTTTAGGTCACTTAAGCTAACTTTTTGGAACTAGACTTGAATTAGGAGAGAGGAGAGATAAAATATCTCAATTTTTATGAGTTTAAAACTCATTCAAGCATGTGAAATATGCACCTCCTTTCAAGAATTCCCCTTCCTTACATATGTGTCAAAATTGTATTGCTCATAGTTTTTTACTAATAAACCTTGTACATTTTCAACTCTTCATCTTATGTGAAATATGCACCTCCTTTAAAGAACTCCTCTTCCTTACACATGTGTCATAGTTTTTTTTACTAATAAGCCTTGTACATTTTCAACTCTTCATCTTATGTGAAATATGCACCTCCTTTAAAGAACTCCCCTTCCTTACATATGTTTTTATTTACTAATAAACCTTGTACATTTTCAACTCTTTATCTTATGTGAACATTTACTCATTTTTGGGTATCTTCTTTTACAATTTGGATTTATCTCCTCCCTACACATGGATTGATGCTATTGGCCCATAGGAACCTTAATTGGACCATAATCCAAAAATTTCTGAAAATCTAAACCCTAAGACTAAGGTTCTTTATACCTATTTCCAATTAATTCCAATTGCACATTGGAAAATTCTTTTTAAATTTCTGTTTCAGGGGAACTCATCTGAATTATAAGAGATATTTTTCTATCCAAAAATATTCAAAATCTGAATATTCTCTCTCTAGAATATTTTCTCTCTCTAGGTAAAAACAGTCACAAACAAGATCTCTTATATTTCAGAAAAGGAATTGATTACAGGGGAATATACTAGACATCAAAAAGGGGTTGGGGGAGGAATCTTACACTATTAGATTTTCTTATTATGCATGCTCTCTAATCCATGTTTATATCTCTCTAATACATGTTTAGATCTCTCTAATGTATTTGCTCTTGTTTTGTATCTCTTCTTTTATAGAGGTATTATCTTTTTTGGGCCCAACACCTTCCCAATCACTTGAGGTAAGGTCGTAAATCTTAAATCTTTTTTACATTATTTTTAGTAATTGTACCCTTGGGTTCTAGGGTGCTCTATTTCTTTTTAGTAATTTCAATCATATTTCTCTATGCATGAGAGATTATCTATTCATTTATCTATGTATGTATAGAGTTCTAAGAATTTATCTAAACATATATGCATAGAGCTCTATGCATTTCTTTAAATGTGTATGTACAAACATGTAGAGATCTTTGCATTTCTTTAAACATGTATGTACAAATATTTATGCATTGCTTTATGTGTTACTCTACACATAGAGATTTATGCATTTCTTTAAATGTGTATGTACAAACATGTAGAGCTCTTTACATTTCTTTAAACATGTATGTAGAAATATTTATGCATTGCTTTATGTGTTGCTCTACACATAGAGATTTATGCATGTGCTCTATGCATACATAGAGAGCTTGATGCATACATAGAGAGATAGATGCATGCATAGAGCTATGCATGTATAAATAGAGCTACACAGCTCTATGTATGCATGCATAACTTTATGTATACCTCAATCTATTTCTCTATGCATTGATTTATGTGTTTGTTGATCCCTAGAGCTTTATGCATGAGCTATATGCATACATAGAGCTATGCATGCATACATGTACATGACCGATTATCTCTCATGGATGGTGGGTCATGAGGCGTCACTCGCTATGGTAGGGAGAATGTGGAATATACTACTCCTATTGGTGATACTCCCATGGTGGCACTACCCCTGAGTTATAAACTCTAGCACCCATTCTCACTAAAATTGGCAGTGCTAGTCCCTTCTTGTATGTTGGTGCTGAGCCATCTCCTACGAGCTATGATTCTCCCACTCCATGTTTTTCTCATGCACCTACTCCATGATATCACAGGACCCCGTTAGGTGATAGGAGATCTAGCTCTTCTCATCCATCAATCTAGGGACCGCGGGGAGGGGAGGTTGTGATGATTGTTTTAGGGGTGGAAAAAAAATCATTCTCAGGTAATCCAAGCAATCGTACCCAACAATATATGTTTCTACACACCATCATGAGCAAATGATTTTACACCACCATACAATCCCACTCAGCTTCTTTACCGTGTAAGGAGATCCAATGGAAGAATCATTGAGAATTACAAGAGGAAGCAGGTGATAGCATGCATCCATCGCCCATGGTAAACCTCCAATTCAAGCATATTTGGGGCATTGATTGGCAAGTACAAGATAATTTCCAGAAAAAGGAGTATATTTTGAGTGTGTTGAAGAAGGAAGAGTTTCATGTGCCACACAAAGGCTTACAATTTAATGAGAAGAAGATGCTTGATGGCATGCGGGGGAATGTGAGCCATAGGAAGAAACAAATTACTAAAGCCACAAAGTGTGGTGAACCACCAAAGTCAGCTAGTTGTTCGAACTCACATTAGAAGAAGACAAAGAAGACATAGTACGATAATCTCGAGGCATTCAAGAAACAAAAGGAATTATTCCACTTACGAAAGGCAAAACAAAGGGCTTGTCACCTTGGATCGAGTGGGAGTTGTAAGTATTCTAACCCTTCACCTCTCCTATACCAAATTTGATTATTTAAAGAACTTATGTTAATATAAAAATCTTTCTTTGAATTTTATGTGTATTTAAATATGTTAATATAAAAATATTTCTTTGAATTTTATGTGTATTTAAATATGGGAAAACATGGTAGATCAATCTCATACTCATGTGAGGAGTATGACTACGCTTATCACCATGGAATCTCAATGACGTGGGAGTGGTTGTGTAAACAGGGTGTCCAATTAAACTATGATGCCATTGTTCTTGTAAGTAACTCATTTAAGTTGGTTTTTAAATTTATAATTTATTATTGGTTTTTTAAATTTATACTTTATTATTTATTTCCAATTATGTTTTTTGTATGTTAACTATATTGCTTAATCTTATGTGATGATATGGGAAGATGATGAAGAGGACATGGAGGAGGGGGGATGATTATGATGATGAGTAGTAGAGACCGTCTCACCTACCTTCATTTAGTTGTTGAAGAGGACATGGAGGAGGTGATGAGTATTAGAGGCCTTCTCCCCTGTCTTCATTTAGTTGGTTTTTGTATACATCCACTTTATGAGCAACTTAACATTCTACTTATAACTTGTAACTTGGCTTATATAGCTGTTTTGAAACAATACAAATAGTTTTTGGATTTTGGTAATTGTAACTTGGCTTCGATGGTCGTCATGTTTTGATTCAATACAAACAAGTTTACCCATTTTGGTTCCCATCAAGATTGTTTTACCATATATCATTCAATTGCTCAAACTTGTACTCTACTATTATCTAAACTAAAATGGATTGAAGACCATATTAGATAATTTGGGCAAATGGAAACATTCTGGGAATTCGAAATTGGATGAATTTCATTAAATTTGGGTAAATTTCTACAACTTTGAGAGATTGAATGATCAAACAGCGGATGGTTTTCTTCACACCATTGAGGGGTACAATAGATTTTAATACAAGTTGATAATCCCACAAATGGGTGGTGTTTATAAATACCTTTTAATATATGTTGTCCCAAGGTTTTACAATGCTTTCCTCCACCAACAATAAAATCAATGAAAGACCTTTTTCAAAATATGTACCAAAAATTATGTAGAATTTGAGAAATGTAAATGTAAGAACACATTGCCATATAAGTCATTCGATTTGCAAGTCTCCATTGCTAAGCAAGCCTTCTAGGAATTTGAGATTGGATGAATTTCATTAAATTTGGGTGAAATTCAACAACTTTGGGAGATTGAATGATCAAAAAATAGATTGTTTTCTTCATACCATTTAGGGGTACAATGGACTTTAATACAAGTTGATAATCACACAAATGGGTGGTTTTCATAAACACCATTTAATATATGTTCTCCTAGGTGTTTACAATGCTTTCCTACACCAACAATAAAACCAATGAAATACCTTTTTTTTTCAAAATGTGGACAAGAATTATGTAGAATTTGAGAAAAGTAAACGTAAGAACACATTACTAGATAAGTCATTCGATTTGCAAGTCTCCATTGCTAAGAAAGACTTCTTGTGTTTTTGTATGCACATTCTGTAGAATCTTAATCCTCTTAGTATTTGTGACTAAGAGGATTAAGACTTGCACATTCGATTTGCACGTCTCCATTGATAAGAAAGCCTTCTTGTGGTTTTGTATGCACATTCTGTAGAATCTTAATCCTCTTAGTATTTGTGACTTTTGACATCCATAACCATACAACAGTATCAACACATTCCCAAACTTGGGGATCCTTTTTATTCTATACCCAAAACCTGCTCCAACAATCCTCGTAGACTTCTCCATCACTTAGTCCTTTTTTCTTAGCACAAGGTGTCCAATATTGAATTAGTACCTTATTGAAATTAGGTGATGTTGCATCTATCTCTATTTCTGATTGGGCAACACCAAGCCATATAGGATAAATTTGATCACATGGCCTCACTAAGACAAAGTTTCCTTTCTTAACATCTATCACTGGGATATCCAATTCATATGTATTCCTATTCTCATCCAATCACATCATTTTTCATCTCATTACATCTTTCCTCATTTACCCTCATCACATCTCATCCACTCGCATATATCAACCCATATTCCCATCCCATCACACCTCATTCATTCACATCTGTTTCAATTTACGTCACACCTCATCACATTCATTTCACATCTCATCTCATTCATTCTTATCCCGATTCACATCACATCACATCTCATCCATTCACATCCCATATCATTCATTTACATCAGATTCATATGACATCACATCTCATTCACTCACATCCGGATTCTCATCACATTACATCTCATCCATTCACTCACATTGACATTACATCCTTTCACATACATATCCACATCCATTCTTTCACATACACATCCACATCAATTCTTCCACATACACATCCATATCCATTCTTCCACATACACATCCACATCCATACATACACATCCACATCCATTCTTCCACATACAAATCCCCATCCATACTTCCACATACACATCCACATCCATTCTTCCACAAACACATCCACATTCATACTTTCACATACACATCTACATCCATTCTTCCACATACACATCCACATTCATTTTTTCACATACATTCATTCTTCCACATACACATCCACATACACATCCACATCCATTCTTTCATATACACATACACATCTATTCTCATTACATCACATCTTATCCATCCTATTTTTATCTTATCACATTCCATACACATATTAACACATCCATTCTCATTCTATCACATCCCATACACATCTTATCACATCCATTCACATGCTATTCCCATTAAATAGCTTTTTCTAGATTGATCCCCATAATGGGACTTTTTCCTAAATTTTTACCAATTGCTTGGTCTAATTAAAGGTTCTTTTTCTCGACGATTAGTTCCATATTCATTCTCAATTTCTCAAATGAATTATATTCAATATTCCTCTTTAATAGAAGAATTCATGGGATTTACAGAAATCAATTCTACCCATATTTCCACTTTTGATAAGTAATCATAAATTGAATTATACTAAAATTTCCTCTTCTTCCCATTTAAGTTCTTGGATCTCAAATACCATGGGAATTCCTCTTTTTGCATTTAATTAATTGCATTCCAATGTCATGGGTATCCCTCTTTTATTCATAAAGTAATTTCATCTAAAATAAAATACCCATAAATTCAATATGCTAGGAATTTCTCTTTTCCCATCTAAATGATGGAATTCCAAATGTCATAGGAATTCATCTTTTAACATTTAAATATTTCGTATAGATAAAATAAATTTATCTAAATTTTATCTTTGAATTTAATTAAAATACTCATTAATTCCAATATACTAGGAATATCTCTTTTCCCATCTCAATGATGGAATTCCAAATGTCATAGAAATTCCTCTTTTAACATAAAAAATAAATTACTAGAAATTCCTCTTTTGCTAATTACTATTTATGCATAAACATAGAAATCAAATTTTCCATGATTATAATAAGAATCATTCAATTAATCTAGGATGATTATTCCTAGAATATGGTAGGAAGTCCTCTTTTCATATTATGAATGAAAATGATTTATGTGTTTATTTTTCAGAAATTTTACCATAGCTCCGCTGCTATTGCTGATAATTTTTAATAAATTTGAGAGGAATAAAGTTTAGTATTATTCATGTGATTAGAATAACTACTAATTGGATCATTATCCAATTATGGATTGATTCTTAATTTTATCATAAATTAAATAGCATAAAAGTATTTAAAAGCCATTATTTTGGCCTCCAATTAGACAAGCATAGAAATTCCTTTAGATTAGAGAAATGCTTCCTGAGAAGCTTCATTTGAATTGAGAATAGGTCATAGGAATGACCACTCTTTGGGGGAGAGAGAGAAATGCTTAAAAAACCATTATAAATTAAGCATAAATGGAAATTTATGTATTTCTTCATTACAACACATTAAAGAACTTCAATAGTATTCAAAAGCCATTCAAATTAATGCTTCTCAAGCTTAAGAGGGATTGAGAAGAGAAACATTTGGAGATTTAAGAAAAAGAAGACAATAATCCACACTTTACCTCCTAAATTACTTGAATCTTTGATCACAGTAGAGACCCCCAACCAATCAATTGGTTTGGTATGTTGTTGGAGTCACCAAGGAAGATTGAAGAGAGAGAGAGAGAAGCTCCAATCTCTTCAATTTGTAGAGGATAATAGAAAATAACATTATTTCAGTATAATACCGGCATGGTATAGTTCTCATATTTTTTTACAAAGGGCTAAGGATCTATTTATAGATGAGCGAGGACTCTAACCAAGTCCAACTAGTTTCTAGAATTTTCCAAGTTCAATTTGGCTAAGTTTGAACAAGATTTTGGCTCCCTTTTGATTTGGTTTGATATCTAGGAGAGAGGAGAGATAAAAATATCACAATATTTTTGAGTTTTAAACTCCACCACCTAAGTGAAATAGGCGCCTGCTTGAAGAGCTCCCTTCTCCTTACCAAGGTGTCAAAATTGAATCATTATACCGAAAATATCTCATTTTTTAAAGTAATACTCATAGTTTTTTTTACTAATAAACCTTGTTCTTAGTCAACTCTTCATCTTATGTGAGCATTTACTTATTTTTTGGGGGGTTTTCTTTTATAAATTGGATTTATCTCCTCCCCACACTTGGATTGATCCAATCGGCCCATAGGAACCTTAATTGGAGCATACTCCAAAAATTTCTAAAAATCTAGACCCTCTAGCTAAGGTCCTTTATACTTCTTTTCAATTAATTCCAAATGCACATTGAAAAGTTCTTTTTGAATTTCTATTTCAGGGGAAACCATTTTAGACACTAGGGAGATTTTTATATCCAAAAATATCTCAATTTTGGATTACCTCTCTCTAGACATTTTCTCTCTCTAGGCCAAAACAGGGTAAAACAGAATCTTTATTTTATTTCAAAGAGGGGAATAATTACAAGATCATAAGGGGAAGTTCTTACACATGCACATCTCAAAAGCTGGAGGGAGGAATCTTACATCCTACCCCACTTGAAAAACGCGAGATATCCTCATCTCGTAGTAGTAGGTGGAGTATGATCTCTTTCATCCTCTTCTTCTTCTTCAATCACTTCCAGCATTACTATCTTGGAAGTGGACGGTGGATTTGGGAACATCTCTCTTTGACTTCCAGCATTACTATCTTGGAAGTGGACGGTGGATTTGGGAACATCTCTCGTTGACTTCCCCTAATCTGAGGCGAAGGTCTTGCATTACTTTGGATTAAAACTACGGGTTGGTTAGAGGGTCTACCTCTATGATTTCTCTGATTTTGGCAAAAAGAAACCTAATTACTCTGGAAGAAAGGAGTTGGAGTCTGGAATCTTGATCCTTGATTTTCTCGCCCTGAAAACTGAGCTCCAAAAGGAGTTGGGCAATCCATACTGCGATGTCCAAATCCTTGACAGTTATAGCATTACACTCCCTTGTTTAAGGGTGGAACTTCTGAAGTTGAATTCTAAGGGATTGAGTTCTGAAGAAAGGACATTTCTTCCATTCTGAAACTTCCCATATCCTGGGCTTGACCCTTATATATCTCTTAGACGCTGGAAGGTTGAAATCACCTTCTAGAGCTAAAAACCCTTTGAAAGGTGATGGTGCTGGCTTTGGCGCGACCTTGACATCAAAGGCCTTGGCACGACAAGCGTTGTCCCAAGCTCTCATTTCGAAGCTTTGGCCCTTTTCCGATCATCCAAAAGATCAATGATGTCTCCATGTGGCATGAAGCTAAAGCTACCAGACACCTGGACTATGCGTAATGTCTTCCATGTTTCTTGGTTGAAGTCCTATGTTGTACCAGCATTGCAGTTGGTCTCTAATGACATGAATCATCAGAGAGCTTGATTTCAAGAGAAAACCATTCCATTGAAATCTTCTCAAGCTTTAGAGGGGTTGAGAAGAAGAAAATCATTGAGAGAATTGAAAAAAAAACCATTAAATTAGGCTTACCTTTGAGTTTGGCTTGATTATTTGGCTAGAAGTGAAGCCCAAAAGCAAGTCCTTGGTGACCAAGAGGGGGAGGGTAATCTCCAAGAGAGGATGGATAATAGAGAAGCTCCAAAGCTCCCAAGAGAAGAGGCAAATAGAGGGATAATAAAAATTACACTACTAAAATGAAGATAATAATGGCATGTAAATTCACAAAGATGAAAATACAAAGGAATGAGTGTCTATTTATAGGTAAGGGATGCCACTAACTACGTCCAACTAGGTTCTAGAGGTTTGCAACTTCAGTTTGACCCAATTTGGACAAGATTTGGATAAGTTTGGCTCCCTTTTTTATCTAGTTTGCATTAGGAGAGAGGAGAGATAAAAAAATATCACATTTTTTTGAATTTAAAAAGCCAAATGATGATAAAGAAGGCTCCTACCTCAAGTGGATTTCCCTCCTTATTGAGGTGTCAAAAATGCATCATTTTACCAAAATATCCTTTTTTTAACTAATATACCTTAATTTTTAACTAATAAATCATGTGCTTAGTCAACTCTTCATCTTATACGAGCATTTACTCATTTTTATGGTATTTTCTTTTATTCTTTGCATTTTTATCATCCCAGTAGTTGGATTAATCCTATAAGACCTTTGGAACGTTATTTGGACCTTAATCCAAAAATTTCTGAAAAATGTGGACCCTTAGGCTAAGGTCTCTTCTACACACATTCAATTAATTCATAATGCACATTGAAAAGTTCATTTTTAACTTCTGTTTCAGCGGAATTCATTTTAGATATCATGAGAATTTTTGTATCCAAAAATATCTCAATTTTGAATTACCTCTCTCTAGACATTTTCTCTCTCAAGGCCAAAACAAGGTAAAACAAGATCTTTTTCTATTTCTGAGGGAGGGATGATTACAAGAGACTGAAGGGGCGGTTCTTACACCTACACATCTCAAACGCTGGGGGGGGAGAAATCTTACAGGATGGCAGATTTGTGGTTGCAAGAAGTTGAGGAGCATGGCAAGGGCTGGGGGGATTGGGAACTTGAGGAGACGGAGGACATGAAGCGACCTCGCAGCCTTTCCCTTCTTGTCTTTGTCTATTAAATTCTTTTTTGAGGATGCCCCAAATTTCGATGGAGATCTTAATGAGACATTGTGGACAATCCTTTATTTCTCTTCTTAGGTAGGGTTACTCGTGGTGGTGAATCTGGATCTTCAAGAATCTCTACGCGATTGTCGAGCATTAATCTAATTACCTTTCCTCTCACCCACCATATCTATGTGTCTATATGAAGTTGTAAACTGCAAAGAAATTATGACATAAGTCTTAGTACATATTAGTATGAAATGAAAGTTTTAGAAAAATGTATATACTAGTATGGTACACTGACAACTACTCTTTCTGATATGTTTGTTAGAAATTTTAAGTGCATGTATCTCCATGCATTTGCTACCACTCTCCATCTACATAAGCTTCTATGAGTTTGTAATGGAACCTATAGCAATAATAGTTCTTGTTAAAACTCTCAACAAAGCCCTATTAAAACTTTAATAAGTGTTATTGATACTCAGATAACATACTCGCAAAATGAAAACTGATGTGGAGTTTCATCATCCATGAGTGGAGAATGGCGATGGTGTGAGGTTAATCATGTCCATAAAGTGATTTAGAATGATTGATCCCATGTTGTGATGGTATGAGGTATTGTAAGAAAATTTAACTAAATGCAAACTGAGTGATTCATCCACCTTTGAGGCTGTAGATCAAATGCAAGTAATTCGGCACCCTTCAAGGCTCTATCATCCAATGTATGTTCGAAAGATTGAAGGATATCCTTGATTACTTGATTTACTCTTTCAGTTTGGACATCCATCTTGGGTGATAAGCGGTGCTAAAGTCCAAAGAAGTGCCTACTATTTCAACAAAGGCAATCCAAAATCTGGATCTATTCTTGGCATCCCTATCCTGTACAATACTCGGGTAATATATGCAATGTATATCTCTCCTTCAAGAAGAATTTAGCAACATCAAGAGCAGTATGTGTATTCTTTACTAGGATTAAGTGGGAAACCTTAGTACAAAGATTGACTGCTACAAAGATGGAATCATACCCTACATGAACTCAAGGCAACCAAGTGATGAAATATATCCTTATACACTCCCATTTTATGTGCAAAATGTCTGAGTGTAAACTTCTTTGCATTTTAACCCACTTATGTTGACCCTTTGACATACCAAACATTGAAAAACATGGTCCCGGCTGCCCTTGAGTCTTGGCCAAAAGAAACTCCTCTTTATTGACATGGAAGCATCAGGGAAAATTAGCCTCTATAGCTCCGTCCCAACACTCCATCATGGGGAGAACTCTCCAAGGTAGCACCCAACAACTCAGCAAAAAAAGAAGAAGATAAACTCACCCTTTTCCAAACCCACAAATATCAAACATCTCATCCACAACAAAACAAATCACAAGGTCTCCAAACAAACTCAAAGATGACAAACCACAATAGGAAAAAAATTGAGATTGGTGCTACCCTAGAATTCTTGAAGTGAGATCTCTGTACCTTACCCACTGTGAGCTCATACCACTACAAGTAGCCACGAAGAGGGCACTGGAGATGTCTCAAAACAAAAAAACCATTGATTAGTTTCTCTCAACGGGGTAAAGGAGCAATTGTTGTCTTCAAGCAGCTGCCACCTGCTTCGAGCCCTCCAGCCAACCAGCAATACATGAAGGAGATCCAAAGCAGCTGAAGCTGCAGGTGTTGAAAGCATGTAGCAATTCTTCCCGCAAAGGAACTGCCAAAAAAAAAAAAAAAACTTCCTCCTCGGGGAGACATCCTCCTAAGCAAGCGTAACAAGCCTCTGACAAACTCCTGCTTCAATCAGAGTCTTGGTACCAGTCGTCCAACAAGCCTCTTCATAGGCTCTTCTTCAGTTGGAGTCCGATCACAACTGCCCTTTAGTTGTGCATATCTGACAGCTACCACAGAGCAGGCGACCGCAAGAACCGACATGTAAGCTGATCGAAAATCAGATGTCAAGATCAGTGGCATGGCATCACACACAACTCTCCTCCGGTTGAAGGGCCCCTCTCACCTCCTATCTCCAATGTCAACAGTAGCCGCCTCTCGAACATCTAGCAGGATCCAAGCAGTCCGCTTTAGAGGAATCAACAGAAACAGACACTCTCTTCTGAACAAAAGCATCCTCTCACGGTTTTCCTCTACTTACGCTTCTTGGCCTGCAACCCACCACAGACCTCAACTCCCTGGCTTCCCACATGCTGAAACACATCATCTGCCAACTTCCTGTAGCCACCTACCATGCAAAGGCTCTAGATAGACTTCGGGGTGCCTGTGTAAGTGGTACGCCCGTGGCACTTAGGCTCGCCGCAGCCCGGTCAACCATAGCCCGTCGTCGGAGCCTGGACTCGTGGAGCACCTATGTACAAATTACTTTTCACCAAACCTGGAACGTAGACCCTGCAGACGAACCGCCAATGCCATTCCACCACCCCAGCCGTGCTACAGCTTGCATAGTCAGCCGAGTCGGTGCAGCTCACCATTTCGTTAATGTGTATTCATTTTTTTTGGCTAGACCCGTATTTTTCAAAATGCAACAACTGAAAATAGACGAGGCTAATCAAAATTGGGGAGACTGAGAATGAGATTAGTTGCTTAAACAAACATGGCGCCCCACAGTGTTGCTCTCACAAGCTTGCTAATCGAAATCTGAGCGATTGAAAATGAGATTAGTAACGTAAACAAACACATGCGCCCTTTAACCATAGTTTTCTATAACCATAGTTTAGAGCACTTTAAAATGCAACCCCAAATCCCTCCTAGTGGTCCTTTACTCGCACAATGGGTTTTTGTTCATGTCGGAAGATCAAAATACAAGGTCTTGCGAGACAAGCTTCCATCCCGTGGTCACGAGTGGATGACTTTGTGCAAGGCGAGGCCAACGTGCTTGACTTTCCAACATCATTCAAGATGTACAGTCACCATCGACGACAACATGGCCAATTGTGAAAAAGCCACAAAAAGATGCATGGATAGAGAGAATAGTATTATAAGTGCTCTCTCGTTCATTTTCAATATCTAAGATTCACATATGCTCCTTGATTTAATGGGTGTAAATGCTCTCTCTTTTATGAATATTCAGATTTTGGTGTGGCTTTGGGCCGAAAGATGCATGCAATCAAGACAAAATGGATGAAGAGATGGTTTATGGGAAGGAAGAGTCTCCCTCCATAGAAGGTGTAAGACAAAAGGCACCCACCTACTATACAAGTCGACAACGCATGCGAGGATGTCAATGCCATTTCGTGGTAAATCGTTTATATGAGGATCATTCTATTGCAATGATCTCATACATAAATCCATACCATACTAACAAAGAAGATATAATTTGCCATGGTGCTCCTTGTAAGGATGTGGACTGAAATTACCACATTATTTTCTCTCCATGGATCTCAGTAGAAAAAAAATTATGGGTTTCAAATATGTAATATAGAGGGTTCTCTCCACAACAAGTATTAGATGGCCACATCGAGTACTTACTAGCACGCCAAAAAAGTGATGCAAAGCATCCTATGACAAGGGATGACTTCTTGTCTATTCAAGATATCTTGAATATCTCCAAGAAGCTTGCCATTGATATATATCAATTGCATGATGATGATGCGGAGAGTACCAAGCGTTGGTGTCTAGAAAACTCTTCTATGACTTTTGTGTACCAAGAACAAGATCTTGATTGCAATAAGGATTTCATTCTTGGCATTCAAACTCCATGGCAAAGAGAGATGTGCGACAAGTTTGGGAATGGCAACTTATTGGCAATGGACTCAACATTTGGTACAAACAAGTATAAGGTATAAGCTCATGATTTATAAGGTGTATACATTACATTTTATGTTTCCTAAAACTAAATATTTTGTAGTTCCACTTGCATACCATTCTCGTGTTCCATTCTCATTGAAATGGTGTTCCAATTGCTTGGGTCCTTGCCTCCCGCGCCACATTTGAAGTCATTAGATTGTGGTTAACAAAGTTAAAGGACCGTATACTCAATTAGCACAAGTCATCGGAACCAAGTGCATTCTTGGTTGATGATGCCGAGCGAGAGATCGATGCCTTGAGGTGACAACCTTCATTTGTTCTTTCTCCTACCTCTCAAACAGGTGTACATGTGACTTATGATAACTCATAAGTGCAGGGATGTATTCAATCAACCAATTTACTTGTGTTTATGGCATGTGTAGAGAAAGATGAAAGAATGGCCAAAGATAGCAGCAATATTACATTGTCTTGGTGACATTATGAACATAAGAGGAAAATGTGAAGCCTCAGATCAAGGTACAAAGCAAGATGTGAAGGATATGATAAATGCATTCATGGAAAAATTTAGTGATGAGACTGCCTTTCTACAATACTTCAAAACGTATTAAGAAGACAAGCTTGGTAAGCTTCTAATAATAGCTTGCTCTTTACCTCGTATATATTTCTCTTTTATAATGTTTATGCATGGATGATGATTACACACATGCAATGATCCACGGTGCTTGATGTTGCATGACAAACATGTGGGTATGTGCAACAAACACTCTACCTCATTCTGGTCAAGATACCAATGGTGCGATCGAGGCTTACCATGGTACTTTGAACTTGTATAGGTTCTTGTGTAGTTCCAAGAAGATGGTTGGGCGATGTGTAGATTGGCTTCTTCACAAATTGACCACAGTTGCTCTCCCATACTATTGGTACATTCAGATGATGAAAGATGCTAGTTTTGTTAGGAATAATGCAATTGAAAAGGTAGTGGAGAACTCACTCATGCGTGCATTGAAGATTCCAGATGAGTTTGTCACAACAATCGAACCCAATGCCAATTACAAATCAAATGCACTTGTGAGAAGCATGTTCAATGAGAATTTAGAGTACAAAGTTTACAACTCTGATTGTCAATGGGCATGTTGTACATGCAAATGGGTTGAATTAGGGAATATATGTAAGCACCAAATCAAGGTCATGCTTATGATAGGTATATCTAAGAGCACAATGCTATCACATTGCATGGACTTGTACAAAGGTGCTTTGAGTGGTCATTCAAAAAGCCATATTCAAAATGTTGTAGACATACATGATATGTAGATGCATAATAATACAGTCAAGTGTGTTCATCAATACACGATCAGTTGTGTATTGCTATGACTCTTTCTCTCTACTCTATGGTTGCAAAACCATCTGAAGTAAAGATATCTATTGTGTCCATCTTTTGTATTGTGTACAAATGTCTCTCTCTCTACTCTATGGTTGCCGCTAGCTCTCAAGCCGAGTCAGCTGTGAGGGTGTGCATCATGGTATCAAGTGTGCTCGTAAAAAGGAACAGTCAGTGCATCATGGCAAGGACATTGGTTGTATACACACATAACACCAAATATTGCCTTCACAAGCGATCGATTACATATGGACTTGCCTTAGTAGGCAAAGATATGAACAAGACATTGGCAAAATCTTTTAAGTATAAAGAAATATTTAATTGCATTATAATTCATAAGTATATGACATAAGAGTTCTGCATACAAAAGGTCTATCCATACACCATAGAGGTGAGATAATAGATATCAAGTCTATCCACCAAAGACCACATGGCCACTACAACAAAAAAACATGAACCTGCAATGATTGATTAGCTATGCTCTAAGCCGAGAGGATAGTCTTGGTGAGCTCATAATGGAGACCTTCTGCACTTGTGATACTCTTGCATGACCAGCCAGTCCCTTTCCACACTTTCTACCCTTTCCAACAGATGGCTGTCCCTCACCTACATATACTAGCTCTTCAGCATTGTTGTCAATATACATATGCTCATGGCTATCCCTCAGCTGGTGGGCTTGCTGTAAAAGCTAGTCCACCTCAATCTCCTCCATATGCTTATCCTGCATATGGACCTTCCGCACCCGTGATACTCTTGCATGACCAGCCAATGCCTTTCCATACTTTCTACCTTTTCCAACAGATGGCTATCCCTCACCTGCATATACTAGCTCTGCAACATTGTTGTCAATCTGCATATGCTCATGGCTGTCCTCAGCTCGTGGGCTTGCTCTAGAAGCTGGTCCACCTCTTTCTCAAGCTTAGGCTTTTGCATAAAGCACAAGCTTAATCTTTATGCGTAAATCTTAAACCTTTATGCAAAAGTCTCATGTATAAAGCTTTATGCAAAAGCCTTAAACATTAGCTTTATGTAAAAATCTTATGCATAAAGCTATGCTTAAACTTTATGCCTAAAATTTATGCATAAGATTTTACAAAAAACCTAATTCAAAAGTTTAATGCATAATCATAAGTATAAGTCACATGCATAAAGCTTTATGCATATGGTTTTTTGTACAAGCTTAATGCATAAAGCCATAATTATTGAGCCTTATGATTTATAAAACTTAATCTAATGCATAATTTTTTTTAAAAAAATTCCAAGCATCTGGGGTTGCACCATAAACAAGTAAAAAAAGGGAATTCTAAAAGACAAGTACTCTTACCTTGAAGAAAAGAAGTAGAGTGTGCATTGCAAAGTTAAGCTTAAGAGTCAACCACCAATTAAGTCTAAGAGAATATATATATATATATATATATATATATATTAGTAAATGTATATGCATAACCTTATGCATAAATCTTTGTGCATTAAGCTTATGCACTAGCTTTTTGCATAAATTTATGTATAAAACATTTTACCAAAATCTTTATGCATAAGCCATTTTCATTAAGGTTTGTGTTCTAGATTTTTGTGTGACGCTTATGCATAAATCATTTTGTCAAATGCTTTATGCATAAGCTTAATAGTAGTATGTGAGAGATCATGGGTGAGAGAATAAAACTGGTTGATAGCTCACTTTATGAGCTAGAATTAGGGAGAGAATGTGGGAGCACCTCATTAGTGATTTAAGAAGGATTAGGGTTACCTAATCAGATGTACTCAAATCCTACATAATGAGGATAACATTCATGAATAAATAACTCTCACATTTTATATCATTATGGTGTTCATTTGCTATTTACTTTGCTTATTTTACTAATCACTTAATTATGTTCATGCTTAGGCATAATAGACCATGCTAATGCTTGTCTTTAATCCACCATGAAATTCAACATGGTATCAGAGACATTGTCATCTAATGCCATCTCATTTCTACTCTTGTTATCATCACTTTGTGGTTTTCATGCCATCACAGTGCCTACGTCTACTAGTGCGCACATCCGTTGTTTGTCACCAAAGCAAAGCCCAATTCTGTCGATCGGCTCAAGCATTGTCCTACTAATCTGAGCACCACTCCATTGTGTCTCTTCTATGCCCTACATTCATCACTGGCTTCCCTACCTATCCACATTTGCTTTTGTGCAACACTTCACGGCGGTGCACACCGGCCTCTTCATCAACTACATTATCAAATCTCCTTGTACTACAGCCACAGAAAGGCCACATGCCCTGTTCATCTTGGTTAGGGCACCCACAACTACTACGGGCCATCTTTCAAAATTCTCTACAAATTGAAGAGATTGGAGCTTCTCTCTCTCTTCAATCTTCCTTGGTGACTTCAACAACATACCAAACCAAGAATCAAGTAATTTAGGAGGTAAAGTGTGGATTATTGTCTTCTTTTTCTTAAATCTCCAAATCTACATCTATACATCTACATCTACATGCATACATCCACCTCCACATTCACACTCACATCCATACCTCTACATCTACATGCAAACATCCATATCTCCATGCATAATAATATTCTTTTAATTAATCTAGGATGATAGTTCCTAGGATATGGTAGGAAGTCCTCTTTTTATGCTTTGAATGAATTTATTTTATGCGTGATTTCTATAAAAATTTTGCCATGGCTCCGCTACTATGACTGATAAATCTCAATTTTTTTTTCCTAAGGGATAAAGCTTATCATTAAGGAAATAATTAGAATGGTCTCTAATTGGATCATCAATCCATAATGGTCTCTAATTGGATCATTAAGAAAACAATTAGAATGGTCTCTAATTGGGTCATCAATCCATAATGGATTGAATCATCAATGTGCATAAACTAAAAGCATAGCAAAAAGTCATTAATTTGGCCTCAAGCATAGCTTAAATTTGGATTAGGGAAAGGCTTTATGAAAAGCTTCATTTGGATTGAGAATGGGTCATGAGTATGACCATTTCTTGAGTGAGAGAGAGAAATTACATAAAAACCATTAAAATTTAAACATAAATGGAAATTAAGTTCTATAGCATTTATTAAATTATGTAACTCTTCACTACTATTCACCAATTAACTTCAATAGTATTTAAAAAACCATACCAATTAAACTTCTCAAGCTTGAGAGGGGTTGAGAAGAGAGAATCATTGAGAAATTATAGAAAAGATCAAAATTCAATATACTTACCTTATGATTTGCTTGATTCTTTATTCACGGTAGAGGCCCCCAACCAATCAATTGGTTTAGTATGTTGATGGAGCCACCAATGGGGATTGAAGAAAGAGAGAAGTGTCAAAAACTAGTGAATTATTAAAGAATTCACAGTTCTTGGCTTAGGTAGAGTAGAGTAACAAGGCATAAGACACTATATATTTTAGCTTAGGTGGAGTAGAGTAACAAAGCATAAGACACTATCTAATTTGGCTTAGGTGGAGTAGAGTAACAAAGCATAAGACTCTATCTAGGTGGAGTAGAGTAACAAGCATAAGAGACTATATATTTTGGCTTAGGTGGAGTAGAGTAACAAAGCATAAGAGACTATATATTTTGGCTTAGGTGGAGTAGAGTAACAAAGCATAAGAGACTATATATTTTGGCTTAGGTGGAGTAGAGTAACAAAGCATAAGAGACTATGTTTTTTTTCAACAAGGGGAGGCTTCTATTTATAGGAAAATTTGAGCTCCTAACCAAACAAACTGATTCTAGAATTTTCCAAGTCAGTTTGGTCACTTTTTGACCATTTTTAGTTCACTTAAGCTAACTTTTTGGAACTAGACTTGAATTAGGAGAGAGGAGAGATAAAATATCTCAATTTTTATGAGTTTAAAACTCATTCAAGCATGTGAAATATGCACCTCCTTTAAAGAATTCCCCTTCCTTACATATGTGTCAAAATTGTATTGCTCATAGTTTTTTACTAATAAACCTTGTACATTTTCAACTCTTCATCTTATGTGAAATATGCACCTCCTTTAAAGAACTCCTCTTCCTTACACATGTGTCATAGTTTTTTTACTAATAAGCCTTGTACATTTTCAACTCTTCATCTTATGTGAAATATGCACCTCCTTTAAAGAACTCCCCTTCCTTACATATGTTTTTATTTACTAATAAACCTTGTACATTTTCAACTCTTTATCTTATGTGAACATTTACTCATTTTTGGGTATCTTCTTTTACAATTTGGATTTATCTCCTCCCTACACATGGATTGATGCTATTGGCCCATAGGAACCTTAATTGGACCATAATCCAAAAATTTCTGAAAATCTAAACCCTAAGACTAAGGTTCTTTATATCTATTTCCAATTAATTCCAATTGCACATTGGAAAATTCTTTTTAAATTTCTGTTTCAGGGGAACTCATCTGAATTATAAGAGATATTTTTCTATCCAAAAATATTCAAAATCTGAATATTCTCTCTCTAGAATATTTTCTCTCTCTAGGTTAAAACAGTCACAAACAAGATCTCTTATATTTCAGAAAAGGAATTGATTACAAGGGAATATACTAGACATCAAAAAGGGGTTGGGGGAGGAATCTTACATTCTACCCCACTTAAAAAAACGCGAGATGTCCTCATCTCGCAACTTGGAATAATTTTGCAAGATGCACGAATATGAGACTTAGAGAAAAATTTTAATCACGATTAACCACCAAGAAAAGTCTTAAAGAGAGCAAGATTCAAAATAAGAACAAGATTTAAACTTTATTCATTCACGGGACTTATACAGTAAAGATAGAAGAACTCTTTACACTTCCATAAGCCCGTCCATCATATGGTCACAAAAGCAGTCCTCACAAGCTGCACAAGTATAGGGTAACTCATCTATGGGAATGATTCTGCTGGTTATTGCCGCACCTATCTCAGTGGTATGAGGTGATCTAACAAAAGGACCTCTGAGAGGCAAGCCAAAAACGGGGTAAAGGCATATCTTCTCATGAGGAAGAAAACATGCCAGTAAGAGGACCCGCTCAGAAAACCCAAGATGCCTTGATCTCATGACACAGTAGTATCGGGGACCCAAACCCAAAGCTTCAATAACCATGGCCAAGCGGACATTGTTACGAAAGTGCTGCTGACCCCAGGGTGTTACCCTAGTTATGTTTTGATAGGTCCGCCATTTGGTCTGCGCTACAGAAGTTCCTAGGTGAGGAAAAAGTGAGCGCTCATACTGTTCTATAAAGTCTTTCTTCACAGACTCTCTTGCGTCTTGAAGGTGAGAAATCATCAGGGATAAAACTAATTCCTGTTGCCAAGCCATGAAGGAGATTAAGAAAGAAAGGAGATTGATGGGAGTAAGATTACTGTGAGCGACAAGTAAAAGTTACGACTTATATAAAGGAAGGAGCTAGCGTAACCTAGAAGCCAACGGTAACTTGCCGCTGAAGTTTTACCGTCTTTCCATGATTTGTGTTTGACACATTTTTCTATAGAAGGCATTAAGAATTTTGAGATGAGGAGATAAAAGAAACTTGTAGGCTAAGTCACCTACTTTCATTGAATTCAGATATAAGGATCACAATATCTGGGGGATAACTTCTTATACTCCCCAAGAGATAAAGAACTTCTTTTGGGCCATACTCGAATGAAAACCAAAACCTTGGTATTATCCAAAACACCGATTCTCACTTCTAAACTCATTGTTCTAAATCCTTAAAATAGGCGTGACTCCTGAGAAGTATTTTAGGAAAAGGGTATTCCTTTTTTAAACAGAAACTTTCTTTTATTTTAGAGAGGGAATAATTATAAGATCCGAAAGGGAGATTCTTACTCCTATATACCTCGAAGGCTGGGGAGGAATCTTACATCCTACCCCACTTAAAAAGTGCGAGATGTCCTCATCTCGCAAGGTAGAGGACAGCTCTTATTCTTAAGATCCAATTTTATTCTGGGGTTCTTTATATTCTGGGTGGTCAACCCAACAGAACACTGGGATAAATATCCCTTATATAGAACTCATCATTAAATAACAATTCATTCAGATTATATCATTCATATCTTTAACATGATAATAGTCCATTAGACCGAAAAGTTTCCTTCGGAACATTCCTCCACACGGAAATTTCAGTCAAGCAAGTTCTCAATTTGACATCCCTTAACTTGATCTACCGGTCAAGTATTAACAGTAGCAATCTGACAGCACAACCCACTAATCTCATAGTGATTTGCTGAATTCGTTATCATCATTCTAGTTATGAATATCATCACAGGGACTCGTCCCATTCCCCCTCATTGTGGTTTCATTATATTTCAACTAATTTTTAAAAATCAACATTTTTTTTTCAATCAGCATTTTCAATCAGAATCCCAATCAATTCATCAATTCTCAAACAGAAATAAAAATCATATCAATCACATTCGAAATCATCATCTGGATAGTATTAACGCTTATAATTTCAAGTCTTAGATTTACTCGTATATACTGTCAGTAAAGAGCTGCAGTATACTCTCGGTATATACGGGTAGTCACGGCCCTTGGAATTATAGGGTAAATACTATCATGTCTAGGCCTCAAGCAAGTCAGGGATTCTATATAATTGCGGTACTTCCATCTGAAGACCCAATTACCAAAATTACGAATTTGAGTTTGAATATCAAATTGTATGAATTATCTCACACAATTATAGCCCTTTTGTGTTTCTTGATAAAATTTTGACATATTTGTCTTCTCAGTTGATCTTTATTAACCAATTGCTCTGATACCAACTGTAAGATCCCTGTTCCCACCGAGCAACGGATTTGGGGTACTGGCAGCGGAAGTAGAACTTCTCGCGCGGGACAGGGGTCCCACACTCGGGGCCTCGCCCACGGATATCCGGATAAGAGACTAATCCGTCGGTTGTTCCAAAACCGAACCCGGAAAAACTTTCTTAACCGGAAGCACGGGCGATTCCACCAGGATAACTTTTTACTCTAACGTAGTCAAGATCATTTCTGATCGAGATGATCCAATTACATCTATAAGATACTTAGTCAGTTCAAGGAAGAAACTTGCACTTGGATCATTGGGATCAACGCTTTTTTCCCCATTCAAGAGGCACAGCCGTTGATTCCTATCCATAGAACAGTTACTGTCCGGGATTTTTTTTTTTCTATCGTAAAAACAAAAGTTTGAGTCTCGATTTACGGATCCATCAGTCCAGCCTAACCCCATCCGATCCCATGGGTTAGCCAACCGCCCAACCACTGTAGTGATGGGATCCAATTAAGAATTTGGTTAGGTTTTGTCCCGGGTACCAAGGAAAAGAGTTCCAAGGCCCCCTAGCCGGATGTTCATGCAAAATAAAACTAGTCACACCACTCACACACCCAATATGAAATTGCCTTTTTCAACCAGATTCAACCAGTTTAAAACAATCCTTTAATAAAACCATAGTATCATTGATCACCATCTTCCAATTTATCCAATTGATTCTTAATTTTCCATCATTCCTTCATCAGAGTATCTATGGCATCATTGGCAACTAGAACGCTCAGGAGCCGTTTCGATAGTTCCTAGCCCATAATACTTGGCAATATAATCACTTAACAAGATGGACTCTCGTTGAAGATCAGCAAGATCAACCAACAGATCCATATAAGGAGCCATGGACTCATCCATTGAAGACCAGCAAGGTCAATCAACCAGATCCATGCTCGATTTCAGAAAACAACTCCAACGCGTGGGTATCCTAGGCGACCCAGAGCCCGAGCACCGTATGGTCAGCACCCTCTAGGATCCTTCGCAGGTAACCTAGCGCTTCACGCATAGGCCGCTTCCTTGGCCCCTCATCCACCGTACCGGAAGCTCACCATTTTAATCGCACCGAGGCTGGTCAAGACCTCGGCCGACCTTGCTACGCGAGACGTCCTTCATTGACTCCCCGTCAGCAGTTGCAACTTTCTCATCATGACCTTAATCACAAGACGGTCAAAATGCTCCCCCCAGCATTCTTGACATAAAACAATCATTTACAAACAGCATTTACAAACAGTTTACAATACAATTTCTATTTTAACTTTCATTTTTCCACATTATCCCTCCTCAATCTACATTACTTATTCCATATTCCATTTATATGTATACTCATCCCATCATCATTTCCATCTCATCACTTCAGATTCCCTCACATCACAATCGTATATTCACATCCATACATCCACAACTATATGCGTACATTCACATCTACATGCATACATCTACATCCCTATGCATACATCCACATCCACATTCACATTCACCTCCATACATCTACATCTACATGCATACATCCACTCCACATTCACATCCACATCTATACATCTACATCTACATGCATACATCCACCTCTACATCCACATCTACGTCTATACACCTACATCTACATGCATACATCCACATCTCCATTCACATCTACATCTATACATCTACATCTACATGTATACATCCACATCTCCATTCCCATCTACATCTATACATCTACATCTACATGTATACATCCACATCTCTATTCACATCTACATCTATACATCTACATCTACATATATACATCCACATCTCCATTCTCATCTACATCTATACATCTACATCTTCATGCATCCACCCACCTCCACATCCACATCTACATCTATACATCTACATCTACATGTATACATCCACATCTCTATTCACATCTACATCTATACATCTACATCTACATGTATACATCCACATCTCCATTCTCACCTACACCTATACATCTACATCTACATGCATCCACCCACCTCCACATCCACATCCACATCTATACATCTACATCTACATGCATACATCCACCTCCACATTCACACTCACATCCATACCTCTACATCTACATGCAAACATCCATATCTCCATGCATAATAATATTCTTTTAATTAATCTAGGATGATAGTTCCTAGGATATGGTAGGAAGTCCTCTTTTTATGCTTTGAATGAATTTATTTTATGCGTGATTTCTATAAAAATTTTGCCATGGCTCCGCTACTATGACTGATAAATCTCAATTTTTTTTTTCTAAGGGATAAAGCTTATCATTAAGGAAATAATTAGAATGGTCTCTAATTGGATCATCAATCCATAATGGTCTCTAATTGGATCATTAAGAAAACAATTAGAATGGTCTCTAATTGGGTCATCAATCCATAATGGATTGAATCATCAATGTGCATAAACTAAAAGCATAGCAAAAAGCCATTAATTTGGCCTCAAGCATAGCTTAATTTTGGATTAGGGAAAGGCTTTATGAAAAGCTTCATTTGGATTGAGAATGGGTCATGAGTATGACCATTTCTTGAGTGTGAGAGAGAAATTACATAAAAACCATAAGAATTTAAACATAAATGGAAATTAAGCTCTATAGCATTTATTAAATTATGTAACTCTTCACTACTATTCACCAATTAACTTCAATAGTATTTAAAAAACCATACCAATTAAACTTCTCAAGCTTGAGAGGGGTTGAGAAGAGAGAATCATTGAGAAATTATAGAAAAGATCAAAATTCAATATACTTACCTTATGATTTGCTTGATTCTTTATTCACGGTAGAGGCCCCCAACCAATCAATTGGTTTAGTATGTTGATGGAGCCACCAATGGGGATTGAAGAAAGAGAGAAGTGTCAAAAACTAGTGAATTATTAAAGAATTCACAGTTCTTGGCTTAGGTAGAGTAGAGTAACAAGGCATAAGACACTATATATTTTAGCTTAGGTGGAGTAGAGTAACAAAGCATAAGACACTATCTAATTTGGCTTAGGTGGAGTAGAGTAACAAAGCATAAGACTCTATCTAGGTGGAGTAGAGTAACAAGCATAAGAGACTATATATTTTGGCTTAGGTGGAGTAGAGTAACAAAGCATAAGAGACTATATATTTTGGCTTAGGTGGAGTAGAGTAACAAAGCATAAGAGACTATATATTTTGGCTTAGGTGGAGTAGAGTAACAAAGCATAAGAGACTATATATTTTGGCTTAGGTGGAGTAGAGTAACAAAGCATAAGAGACTATGTTTTTTTTCAACAAGGGGAGGCTTCTATTTATAGGAAAATTTGAGCTCCTAACCAAACAAACTGATTCTAGAATTTTCCAAGTCAGTTTGGTCACTTTTTGACCATTTTTAGGTCACTTAAGCTAACTTTTTGGAACTAGACTTGAATTAGGAGAGAGGAGAGATAAAATATCTCAATTTTTATGAGTTTAAAACTCATTCAAGCATGTGAAATATGCACCTCCTTTCAAGAATTCCCCTTCCTTACATATGTGTCAAAATTGTATTGCTCATAGTTTTTTACTAATAAACCTTGTACATTTTCAACTCTTCATCTTATGTGAAATATGCACCTCCTTTAAAGAACTCCTCTTCCTTACACATGTGTCATAGTTTTTTTTACTAATAAGCCTTGTACATTTTCAACTCTTCATCTTATGTGAAATATGCACCTCCTTTAAAGAACTCCCCTTCCTTACATATGTTTTTATTTACTAATAAACCTTGTACATTTTCAACTCTTTATCTTATGTGAACATTTACTCATTTTTGGGTATCTTCTTTTACAATTTGGATTTATCTCCTCCCTACACATGGATTGATGCTATTGGCCCATAGGAACCTTAATTGGACCATAATCCAAAAATTTCTGAAAATCTAAACCCTAAGACTAAGGTTCTTTATACCTATTTCCAATTAATTCCAATTGCACATTGGAAAATTCTTTTTAAATTTCTGTTTCAGGGGAACTCATCTGAATTATAAGAGATATTTTTCTATCCAAAAATATTCAAAATCTGAATATTCTCTCTCTAGAATATTTTCTCTCTCTAGGTAAAAACAGTCACAAACAAGATCTCTTATATTTCAGAAAAGGAATTGATTTACAGGGGAATATACTAGACATCAAAAAGGGGTTGGGGGAGGAATCTTACACTATTAGATTTTCTTATTATGCATGCTCTCTAATCCATGTTTATATCTCTCTAATACATGTTTAGATCTCTCTAATGTATTTGCTCTTGTTTTGTATCTCTTCTTTTATAGAGGTATTATCTTTTTTGGGCCCAACACCTTCCCAATCACTTGAGGTAAGGTCGTAAATCTTAAATCTTTTTTACATTATTTTTAGTAATTGTACCCTTGGGTTCTAGGGTGCTCTATTTCTTTTTAGTAATTTCAATCATATTTCTCTATGCATGAGAGATTATCTATTCATTTATCTATGTATGTATAGAGTTCTAAGAATTTATCTAAACATATATGCATAGAGCTCTATGCATTTCTTTAAATGTGTATGTACAAACATGTAGAGATCTTTGCATTTCTTTAAACATGTATGTACAAATATTTATGCATTGCTTTATGTGTTACTCTACACATAGAGATTTATGCATTTCTTTAAATGTGTATGTACAAACATGTAGAGCTCTTTACATTTCTTTAAACATGTATGTAGAAATATTTATGCATTGCTTTATGTGTTGCTCTACACATAGAGATTTATGCATGTGCTCTATGCATACATAGAGAGCTTGATGCATACATAGAGAGATAGATGCATGCATAGAGATATGCATGTATAAATAGAGCTACACAGCTCTATGTATGCATGCATAACTTTATGTATACCTCAATCTATTTCTCTATGCATTGATTTATGTGTTTGTTGATCCCTAGAGCTTTATGCATGAGCTATATGCATACATAGAGCTATGCATGCATACATGTACATGACCGATTATCTCTCATGGATGGTGGGTCATGAGGCGTCACTCGCTATGGTAGGGAGAATGTGGAATATACTACTCCTATTGGTGATACTCCCATGGTGGCACTACCCCTGAGTTATAAACTCTAGCACCCATTCTCACTAAAATTGGCAGTGCTAGTCCCTTCTTGTATGTTGGTGCTGAGCCATCTCCTACGAGCTATGATTCTCCCACTCCATGTTTTTCTCATGCACCTACTCCATGATATCACAGGACCCCGTTAGGTGATAGGAGATCTAGCTCTTCTCATCCATCAATCTAGGGACCGCGGGGAGGGGAGGTTGTGATGATTGTTTTAGGGGTGGAAAAAAAATCATTCTCAGGTAATCCAAGCAATCGTACCCAACAATATATGTTTCTACACACCATCATGAGCAAATGATTTTACACCACCATACAATCCCACTCAGCTTCTTTACCGTGTAAGGAGATCCAATGGAAGAATCATTGAGAATTACAAGAGGAAGCAGGTGATAGCATGCATCCATCGCCCATGGTAAACCTCCAATTCAAGCATATTTGGGGCATTGATTGGCAAGTACAAGATAATTTCCAGAAAAAGGAGTATATTTTGAGTGTGTTGAAGAAGGAAGAGTTTCATGTGCCACACAAAGGCTTACAATTTAATGAGAAGAAGATGCTTGATGGCATGCGGGGGAATGTGAGCCATAGGAAGAAACAAATTACTAAAGCCACAAAGTGTGGTGAACCACCAAAGTCAGCTAGTTGTTCGAACTCACATTAGAAGAAGACAAAGAAGACGTAGTACGATAATCTCGAGGCATTCAAGAAACAAAAGGAATTATTCCACTTACGAAAGGCAAAACAAAGGGCTTGTCACCTTGGATCGAGTGGGAGTTGTAAGTATTCTAACCCTTCACCTCTCCTATACCAAATTTGATTATTTAAAGAACTTATGTTAATATAAAAATCTTTCTTTGAATTTTATGTGTATTTAAATATGTTAATATAAAAATATTTCTTTGAATTTTATGTGTATTTAAATATGGGAAAACATGGTAGATCAATCTCATACTCATGTGAGGAGTATGACTACGCTTATCACCATGGAATCTCAATGACGTGGGAGTGGTTGTGTAAACAGGGTGTCCAATTAAACTATGATGCCATTGTTCTTGTAAGTAACTCATTTAAGTTGGTTTTTAAATTTATAATTTATTATTGGTTTTTTAAATTTATACTTTATTATTTATTTCCAATTATGTTTTTTGTATGTTAACTATATTGCTTAATCTTATGTGATGATATGGGAAGATGATGAAGAGGACATGGAGGAGGGGGGATGATTATGATGATGAGTAGTAGAGACCGTCTCACCTACCTTCATTTAGTTGTTGAAGAGGACATGGAGGAGGTGATGAGTATTAGAGGCCTTCTCCCCTGTCTTCATTTAGTTGGTTTTTGTATACATCCACTTTATGAGCAACTTAACATTCTACTTATAACTTGTAACTTGGCTTATATAGCTGTTTTGAAACAATACAAATAGTTTTTGGATTTTGGTAATTGTAACTTGGCTTCGATGGTCGTCATGTTTTGATTCAATACAAACAAGTTTACCCATTTTGGTTCCCATCAAGATTGTTTTACCATATATCATTCAATTGCTCAAACTTGTACTCTACTATTATCTAAACTAAAATGGATTGAAGACCATATTAGATAATTTGGGCAAATGGAAACATTCTGGGAATTCGAAATTGGATGAATTTCATTAAATTTGGGTAAATTTCTACAACTTTGAGAGATTGAATGATCAAACAGCGGATGGTTTTCTTCACACCATTGAGGGGTACAATAGATTTTAATACAAGTTGATAATCCCACAAATGGGTGGTGTTTATAAATACCTTTTAATATATGTTGTCCCAAGGTTTTACAATGCTTTCCTCCACCAACAATAAAATCAATGAAAGACCTTTTTCAAAATATGTACCAAAAATTATGTAGAATTTGAGAAATGTAAATGTAAGAACACATTGCCATATAAGTCATTCGATTTGCAAGTCTCCATTGCTAAGCAAGCCTTCTAGGAATTTGAGATTGGATGAATTTCATTAAATTTGGGTGAAATTCAACAACTTTGGGAGATTGAATGATCAAAAAATAGATTGTTTTCTTCATACCATTTAGGGGTACAATGGACTTTAATACAAGTTGATAATCACACAAATGGGTGGTTTTCATAAACACCATTTAATATATGTTCTCCTAGGTGTTTACAATGCTTTCCTACACCAACAATAAAACCAATGAAATACCTTTTTTTTTCAAAATGTGGACAAGAATTATGTAGAATTTGAGAAAAGTAAACGTAAGAACACATTACTAGATAAGTCATTCGATTTGCAAGTCTCCATTGCTAAGAAAGACTTCTT
Organism: Cibotium barometz; assembly: GCF_041138505.1. Lineage (NCBI taxonomy): Eukaryota > Viridiplantae > Streptophyta > Polypodiopsida > Cyatheales > Cibotiaceae > Cibotium > Cibotium barometz. Next base: position 47,564,383 of record NC_141091.1, read on the forward strand.
GTGTTTTTGTATGCACATTCTGTAGAATCTTAATCCTCTTAGTATTTGTGACTAAGAGGATTAAGACTTGCACATTCGATTTGCACGTCTCCATTGATAAGAAAGCCTTCTTGTGGTTTTGTATGCACATTCTGTAGAATCTTAATCCTCTTAGTATTTGTGACTTTTGACATCCATAACCATACAACAGTATCAACACATTCCCAAACTTGGGGATCCTTTTTATTCTATACCCAAAACCTGCTCCAACAATCCTCGTAGACTTCTCCATCACTTAGTCCTTTTTTCTTAGCACAAGGTGTCCAATATTGAATTAGTACCTTATTGAAATTAGGTGATGTTGCATCTATCTCTATTTCTGATTGGGCAACACCAAGCCATATAGGATAAATTTGATCACATGGCCTCACTAAGACAAAGTTTCCTTTCTTAACATCTATCACTGGGATATCCAATTCATATGTATTCCTATTCTCATCCAATCACATCATTTTTCATCTCATTACATCTTTCCTCATTTACCCTCATCACATCTCATCCACTCGCATATATCAACCCATATTCCCATCCCATCACACCTCATTCATTCACATCTGTTTCAATTTACGTCACACCTCATCACATTCATTTCACATCTCATCTCATTCATTCTTATCCCGATTCACATCACATCACATCTCATCCATTCACATCCCATATCATTCATTTACATCAGATTCATATGACATCACATCTCATTCACTCACATCCGGATTCTCATCACATTACATCTCATCCATTCACTCACATTGACATTACATCCTTTCACATACATATCCACATCCATTCTTTCACATACACATCCACATCAATTCTTCCACATACACATCCATATCCATTCTTCCACATACACATCCACATCCATACATACACATCCACATCCATTCTTCCACATACAAATCCCCATCCATACTTCCACATACACATCCACATCCATTCTTCCACAAACACATCCACATTCATACTTTCACATACACATCTACATCCATTCTTCCACATACACATCCACATTCATTTTTTCACATACATTCATTCTTCCACATACACATCCACATACACATCCACATCCATTCTTTCATATACACATACACATCTATTCTCATTACATCACATCTTATCCATCCTATTTTTATCTTATCACATTCCATACACATATTAACACATCCATTCTCATTCTATCACATCCCATACACATCTTATCACATCCATTCACATGCTATTCCCATTAAATAGCTTTTTCTAGATTGATCCCCATAATGGGACTTTTTCCTAAATTTTTACCAATTGCTTGGTCTAATTAAAGGTTCTTTTTCTCGACGATTAGTTCCATATTCATTCTCAATTTCTCAAATGAATTATATTCAATATTCCTCTTTAATAGAAGAATTCATGGGATTTACAGAAATCAATTCTACCCATATTTCCACTTTTGATAAGTAATCATAAATTGAATTATACTAAAATTTCCTCTTCTTCCCATTTAAGTTCTTGGATCTCAAATACCATGGGAATTCCTCTTTTTGCATTTAATTAATTGCATTCCAATGTCATGGGTATTCCTCTTTTATTCATAAAGTAATTTCATCTAAAATAAAATACCCATAAATTCAATATGCTAGGAATTTCTCTTTTCCCATCTAAATGATGGAATTCCAAATGTCATAGGAATTCATCTTTTAACATTTAAATATTTCGTATAGATAAAATAAATTTATCTAAATTTTATCTTTGAATTTAATTAAAATACTCATTAATTCCAATATACTAGGAATATCTCTTTTCCCATCTCAATGATGGAATTCCAAATGTCATAGAAATTCCTCTTTTAACATAAAAAATAAATTACTAGAAATTCCTCTTTTGCTAATTACTATTTATGCATAAACATAGAAATCAAATTTTCCATGATTATAATAAGAATCATTCAATTAATCTAGGATGATTATTCCTAGAATATGGTAGGAAGTCCTCTTTTCATATTATGAATGAAAATGATTTATGTGTTTATTTTTCAGAAATTTTACCATAGCTCCGCTGCTATTGCTGATAATTTTTAATAAATTTGAGAGGAATAAAGTTTAGTATTATTCATGTGATTAGAATAACTACTAATTGGATCATTATCCAATTATGGATTGATTCTTAATTTTATCATAAATTAAATAGCATAAAAGTATTTAAAAGCCATTATTTTGGCCTCCAATTAGACAAGCATAGAAATTCCTTTAGATTAGAGAAATGCTTCCTGAGAAGCTTCATTTGAATTGAGAATAGGTCATAGGAATGACCACTCTTTGGGGGAGAGAGAGAAATGCTTAAAAAACCATTATAAATTAAGCATAAATGGAAATTTATGTATTTCTTCATTACAACACATTAAAGAACTTCAATAGTATTCAAAAGCCATTCAAATTAATGCTTCTCAAGCTTAAGAGGGATTGAGAAGAGAAACATTTGGAGATTTAAGAAAAAGAAGACAATAATCCACACTTTACCTCCTAAATTACTTGAATCTTTGATCACAGTAGAGACCCCCAACCAATCAATTGGTTTGGTATGTTGTTGGAGTCACCAAGGAAGATTGAAGAGAGAGAGAGAGAAGCTCCAATCTCTTCAATTTGTAGAGGATAATAGAAAATAACATTATTTCAGTATAATACCGGCATGGTATAGTTCTCATATTTTTTTACAAAGGGCTAAGGATCTATTTATAGATGAGCGAGGACTCTAACCAAGTCCAACTAGTTTCTAGAATTTTCCAAGTTCAATTTGGCTAAGTTTGAACAAGATTTTGGCTCCCTTTTGATTTGGTTTGATATCTAGGAGAGAGGAGAGATAAAAATATCACAATATTTTTGAGTTTTAAACTCCACCACCTAAGTGAAATAGGCGCCTGCTTGAAGAGCTCCCTTCTCCTTACCAAGGTGTCAAAATTGAATCATTATACCGAAAATATCTCATTTTTTAAAGTAATACTCATAGTTTTTTTTACTAATAAACCTTGTTCTTAGTCAACTCTTCATCTTATGTGAGCATTTACTTATTTTTTGGGGGTTTTTCTTTTATAAATTGGATTTATCTCCTCCCCACACTTGGATTGATCCAATCGGCCCATAGGAACCTTAATTGGAGCATACTCCAAAAATTTCTAAAAATCTAGACCCTCTAGCTAAGGTCCTTTATACTTCTTTTCAATTAATTCCAAATGCACATTGAAAAGTTCTTTTTGAATTTCTATTTCAGGGGAAACCATTTTAGACACTAGGGAGATTTTTATATCCAAAAATATCTCAATTTTGGATTACCTCTCTCTAGATATTTTCTCTCTCTAGGCCAAAACAGGGTAAAACAGAATCTTTATTTTATTTCAAAGAGGGGAATAATTACAAGATCATAAGGGGAAGTTCTTACACATGCACATCTCAAAAGCTGGAGGGAGGAATCTTACATCCTACCCCACTTGAAAAACGCGAGATATCCTCATCTCGTAGTAGTAGGTGGAGTATGATCTCTTTCATCCTCTTCTTCTTCTTCAATCACTTCCAGCATTACTATCTTGGAAGTGGACGGTGGATTTGGGAACATCTCTCTTTGACTTCCAGCATTACTATCTTGGAAGTGGACGGTGGATTTGGGAACATCTCTCGTTGACTTCCCCTAATCTGAGGCGAAGGTCTTGCATTACTTTGGATTAAAACTACGGGTTGGTTAGAGGGTCTACCTCTATGATTTCTCTGATTTTGGCAAAAAGAAACCTAATTACTCTGGAAGAAAGGAGTTGGAGTCTGGAATCTTGATCCTTGATTTTCTCGCCCTGAAAACTGAGCTCCAAAAGGAGTTGGGCAATCCATACTGCGATGTCCAAATCCTTGACAGTTATAGCATTACACTCCCTTGTTTAAGGGTGGAACTTCTGAAGTTGAATTCTAAGGGATTGAGTTCTGAAGAAAGGACATTTCTTCCATTCTGAAACTTCCCATATCCTGGGCTTGACCCTTATATATCTCTTAGACGCTGGAAGGTTGAAATCACCTTCTAGAGCTAAAAACCCTTTGAAAGGTGATGGTGCTGGCTTTGGCGCGACCTTGACATCAAAGGCCTTGGCACGACAAGCGTTGTCCCAAGCTCTCATTTCGAAGCTTTGGCCCTTTTCCGATCATCCAAAAGATCAATGATGTCTCCATGTGGCATGAAGCTAAAGCTACCAGACACCTGGACTATGCGTAATGTCTTCCATGTTTCTTGGTTGAAGTCCTATGTTGTACCAGCATTGCAGTTGGTCTCTAATGACATGAATCATCAGAGAGCTTGATTTCAAGAGAAAACCATTCCATTGAAATCTTCTCAAGCTTTAGAGGGGTTGAGAAGAAGAAAATCATTGAGAGAATTGAAAAAAAAACCATTAAATTAGGCTTACCTTTGAGTTTGGCTTGATTATTTGGCTAGAAGTGAAGCCCAAAAGCAAGTCCTTGGTGACCAAGAGGGGGAGGGTAATCTCCAAGAGAGGATGGATAATAGAGAAGCTCCAAAGCTCCCAAGAGAAGAGGCAAATAGAGGGATAATAAAAATTACACTACTAAAATGAAGATAATAATGGCATGTAAATTCACAAAGATGAAAATACAAAGGAATGAGTGTCTATTTATAGGTAAGGGATGCCACTAACTATGTCCAACTAGGTTCTAGAGGTTTGCAACTTCAGTTTGACCCAATTTGGACAAGATTTGGATAAGTTTGGCTCCCTTTTTTATCTAGTTTGCATTAGGAGAGAGGAGAGATAAAAAAATATCACATTTTTTTGAATTTAAAAAGCCAAATGATGATAAAGAAGGCTCCTACCTCAAGTGGATTTCCCTCCTTATTGAGGTGTCAAAAATGCATCATTTTACCAAAATATCCTTTTTTTAACTAATATACCTTAATTTTTAACTAATAAATCATGTGCTTAGTCAACTCTTCATCTTATACGAGCATTTACTCATTTTTATGGTATTTTCTTTTATTCTTTGCATTTTTATCATCCCAGTAGTTGGATTAATCCTATAAGACCTTTGGAACGTTATTTGGACCTTAATCCAAAAATTTCTGAAAAATGTGGACCCTTAGGCTAAGGTCTCTTCTACACACATTCAATTAATTCATAATGCACATTGAAAAGTTCATTTTTAACTTCTGTTTCAGCGGAATTCATTTTAGATATCATGAGAATTTTTGTATCCAAAAATATCTCAATTTTGAATTACCTCTCTCTAGACATTTTCTCTCTCAAGGCCAAAACAAGGTAAAACAAGATCTTTTTCTATTTCTGAGGGAGGGATGATTACAAGAGACTGAAGGGGCGGTTCTTACACCTACACATCTCAAACGCAGGGGGGGGAGAAATCTTACAGGATGGCAGATTTGTGGTTGCAAGAAGTTGAGGAGCATGGCAAGGGCTGGGGGGATTGGGAACTTGAGGAGACGGAGGACATGAAGCGACCTCGCAGCCTTTCCCTTCTTGTCTTTGTCTATTAAATTCTTTTTTGAGGATGCCCCAAATTTCGATGGAGATCTTAATGAGACATTGTGGACAATCCTTTATTTCTCTTCTTAGGTAGGGTTACTCGTGGTGGTGAATCTGGATCTTCAAGAATCTCTACGCGATTGTCGAGCATTAATCTAATTACCTTTCCTCTCACCCACCATATCTATGTGTCTATATGAAGTTGTAAACTGCAAAGAAATTATGACATAAGTCTTAGTACATATTAGTATGAAATGAAAGTTTTAGAAAAATGTATATACTAGTATGGTACACTGACAACTACTCTTTCTGATATGTTTGTTAGAAATTTTAAGTGCATGTATCTCCATGCATTTGCTACCACTCTCCATCTACATAAGCTTCTATGAGTTTGTAATGGAACCTATAGCAATAACAGTTCTTGTTAAAACTCTCAACAAAGCCCTATTAAAACTTTAATAAGTGTTATTGATACTCAGATAACATACTCGCAAAATGAAAACTGATGTGGAGTTTCATCATCCATGAGTGGAGAATGGCGATGGTGTGAGGTTAATCATGTCCATAAAGTGATTTAGAATGATTGATCCCATGTTGTGATGGTATGAGGTATTGTAAGAAAATTTAACTAAATGCAAACTGAGTGATTCATCCACCTTTGAGGCTGTAGATCAAATGCAAGTAATTCGGCACCCTTCAAGGCTCTATCATCCAATGTATGTTCGAAAGATTGAAGGATATCCTTGATTACTTGATTTACTCTTTCAGTTTGGACATCCATCTTGGGTGATAAGCGGTGCTAAAGTCCAAAGAAGTGCCTACTATTTCAACAAAGGCAATCCAAAATCTGGATCTATTCTTGGCATCCCTATCCTGTACAATACTCGGGTAATATATGCAATGTATATCTCTCCTTCAAGAAGAATTTAGCAACATCAAGAGCAGTATGTGTATTCTTTACTAGGATTAAGTGGGAAACCTTAGTACAAAGATTGACTGCTACAAAGATGGAATCATACCCTACATGAACTCAAGGCAACCAAGTGATGAAATATATCCTTATACACTCCCATTTTATGTGCAAAATGTCTGAGTGTAAACTTCTTTGCATTTTAACCCACTTATGTTGACCCTTTGACATACCAAACATTGAAAAACATGGTCCCGGCTGCCCTTGAGTCTTGGCCAAAAGAAACTCCTCTTTATTGACATGGAAGCATCAGGGAAAATTAGCCTCTATAGCTCCGTCCCAACACTCCATCATGGGGAGAACTCTCCAAGGTAGCACCCAACAACTCAGCAAAAAAAGAAGAAGATAAACTCACCCTTTTCCAAACCCACAAATATCAAACATCTCATCCACAACAAAACAAATCACAAGGTCTCCAAACAAACTCAAAGATGACAAACCACAATAGGAAAAAAATTGAGATTGGTGCTACCCTAGAATTCTTGAAGTGAGATCTCTGTACCTTACCCACTGTGAGCTCATACCACTACAAGTAGCCACGAAGAGGGCACTGGAGATGTCTCAAAACAAAAAAACCATTGATTAGTTTCTCTCAACGGGGTAAAGGAGCAATTGTTGTCTTCAAGCAGCTGCCACCTGCTTCGAGCCCTCCAGCCAACCAGCAATACATGAAGGAGATCCAAAGCAGCTGAAGCTGCAGGTGTTGAAAGCATGTAGCAATTCTTCCCGCAAAGGAACTGCCAAAAAAAAAAAAAAAACTTCCTCCTCGGGGAGACATCCTCCTAAGCAAGCGTAACAAGCCTCTGACAAACTCCTGCTTCAATCAGAGTCTTGGTACCAGTCGTCCAACAAGCCTCTTCATAGGCTCTTCTTCAGTTGGAGTCCGATCACAACTGCCCTTTAGTTGTGCATATCTGACAGCTACCACAGAGCAGGCGACCGCAAGAACCGACATGTAAGCTGATCGAAAATCAGATGTCAAGATCAGTGGCATGGCATCACACACAACTCTCCTCCGGTTGAAGGGCCCCTCTCACCTCCTATCTCCAATGTCAACAGTAGCCGCCTCTCGAACATCTAGCAGGATCCAAGCAGTCCGCTTTAGAGGAATCAACAGAAACAGACACTCTCTTCTGAACAAAAGCATCCTCTCACGGTTTTCCTCTACTTACGTTTCTTGGCCTGCAACCCACCACAGACCTCAACTCCCTGGCTTCCCACATGCTGAAACACATCATCTGCCAACTTCCTGTAGCCACCTACCATGCAAAGGCTCTAGATAGACTTCGGGGTGCCTGTGTAAGTGGTACGCCCGTGGCACTTAGGCTCGCCGCAGCCCGGTCAACCATAGCCCGTCGTCGGAGCCTGGACTCGTGGAGCACCTATGTACAAATTACTTTTCACCAAACCTGGAACGTAGACCCTGCAGACGAACCGCCAATGCCATTCCACCACCCCAGCCGTGCTACAGCTTGCATAGTCAGCCGAGTCGGTGCAGCTCACCATTTCGTTAATGTGTATTCATTTTTTTTGGCTAGACCCGTATTTTTCAAAATGCAACAACTGAAAATAGACGAGGCTAATCAAAATTGGGGAGACTGAGAATGAGATTAGTTGCTTAAACAAACATGCGCCCCACAGTGTTGCTCTCACAAGCTTGCTAATCGAAATCTGAGCGATTGAAAATGAGATTAGTAACGTAAACAAACACATGCGCCCTTTAACCATAGTTTTCTATAACCATAGTTTAGAGCACTTTAAAATGCAACCCCAAATCCCTCCTAGTGGTCCTTTACTCGCACAATGGGTTTTTGTTCATGTCGGAAGATCAAAATACAAGGTCTTGCGAGACAAGCTTCCATCCCGTGGTCACGAGTGGATGACTTTGTGCAAGGCGAGGCCAACGTGCTTGACTTTCCAACATCATTCAAGATGTACAGTCACCATCGACGACAACATGGCCAATTGTGAAAAAGCCACAAAAAGATGCATGGATAGAGAGAATAGTATTATAAGTGCTCTCTCGTTCATTTTCAATATCTAAGATTCACATATGCTCCTTGATTTAATGGGTGTAAATGCTCTCTCTTTTATGAATATTCAGATTTTGGTGTGGCTTTGGGCCGAAAGATGCATGCAATCAAGACAAAATGGATGAAGAGATGGTTTATGGGAAGGAAGAGTCTCCCTCCATAGAAGGTGTAAGACAAAAGGCACCCACCTACTATACAAGTCGACAACGCATGCGAGGATGTCAATGCCATTTCGTGGTAAATCGTTTATATGAGGATCATTCTATTGCAATGATCTCATACATAAATCCATACCATACTAACAAAGAAGATATAATTTGCCATGGTGCTCCTTGTAAGGATGTGGACTGAAATTACCACATTATTTTCTCTCCATGGATCTCAGTAGAAAAAAAATTATGGGTTTCAAATATGTAATATAGAGGGTTCTCTCCACAACAAGTATTAGATGGCCACATCGAGTACTTACTAGCACGCCAAAAAAGTGATGCAAAGCATCCTATGACAAGGGATGACTTCTTGTCTATTCAAGATATCTTGAATATCTCCAAGAAGCTTGCCATTGATATATATCAATTGCATGATGATGATGCGGAGAGTACCAAGCGTTGGTGTCTAGAAAACTCTTCTATGACTTTTGTGTACCAAGAACAAGATCTTGATTGCAATAAGGATTTCATTCTTGGCATTCAAACTCCATGGCAAAGAGAGATGTGCGACAAGTTTGGGAATGGCAACTTATTGGCAATGGACTCAACATTTGGTACAAACAAGTATAAGGTATAAGCTCATGATTTATAAGGTGTATACATTACATTTTATGTTTCCTAAAACTAAATATTTTGTAGTTCCACTTGCATACCATTCTCGTGTTCCATTCTCATTGAAATGGTGTTCCAATTGCTTGGGTCCTTGCCTCCCGCGCCACATTTGAAGTCATTAGATTGTGGTTAACAAAGTTAAAGGACCGTATACTCAATTAGCACAAGTCATCGGAACCAAGTGCATTCTTGGTTGATGATGCCGAGCGAGAGATCGATGCCTTGAGGTGACAACCTTCATTTGTTCTTTCTCCTACCTCTCAAACAGGTGTACATGTGACTTATGATAACTCATAAGTGCAGGGATGTATTCAATCAACCAATTTACTTGTGTTTATGGCATGTGTAGAGAAAGATGAAAGAATGGCCAAAGATAGCAGCAATATTACATTGTCTTGGTGACATTATGAACATAAGAGGAAAATGTGAAGCCTCAGATCAAGGTACAAAGCAAGATGTGAAGGATATGATAAATGCATTCATGGAAAAATTTAGTGATGAGACTGCCTTTCTACAATACTTCAAAACGTATTAAGAAGACAAGCTTGGTAAGCTTCTAATAATAGCTTGCTCTTTACCTCGTATATATTTCTCTTTTATAATGTTTATGCATGGATGATGATTACACACATGCAATGATCCACGGTGCTTGATGTTGCATGACAAACATGTGGGTATGTGCAACAAAGACTCTACCTCATTCTGGTCAAGATACCAATGGTGCGATCGAGGCTTACCATGGTACTTTGAACTTGTATAGGTTCTTGTGTAGTTCCAAGAAGATGGTTGGGCGATGTGTAGATTGGCTTCTTCACAAATTGACCACAGTTGCTCTCCCATACTATTGGTACATTCAGATGATGAAAGATGCTAGTTTTGTTAGGAATAATGCAATTGAAAAGGTAGTGGAGAACTCACTCATGCGTGCATTGAAGATTCCAGATGAGTTTGTCACAACAATCGAACCCAATGCCAATTACAAATCAAATGCACTTGTGAGAAGCATGTTCAATGAGAATTTAGAGTACAAAGTTTACAACTCTGATTGTCAATGGGCATGTTGTACATGCAAATGGGTTGAATTAGGGAATATATGTAAGCACCAAATCAAGGTCATGCTTATGATAGGTATATCTAAGAGCACAATGCTATCACATTGCATGGACTTGTACAAAGGTGCTTTGAGTGGTCATTCAAAAAGCCATATTCAAAATGTTGTAGACATACATGATATGTAGATGCATAATAATACAGTCAAGTGTGTTCATCAATACACGATCAGTTGTGTATTGCTATGACTCTTTCTCTCTACTCTATGGTTGCAAAACCATCTGAAGTAAAGATATCTATTGTGTCCATCTTTTGTATTGTGTACAAATGTCTCTCTCTCTACTCTATGGTTGCCGCTAGCTCTCAAGCCGAGTCAGCTGTGAGGGTGTGCATCATGGTATCAAGTGTGCTCGTAAAAAGGAACAGTCAGTGCATCATGGCAAGGACATTGGTTGTATACACACATAACACCAAATATTGCCTTCACAAGCGATCGATTACATATGGACTTGCCTTAGTAGGCAAAGATATGAACAAGACATTGGCAAAATCTTTTAAGTATAAAGAAATATTTAATTGCATTATAATTCATAAGTATATGACATAAGAGTTCTGCATACAAAAGGTCTATCCATACACCATAGAGGTGAGATAATAGATATCAAGTCTATCCACCAAAGACCACATGGCCACTACAACAAAAAAACATGAACCTGCAATGATTGATTAGCTATGCTCTAAGCCGAGAGGATAGTCTTGGTGAGCTCATAATGGAGACCTTCTGCACTTGTGATACTCTTGCATGACCAGCCAGTCCCTTTCCACACTTTCTACCCTTTCCAACAGATGGCTGTCCCTCACCTACATATACTAGCTCTTCAGCATTGTTGTCAATATACATATGCTCATGGCTATCCCTCAGCTGGTGGGCTTGCTGTAAAAGCTAGTCCACCTCAATCTCCTCCATATGCTTATCCTGCATATGGACCTTCCGCACCCGTGATACTCTTGCATGACCAGCCAATGCCTTTCCATACTTTCTACCTTTTCCAACAGATGGCTATCCCTCACCTGCATATACTAGCTCTGCAACATTGTTGTCAATCTGCATATGCTCATGGCTGTCCTCAGCTCGTGGGCTTGCTCTAGAAGCTGGTCCACCTCTTTCTCAAGCTTAGGCTTTTGCATAAAGCACAAGCTTAATCTTTATGCGTAAATCTTAAACCTTTATGCAAAAGTCTCATGTATAAAGCTTTATGCAAAAGCCTTAAACATTAGCTTTATGTAAAAATCTTATGCATAAAGCTATGCTTAAACTTTATGCCTAAAATTTATGCATAAGATTTTACAAAAAACCTAATTCAAAAGTTTAATGCATAATCATAAGTATAAGTCACATGCATAAAGCTTTATGCATATGGTTTTTTGTACAAGCTTAATGCATAAAGCCATAATTATTGAGCCTTATGATTTATAAAACTTAATCTAATGCATAATTTTTTTTAAAAAAATTCCAAGCATCTGGGGTTGCACCATAAACAAGTAAAAAAAGGGAATTCTAAAAGACAAGTACTCTTACCTTGAAGAAAAGAAGTAGAGTGTGCATTGCAAAGTTAAGCTTAAGAGTCAACCACCAATTAAGTCTAAGAGAATATATATATATATATATATATATATATATATTAGTAAATGTATATGCATAACCTTATGCATAAATCTTTGTGCATTAAGCTTATGCACTAGCTTTTTGCATAAATTTATGTATAAAACATTTTACCAAAATCTTTATGCATAAGCCATTTTCATTAAGGTTTGTGTTCTAGATTTTTGTGTGACGCTTATGCATAAATCATTTTGTCAAATGCTTTATGCATAAGCTTAATAGTAGTATGTGAGAGATCATGGGTGAGAGAATAAAACTGGTTGATAGCTCACTTTATGAGCTAGAATTAGGGAGAGAATGTGGGAGCACCTCATTAGTGATTTAAGAAGGATTAGGGTTACCTAATCAGATGTACTCAAATCCTACATAATGAGGATAACATTCATGAATAAATAACTCTCACATTTTATATCATTATGGTGTTCATTTGCTATTTACTTTGCTTATTTTACTAATCACTTAATTATGTTCATGCTTAGGCATAATAGACCATGCTAATGCTTGTCTTTAATCCACCATGAAATTCAACATGGTATCAGAGACATTGTCATCTAATGCCATCTCATTTCTACTCTTGTTATCATCACTTTGTGGTTTTCATGCCATCACAGTGCCTACGTCTACTAGTGCGCACATCCGTTGTTTGTCACCAAAGCAAAGCCCAATTCTGTCGATCGGCTCAAGCATTGTCCTACTAATCTGAGCACCACTCCATTGTGTCTCTTCTATGCCCTACATTCATCACTGGCTTCCCTACCTATCCACATTTGCTTTTGTGCAACACTTCACGGCGGTGCACACCGGCCTCTTCATCAACTACATTATCAAATCTCCTTGTACTACAGCCACAGAAAGGCCACATGCCCTGTTCATCTTGGTTAGGGCACCCACAACTACTACGGGCCATCTTTCAAAATTCTCTACAAATTGAAGAGATTGGAGCTTCTCTCTCTCTTCAATCTTCCTTGGTGACTTCAACAACATACCAAACCAAGAATCAAGTAATTTAGGAGGTAAAGTGTGGATTATTGTCTTCTTTTTCTTAAATCTCCAAATGTTTCTCTTCTCAACCCCTCTCAAGTTCTTTAATTTGAATGGCTTTTGAATACTATTGAAGTTCTTTAATGTGTTGTAATGAAGAAATACATAAATTTCCATTTATGCTTTATTTATAATGGTTTTTTAAGCATTTCTCTCTCTCCCCCAAAGAATGGTCATTCATATGACCTATTCTCAATTCAAATGAAGCTTTTCAAGAAGAATTTCTCTAATCTAAAAGTAATTTCTATGCTTGTCTAATTGGAGGCCAAAATAATGGCTTTTTAATACTTTTACGCTATTTAATTTATGGTAAAATTAAGAATCAATCAGTCCATAATTGGATAATGATCCAATTAGTAGTTATTCTAATCATATAAATTATACTAAACTTTATTCCTCTCAAATTTATTAAAAATTATCACTAATAGCAGTGGAGCTTCTTTGAGATGTGCAGGTGTAAGAACCTCCCCTTCTGATCTTGTACTTATTCCCCTCTTTGAAATAAAAGAAAGATTTTGTTTTATCCTATTTTGGCCTAGAGAGAGAAAATGTCTAGAGAGAGGTTATCCAAAATTGAGATATTTTTGGATCTAAAAATCCTCCTAGTGTCTAAAATGGTTTCCCGTGAAACAGAAATTCAAAAAGAACTTTCCAATGTGCATTCGGAATTAGTTGAAAAGAAGTATAAAGGACCTTAGCCTAAGGGTCTAGATTTTTAGAAATTTTTGGAGGATGGTCCAATTAAGGTTCCTATGGGCCAATTGGATCAATCCAAGTGTGGGGAGGAGATAAATCCAATTTATAAAAGAAAAACCCCCAAAAATGAGTAAATGCTCACATAAGATGAAGAGTTGACTAAGGACAAGGCTTATTAGTAAAAAAAACCGAGTATTACTTTAAAAAATGAGATATTTTCGGTATAATGATTCAATTTTGACACCTTGGTAAGGAGAAGGGAGCTCTTCAAGGAGGCCCCTATTTCACTTGTGTAGTGGAGTTTTAAACTTAAAAATATTGTGATATTTTTATCTCTCCTCTCTCCTAGATATCAAACCAAATCAAAAGGGAGCCAAACTAGGTCCAAATCTTGTCCAAATTCAGCCAAATTGAACTTGGAAAATTCTAGAACCTAGTTGAACTTGGTTAGAGGCCTCCCTCACCTATAAATAGATCCTTTTTGTAAAAAAATATGAGAACTATACCATGCCACTATTATACTAAAATAATGTTATTTTATATTATCCTCTAGAAATCCTCTACAAATTGAAGAGATTGGAGCTTCTCTCTCTCTCTTCAATCTTCCTTGGTGACTCCAACAACATACTAAACCAATTGATTAGTTGGGGGCCTCTACTGTGATCAAAGATTCAAGTAATTTAGGAGGTAAAGTGTGGATTATTGTCTTCTTTTTTTTAAATCTCCAAATGTTTCTCTTCTCAACCCCTATCAAGCTTTAGAAGCATCAATTTGAATGGCTTTTGAATACTATTGAAGTTCTTTAATGGGTTGTAATGAAGAAATACATAAATTTCCATTTATGCTTAATTTATAATGGTTTTTTAAGCATTTCTCTCTCTCCCCCAAAGAATGGTCATTCCTATGACCTATTCTCAATTCAAATGAAGCTTCTCAGGAAGCATTTCTCTAATCTGAAAGTAATTTCTTTGCTTGTCTAATTGGTAGCCAAAATAATGCCTTTTTAATACTTTTACGCTATTTAATTTATGAGAAATTCAGAATCAATCCGTAATTGGATAATGATCCAATTAGTAGTTATTCTAATCACATGAATAATGCTAAACTTTATTCCTCTCAAATTTATTGAAAATTATTAGTAATAGCAGCGAAGCTATGGTAAAATTTCTAAAAAGTAAACACATAAATAATTTTCATTCATAATATGAAAAGAGGACTTCCTACCATATTCTAGGAATAATCATCCTAGATTAATTGAATGATTCTCATTATAATCATGGAAAATTTGATTTCTATGTTTATGCATAATTAGCAAATAGCAAAAGAGAAATTTCTAGTAATTAATTTTTATGTTAAAAGAGAATTTCCTATGACATTTGGAATTCCATCATTGAGATGGAAAAAGAGAAATTCCTAGCATATTGGAATTAATGAGTATTTTAATTAAATTCAAAGATGAAATTTAGATAAATTTATTTTATCTATAGGAAATATTTAAATGTTAAAAGATGAATTCCTATGACATTTGGAATTCCATCATTTAGATGGGAAAAGAGAAATTCCTAGCATATTGAATTTATGGGTATTTTATTTTAGATGAAATTACTTTATGAATAAAAGAGGAATACCCATGACATTGGAATGCAATTAATTAAATGCAAAAAGAGGAATTCCCATGGTATTTGAGATCCAAGAACTTAAATGGGAAGAAGAGGAAATTTTAGTATAATTCAATTTATGATTACTTATCAAAAGTGGAAATATGGGTAGAATTGATTTCTGTAAATCCCATGAATTCTTCTATTAAAGAGGAGTATTGAATATAATTCATTTGAGAAATTGAGAATGAATATGGAACTAATGGTCGAGAAAAAGAACCTTTAATTAGACCAAGCAATTGGCAGAGATTTAGAAAAAAGTCCCATTATCGGGATCAACCTAGAAAAAGCTATTAAATGGGAATAGCATGTGAATGGATGTGATAAGATGTGTATGGGATGTGATAGAATGAGAATGGGTGTGTTAATATGTGTATGGATGTGATATTTGATTAGTTTAGAGTGCTTAAAACCATTCGGGGATAATTTTTAAGTAATTTTAAGATAGGAAAATTTGAAAAATGGTCAGCCATACAAAGGAGGTTATGGCAAAATTTTTTAAAATTTGGTGAAATAATTTTTATCTTTTATCATTCAAAAAGAGTAATCCCCACCATTTGTGTATTCTAAAAGTGTTATTTTCATTCTAGGCATAGAAAAATTCATAGTAGAAATATTTTTATTATAAAAGTGTTATTTCTTTTAGATATGAATTCTATGCATAGAAAGATGCATATTGGTTAGTTGTTTTTATTATAAAAGTGTTACTTTCATCAAAATGGATTTTTATGCATAAATAGATGCATAAAAGAATATTTTTTTAATTATAAAAGTGTTACTTTCATCAAAATGGATTTTTATGCATAAAAGAATATTTTTATAAAAGTGTTACTTGCATCAAAATGGATTTTTATGCATAAATAGATGCAAAAAATCTTTTTTTTTAAATTATAAAAGTGTTACTTTCATCAAAATGGATTTGTATGCATAAATAGATACATAAAAGAATATTTTTTATTATAAAAGTGTTACTTTCATCAAAATGGATTTTTATGCATAAATAGATACATAAAAGTGTATTTTTATTATAAAAGTGTTACTTTCATCAATATTGATTTTTATGCATAAAAGATTTTTTATTATTATAAAAGTGTTTCATTGTAAAAGTGTTACTTTCACTAATATTGATTTTTATGCATAAAATGATTTTTCTTTTATATAAAAGCGTTATTTCTTTAGAAGTTGGATTTTATGCATAAATAGATGCATACAAAATTTTTATATCAAAACAAGAGTTCTCTTTAATCCTTTGTTTAAATTCCATGAATATTGGTAAATGAATAAGTAGATACTATGTGAAAGAAAATTCTACCGTTTCATATTCTCTAGGATGGTAATGAGAAAATTTAGAAAACCTATCGAAGTCAAAATTTTAGTTAAATGATTAATTTTTCGATAAAGATAGTTCATGGAGAACCTTTCCAGACTCAATCCCCTGAATCAGACTATGACCAAGACATAACTCCTTCGTTAGTTTCAAGAGAATTGACGATGTAACCAGCTTAGTAATCTACACTCAAATCACCCACACTACCTATATATGATGTGAAAGACTTACATTACAGTGATAAGTCTTGTGTAGTTAGTGAGGATCTATTGGTTTATATTTTCTAAATAATAAAATCTTCCTCCTATTTCACACTAGAAGCTCCTTACTCAAAGCACAGGGGTAGGTGGATAGCCATAAATTTCTAATCTAAATTTTCAAGTGGTAATAACGTTTACTCTCCATTTCTTTTTGCAATTCAGTGCTTTATATTGTGAAGATTATGCTTCCATTGCCATTGTCTTTTCTTACATGGTATCAAAGCTTAGGATCTAGGCAAAGTATTTTTTAGCAAATTTCTATTTGAAGGCAAATTTGGAGAGAGATGGCCTAACCTATAAATAACATAGGAGTCAGGGAAAAGTGGCAATGAAGGAGTCCAAGAACAATGTTGAAGCAAGAAGAAAAATTGGAGTTTTCTGTGCTAATAAAAGAGATATGTGCAAAGGAAGAACATTCTTTAACACTTGACGGTTCATGGATCATCAACAATGGAGCATCTTGATATAAGGATTTATGAAGCAACTATGCCAAATGAGGCCTTTGATGGAATCTCTTTTGATAGCTTGCATGTCTGAGCTCCATGAAATTGCACTTAAATAGCACTACTGAAAGATGTGTCCTTCAACATTTAAAGCATTTTGCAGCATTATAGCCCTAGCAACTTTCATGTTAGCCTATCATTAGAGAGCTTATCTCTTTTGTCACAAATGAGAGTGAAGATACCATACACAAGGTTAAAATAAACTTCATTGCTCAATTTTTAATGTTTTACTATATGCATGATTTTTTCTATATTGCTCTACTTTTCTCCAAATTTTCATTTTACCCAACCTTTCATTCTTATCCTTCATTTTTATTCTTTTCTTTTCTTCTTTCGCTTTCCTTAGGAATACGTGAATATATACTAATTTTTTTTTCTTTCCAATAATGTTTCTTTTGGTGCTAAGTACTAGTGGGTTGAGCACATAGCCAAGGAAGATGAGAATAATAGAAAAGCACCGTATGGTCAGTACCCTCTAGGTTCCTTTTAGCAGGTGACCTAGCGCTTCACTCATAGGCCGCTTCCTTGGTCCCTCATCCACCGTACCGGAAGCTCACCATTTTAATCGAACGGAGGCCAGTCAAGACCTCGGCCGACCTTGCCAGGCGAGACGTCCTTCATTGACTCTCCGTCAGCTGTTGCAACTTATTCACTTAGGTCCGCACGACCTCATTCAGAGGATGGTCAAAATGCTTCCCCAGCATTCTTGACATAAAACAATCTTAAAAAAAAGGTTTCATCTACAAATATAGTTCCAAACAAAATTCCCATCTTTTCTCATCATCCACATCCTTTCACATCATTCCTCATCATCTCTCGTCATTCTGCATCATTTCTCATCATCCCATTCCATCATTTCTCCTTATTCCACGTCATTTCTTATTATCCCATTCCACGTTATTTCTCATTATTTCACATCGTCTCATTATCTCACATTTTCTACATTAAGTCACATCCAATCACATCATTCCTATATCACTCACATCCATTCACACCATTCCTACATCCATTCACATCATTCCTATATCCATTCACATCATTCCTACATCCATTCACATCATTCCTACATCCATTCACATACATTCACATCCAATCACATCCATTCATATCATTCCTACATCCATTCACATAATTCCTACATCCAGTCACATCATATCACATCCATTCACATCATATCACATTCATTCACATCATCCTACATCCGTTCACATCCAGTCACATCATATCACATCCATTCACATTAATCTACATCCGTTCACATCCATTCACATCATTCCTACATCCAGTCACATCATATCACATCCAGTCACATCATATCACATCCATTCACATCATCCTACATCCGTTCACATCCAATCACATCATATCACATCCATTCACATTATTCTACATCCGTTCACATCCATTCACATCATTCCTACATCCATTCACATCCATTCACATCATCCTACATCCGTTCACATCCAGTCACATCATATCACATCCATTCACATTATTCTACATCCATTCACATCCATTCACATCTAGTCACATCATATCACATCCATTCACATTATTCTACATCCATTCACATCATCCTACATCCGTTCACATCCAGTCACATCATATCACATCCATTCACATTATTCTACATCCATTCACATCCAGTCACATCATATCACATCCATTCACATCATTCCTACATCCATTCTCATCATTCCTACATCCATTCATATCCATTGAATGATTCTATAAAATTTGTGCATAACCTTCTTTATTTTTTTGACTATTAAATAATGCTTAAAACTCCACTTTTAGCACAAAAACATCTATGCCTAGAATATGATAGGAATTCCTCTTTTTACTTAAAATTATGCATAAAAATAAGATTTATCTCTTTTCTGGAAAATTTAACCAAAGCTTGGCAATTATTGAAAATGTTTAATTTTCTAATTTGAAATGAAAACTTGTAATGAGATTATGATAGGAATTCTTCTTTTAGAGTAAAATTAAATTATGCATACATAGCATAATTATAAGCATAATTATGAATAAATCTCTTGATTATTCTAAAATAACCATTCCTCATTTCTAAAAATGTTAGCATAACCCTCTTTCAATTTAGAATGAGTTAATATGATTTGTCTTACTCATAATCAAGCTAAAAAGAATTAACCATCATTTTTACTAGATTAAAAATCATGAAAATATCTAATCTCTTTCTCTAGCTTATCAAGCCTAGAGTTTTGATTAGGATAAAGAGATTATCATTGAGAATCATCCTTCTACCAAGGATCTAACCATAAAGATGATTAATCTTTCCAAAAGAGAGATTTATTAACAAAAATACCATAATTAAGCATAAAAATTAGCATTAATCTAATTAAACATTATGAATCATCAGAGAGCTTGATTTCAAGAGAAGACCATTTTATTGAAATCTTCTCAAGCTTTAGAGGGGTTGAGAAGAAAAAAATCATTGAGAGAGTTGAAAAAAAAACATTAAATTAGATTTACCTTTGAATTTGGCTTGATTCTTTGGCTAGAAGTGAAGCCCAAAAGCAAGTCCTTGGCCACCAAGAGAGGGAGGGGAAATCTCCAAGAGAGGATGGATAATAGAGAATCTCCAAAGCTCCCAAGAGAAGAGGCAAATAGAGGGATAATAGAAATTACACTATTTAATGAAGATAATAATGGCATGTAAATTCATAGAGATGAAAATACAAAGGAATGAGGATCTATTTATAGGTGAGGGATGCCACTAACTACGTCTAACTGGGTTCTAGAGGTCTGCAACTTCAGCTTGACCCAATTTGGACAAGATTTGTATAAGTTTGGCTCCCTTTTTGATCTAGTTTGCATTAGGAGAGAGGAGAGATAAAAATATCACATTTTTTTGAATTAAAAAAGCCAAGCAATGATGATAAAAAAAGGCTCCTACCTCAAGTGGATTTCCCTCCTTATTGAGATGTAAAAAATGCATCATTTTACCAAAATATCTCATTTTTTTACTAATATACCTTAATTTTTAACTAATAAATCTTGTGCTTAGTCAACTCTTCATCTTATACGAGCATTTACTCATTTTTACGGTATTTTCTTTTATTCTTTGCATTTTTATCATCCCATTAGTTGGATTAATCCTATTGGCTCTTTGGAACCTTATTGAGACCTTAATCCAAAAATTTGTGAAAAATGTGGACCCTTAGGCTAAGGTCTCTTATACACATATTCAATTAATTTCTAATGCACATTGGAAAGTTCATTTTTAACTTCTATTTCAGCGGAATTCATTTTAGATATCATGATGATTTTTGTATCCAAAAATATCTCAATTTTGAATTACCTCTCTCTAGACATTTTCCCTCTCAAGGCCAAAACAAGGTAAAACAAGATCTTTTTCTATTTGAGGGAGGGATGATTACAAGATATTGAATGGACGATTCTTACACCTACACATCTCAAACGCTAGGGGGGGAGGAATCTTACAGGATGGCAGATTCGTGGTTGCAAGAAGTTGAGTAGCATGGCAAGGGCTGGGGGGATTGGGAACTTGAGGAGACGGAGGACATGAAGCGACCTCGAAGCCTTTCCCTTCTTCTCTGTGTCTATCAAATTCTTCTTTGAGGATGCCCCAAATTTTGATGGAGATCTTAATGAGACATTGTGGACAATCCTTTCTTTTTCAATGTTTTATTTCTCTTCTTAGGTAGGGTTACTCGTGGTGGTGAATCTGGATCTTCAAGAATCTCTACGCGATTGTGGAGCATTAATCTAATCACCTTTCCTCTCACCCACCATATCTATGTGTCTATATAACATGAAGTTGTAAACTGCAAAGAAATTATGACATAAGTCTTAGTACATATTAGTATGAAATGAAAGTTTTAGAAAAATATATATACTAGTATGGTATACTCACAACTACTCTTTTTGCTATGTTTGCTAGAAATTTTAAGTGCATGTATCTCCATGCATTTGCTACCACTCTCCATCTACATAAGCTTCTATGAGTTTGTAATGGAACCTATAGCAATAACAAATCTTGTTAAAACTCTCAACAAAGCCCTATTAAAACTTTAATAAGTGTTATTGATACTCAGATAACATACTCACAAAATGAAAAACTCATGTGGAGTTTCATCATCCATGAGTGGAGAATGGCGATGGTGTGAGGTTAATCATGTCCATAAAGTGATTTAGAATGATTGATCCCATGTTGTGATGGTATGAGGTATTGTAAGAAAATTTAACTAAATGCAAACTGAGTGATTCATTCACCTTTGAGGCTCTAGATCAAATGCAAGTAATTCAGCACCCTTCAAGGCTCTATCATCCAATGTATGTTCGAAAGATTGAAGGATATCCTTGATTACTTGATTTACTCTTTCAGTTTGGACATCCATCTTGGGTGATAAGCGGTGCTAAAGTCCAAAGAAGTGCCTACTATTTCAACAAAGGCAATCCAAAATCTGGATTTATTCTTGGCATCCCTATCCTGTACAATACTCTTGGGTAATATATGCAATGTATATCTCTCCTTCAAGAAGAATTTAGCAACATCAAGAGTAGTATGTGTCTTCTTTACTAGGATTAAGTGGGAAACCTTAGTACAAAGATTGACTGCTACAAAGATGGAATCATACCCTACATGAACTCAAGGCAACCAAGTGATGAAATATATCCTTATACACTCCCATTTTATGTGCAAAATGTCTGAGTGTAAACTTCTTTGCATTTTAATCCACTTATGTTGACCCTTTGACATACCAAACATTGAAAAACATGGTCCCGGCTGCCCTTGAGTCTTGGCCAAAAGAAACTCCTCTTTATTGACATTGAAGCGTCAGGGAAAATTAGCCTCTATAGCTCCGTCCCAACACTCCATCGTGGGGAGAACTCTCCAAGGTAGCACCCAACAACTCAGCAAAAAAAGAAGAAGATAAACTCACCCTTTTCCAAACCCACAAATATCAAACATCTCATCCACAACAAAACAAATCACAAGGTCTCCAAACAAACTCAAAGATGACAAACCACAATAGGAAAAAAATTGAGATTGGTGCTACCCTAGAATTCTTTAGACTTGGATGGATTTTTACATGAAGTGAGATCTCTGTACCTTACCCACTGTGAGCTCATACCACTACAAGGAGCCACGAAGAGGGCACTGGAGATGTCTCAAAACAAAAAAACCAGTGATTAGTTTCTCTCAACGGGGTAAAGGAGCAATTGTTGTCTTCAAGCAGCTGCCACCTGCTTCGAGCCCTCCAGCCAACCAGCAATACATGAAGGAGATCCAAAGCAGCTGAAGCTGCAGGTGTTGAAAGCATGTAGCAATTCTTCCCGCAAAGTAACTGCCAAAAAAAAAAAAACTTCCTCCTCGGGGAGACATCCTCCTAAGCAAGCGTAACAAGCCTCTGACAAACTCCTGCTTCAATCAGAGTCTTGGTACCAATCGTCCAACAAGCCTCTTCATAGGCTCTTCTTCCGTTGGAGTCCGATCACAACTGCCCTTTAGTTGTGCATATCTGACAGCTACCACAGAGCAGGCGACCGCAAGAACCGACATGTAAGCTGATCGAAAATCAGATGTCAAGATCAGTGGCATGGCATCACACACAACTCTCCTCCGGTTGAAGGGCCCCTCTCACCTCCTATCTCCAATGGCATGGCATCACACACAACTCTCCTCCGGTTGAAGGGCCCCTCTCACCTCCTATCTCCAATGTCAACAGTAGCCGCCTCTCGAACATCTAGCAGGATCCAAGCAGTCCGCTTTAGAGGAATCAACAGAAACAGACACTCTCTTCTGAACAAAAGCATCCTCTCACGGTTTTCCTCTACTACGCTTCTTGGCCTGCAACCCACCACCACAGACCTCAACTCCCTGGCTTCCCACATGCTGAAACACATCATCTGCCAACTTCCTGTAGCCACCTACCATGCAAAGGCTCTAGATAGACTTCGGGGTGCCTGTGTAAGTGCCTGTGTAAGTGGTACGCCCGTGGCACTTAGGCTCGCCCCCACAGCCGGTCAACCATAGCCCCTCGTCGGAGCCTGGACTCGTGGAGCACCTGTGTACAAATTACTTTTCACCAAACCTGGAACGTGGACCCCGCAGCCGAACCGCCAATGCCATTCCACCACCCCAGCCGCTACAGCTTGCATAGTCAGCCGAGTCGGTGCAGCTCACCATTTCGTTAATGCGTATTCAATTTTTTTTGGCTAGACCCGTATTTTTCAAAATGCAACAACTGAAAATAGACGAGGCTAATCAAAATTGGGGAGACAAACAATGAGATTAGTTGCTTAAACAAACATGGCGCCCCACAGTGTTGCTCTCACAAGCTTGCTAATCGAAATCTGAGCGATTGAAAATGAGATTAGTAACGTAAACAAACACATGCGCCCTTTAACCATAGTTTTCTATAACCATAGTTTAGAGCACTTTAAAATGCAACCCCAAATCCCTCGTAGTGGTCCTTTACTCGCACAATGGGTTTTTGTTCATGTCGGAAGATCAAAATACAAGGTCTTGCGAGGCAAGCTTCCATCCCGTGGTCACGAGTGGATGACTTTGTGCAAGGCGAGGCCAACGTGCTTGACTTTCCAACATCATTCAAGATGTACAGTCACCATCGACGACAACATGGCCAATTGTGAAAAAGCCACAAAAAGATGCATGGATAGAGAGAATAGTATTATAAGTGCTCTCTCGTTCATTTTCAATATCTAAGATTCACATATGCTCCTTGATTTAATGGGTGTAAATGCTCTCTCTTTTATGAATATTCAGATTTTTGTGTGGCTTTGGGCCGAAAGATGCATGCAATCAAGACAAAATGGATGAAGAGATGGTTTATGGGAAGGAAGAGTCTCCCTCCATGGAAGGTGTAAGACAAAGGCGTCCACCTACTATACAAGTCGACAATGCATGCGAGGATGTCAATGCCATTTCGTGGTAAATCGTTTATATGAGGATCATTCTATTGCAATGATCTCATACATAAATCCATACCATACTAACAAAGAAGATATAATTTTCCATGGTGCTCCTTGTAAGGATGTGGACCGAAATTACCACATTATTTTCTCTCCATGGATCTCAGTAGAAGAAAAATTATAGGTTTCAAATATGTTATATAGAGGGTTCTCTCCACAACAAGTATTAGATGGCCACATCGAGCACTTACTAGCACGCCAAAAAAGTGATGCAAAGGATCCTATGACAAGGGAGGACTTCTTGTCTATTCAAGATATCATGAATATCTCCAAGAAGCTTGCCATTGATAGATATCAATTGCATGATAATGATGCGGAGAGTACCAAGCGTTGGTGTCTAGAAAACTCTTCTATGACTTTTGTGTACCAAGAACAAGATCTTGATTGCAATAAGGATTTCATTCTTGGCATTCAAACTCCATGGCAAAGAGAGATGAGCGACAAGTTTGGGAATGGCAACTTATTGGCAATGGACACAACATTTGGTACAAACAAGTATAGGGTATAAGCTCATGATTTATAAGGTGTATACATTACATTTTATGTTTCCTAAAACTAAATATTTTGTAGTTCCACTTGCATACCATTCTCGTGCTCCATTCTCATTGAAATGGTGTTCCAATTGCTTGGGTCCTTGCCTCCCGCGCCACATTTGAAGTCATTAGATTGTGGTTAACAAAGTTAAAGAACCGTATACTCAATTAGCACAAGTCATCGGAACCAAGTGCATTCTTGGTTGATGATGCCGAGCGAGAGATCGATGCCTTGAGGTGACAACCTTCATTTGTTCTTTCTCCTACCTCTCAAACAGGTGTACATGTGACTTATGATAACTCATAAGTGCAGGGATGTATTCAATCAACCAATTTACTTGTGTTTATGGCATGTGTAGAGAAAGATGAAAGAATGGCCAAAGATAGCAGCAATATTACATTGTCTTGGTGACATTATGAACATAAGAGGAAAATGTGAAGCCTCAGATCAAGGTACAAAGCAAGATGTGAAGGATATGATAAATGCATTCATGGAAAAATTTAGTGATGAGACTGCCTTTCTACAATACTTCAAAACGTATTAAGAAGACAAGCTTGGTAAGCTTCTAATAATAGCCTGCTTTTTACCTCGTATATATTTCTCTTTTATAATGTTTATGCATGGATGATGATTACACACATGCAATGATCCATGGTGCTTGATGTTGCATGACAAACATGTGGGTATGTGCAACAAAGACTCTACCTCATTCTGGTCAAGATACCAATGGTGCGATCGAGGCTTACCATGGTACTTTGAACTTGTACAGGTTCTTGTGTAGTTCCAAGAAGATGGTTGGGCGATGTGTATTTTGGCTTCTTCACAAATTGACCACAGTTGCTCTCCCATACTATTGGTACATTCAGATGATGAAAGATGCTATTTTTGTTAGGAATAATGCAATTGAAAAGGTAGTGGAGAACTCATTCATGCATGCATTGAAGATTCTTGATGAGTTTGTCACAATCGAACCCAATGCCAATTACAAATCAAATGCACTTGTGAGAAGCATGTCCAATGAGAATTTAGAGTACAAAGTTTACAACTCTGATTGTCAATGGGCATGTTGTACATGCAAATGGGTTGAATTAGGGAATATATGTAAGCACCAAATCAAGGTCATGCTTATGATAGGTATATCTAAGAGCACAATGCTATCACATTGCATGGACTTGTACAAAGGTGCTTTGAGTGGTCATTCAAAAAGCCATATTCAAAATGTTGTAGACATACATGATATGTAGATGCATAATAATACAGTCAAGTGTGTTCATCAATACACAATCAGTTGTGTATTGCTATGACTCTTTCTCTCTACTCTATGGTTGCAAAACCATCTGAAGTAAAGATATCTATTGTGTCCATCTTTTGTATTGTGTACAAATGTTTCTCTCTCTACTCTATGGTTGCCGCTAGCTCTCAAGCCAAATCAGCTCTGAGGGTGTGCATCATGGTATCAAGTGTGCTCGTAAAAAGGCACAGTCAGTGCATCATGGCAAGGACATTGGTTGTATACACACATAACACCAAATATTGCCATCACAAGTGATCCATTACATATGGACTTGCCTTAGTAGGCAAAGATATCAACAAGACATTGGCAAAATCTTTTAAGTATAAAGAAATATTTAATTGCATTATAATTCATAAGTATATGACATAAGAGTTCTGCATACAAAAGGTCTATCCACACACCATTGAGGTGAGATAATAGATATCAAGTCTATCCACCAAAGACCACATGGCCACTACAACAAAAAAACCATGAAGCTACAATGATTAATTAGCTATGCTCTAAGCCGAGAGGATCGTCTTGGTGAGCTCATGGTGGAGACCTTCTGCACCTCTGATACTCTTGCACGACCAGCCAGTCCCTTTCCACACTTTCTACCCTTTCCAACAGATGGCTGTCCCTCACCTACATATACTAGCTCTTCAGCATTGTTGTCAATCTACATATGCTCATGGCTATCCCTCAGCTGGTGGGCTTGCTGTAGAAGCTAGTCCACCTCAATCTCCTCCATATGCTTATCCTGCATATGGACCTTCCACACCCGTGATACTCTTGCACGACCAGCCAATGCCTTTCCATGCTTTCTACCTTTTCCAACAGATGGCTATCCCTCACCTGCATATACTGGCTCTGCAACATTGTTGTCAGTCTGCATATGCTCATGGCTGTCCTCAGCTCGTGGGCTTGCTCTAGAAGCTGGTCCACCTCTTTCTCAAGCTTAGGCTTTTGCATAAAGCATAAGCTTAATCTTTATGCGTAAATCTTAAACCTTTATGCAAAAGTCTCATGTATAAAGCTTTAAGCATTAGCTTTATGTAAAAATCTTATGCATAAAGCTATGCTTAAACTTTATGCCTAAAATTTATGCATAAGATTTTACAAAAAACCTAATTCAAAAGTTTAATGCATAATCATAAGTATAAGTCACATGCATAAAGCTTTATGCATATGGTTTTTTGTACAAGCTTAATGCATAAAGCCATAATTATTGAGCCTTATGATTTATAAAACTTAATCTAATGCATAAATTTTTTTTAAAAAATTCCAAGCATTTGGGGGTGCACCATAAACAAGTAAAGAAAGGGATTCTAAAAGACAAGTACTCTTACCTTGAAGAAAAGTAGTGTGTGCATTGCAAAGTTAAGCTTAAGAGTCAACCACCAATTAAGTCTAAGAATATATATATATATATATATATATATATATATATTAGTAAATGTATATGCATAACCTTATGCATAAATCTTTGTGCATTAAGCTTATGCACTAGCTTTTTGCATAAATTTATGTATAAAACATTTTACCAAAAGCTTTATGCATAAGCCATTTTCATTAAGGTTTGTGTGCTAGATTTTTGTGTGACGCTTATGCATAAATCATTTTGTCAAATGCTTTATGCATAAGTTCAATAGTAGTATGTGAGAGATCATGGGTGAGAGAATGAAACTGGTTGATAGCTCACTTTATGAGCTAGAACTACGGAGAGAATTTGGGAGCACCTCATTAGTGATTTAAGAAAGATTAGGGTTACCTAATCGGATGTACTCAAATCCTACATAATGAGGATAACATTCATGAATAAATAACTCTCACATTTTATATCATTATGGTGTTCATTTGCTAATTACTTTGCTTATTTTACTAATCACTTAATCATGTTCATGCTTAGGCATAATAGACCATGCTAATGCTTGTCTTTAATCCACCATGAAATTCAACATGGTATCAGAGACATTGTCATCTAATGCCATCTCATTTCTACTCTTGCTATCATCACTTTGTGGTTTTCATGCCATCACAATGCCTACGTCTACTAGTGCGCACATCCGTTGTTTGTCACCAAAGCAAAGCCCAATTATGTCAATCGGCTCAAGCATTGTCCTACCAATTTGAGCACCACTCCATTGTGTCTCTTCTATGCCCTACGTTCATCACTGGCTTCCCTACCTATCCACATTTGCTATTGTGCAACACTTCACGGCGGTGCACACCGGCCTCTTCATCAACTACATTAGCAAATCTCCTTGTACTACAGCCACAGAAAGACCACATGCCCTGTTCATCTTGGTTAGGGCACCCACAACTACTACGGGCCATCTTTCAAAATCCTCTATAAATTGAAGAGATTGGAGCTTCTCTCTCTCTTCGATCTTCCTTGGTGACTCCAACAACATACCAAACCAAGAATCAAGTAATTTAGGAGGTAAAGTGTGGATTATTGTCTTCTTTTTCGTAAATCTCCAAATGTTTCTCTTCTCAACTCCTCTCAAGTTTGAGAAGCATTAATTTGAATGGCTTTTGAATACTATTGAAGTTCTTTAATGTGTTGTAATGAAGAAATACATAAATTTTCATTTATGCTTAATTTATAATGGTTTTTTAAGCATTTCTCTCTCTCCCCAAAAGAATGGTCATTCATATGACCTATTCTCAATTCAAATGAAGCTTTTCAAGAAGCATTTCTCTAATCTAAAAGTAATTTCTATGCTTGTCTAATTGGAGGCCAAAATAATGGCTTTTTAATACTTTTACGCTATTTAATTTATGGTAAAATTAAGAATCAATCAATCCATAATTGGATAATGATCCAATTAGTAGTTATTCTAATCATATGAGTTATACTAAACTTTATTCCTCTCAAATTTATTAAAAATTATCACTAATAGCAGCAGAGCTTCTTTGAGATGTGTAGGTGTAAGAACCTCCCCTTCTGATCTTGTACTTATTCCCCTCTTTGAAATAAAAGAAAGATTTTGTTTTACCCTATTTTGGTCTAGAGAGAGAAAATATCTAGAGAGAGGTTATCCAAAATTGAGATATTTTTGGATATAAAAATCCTCCTAGTGTCTAAAATGGTTTTTCGTGAAACAGAAATTCAAAAAGAACTTTCCAATGTGCATTTGGAATTAGTTGAAAAGAAGTATAAAGGACCTTAGCCTAACGGTCTAGATTTTTAGAAATTTTTGGAGTATGGTCCAATTAAGGTTCCTATGGGCCAATTGGATCAATCCAAGTGTGGAGAGGAGATAAATCCAATTTATAAAATAAAACCCCCCAAAAAATGAGTAAATGCTCACATAAGATGAAGAGTTGACTAAGGACAAGGTTTATTAGTAAAAAAAACTGAGTATTACTTTAAAAAATGAGATATTTTTGGTATAATGATTCAATTTTGACACCTTGGTAAGGAGAAGGGAGCTCTTCAAGGAGGCGCCTATTTCACTTGTGTGGTGGAGTTTTAAACTTAAAAATATTGTGATATTTTTATCTCTCCTCTCTCCTAGATATCAAACCAAATCAAAAGGGAGCCAAACTAGGTCCAAATCTTGTCCAAATTTAGCCAAATTGAACTTGGAAAATTCTAGAACCTAGTTGGACTTGGTTAGAGGCCTCCCTCGCCTATAAATAGATCCTTTTTGTAAAAAAATATGAGAACTATACCATGCCACTATTATACTGAAATAATGTTATTTTCTATTGTCCTTTAGAAATCCTCTACAAATTGAAGAGATTGGAGCTTCTCTCTCTCTCTTCAATCTTCCTTGGTGACTCCAACAACATACCAAACCAATTGATTGGTTGGGGGCCTCTACTGTGATCAAAGATTCAAGTAATTTAGGAGGTAAAGTGTGGATTATTGTCTTCTTTTTTTTAAATCTCCAAATGTTTCTCTTCTCAACCCCTATCAAGCTTTAGAAGCATCAATTTGAATGGCTTTTGAATACTATTGAAGTTCTTTAATGGGTTGTAATGAAGAAATACATAAATTTCCATTTATGCTTAATTTATAATGGTTTTTAAAGCATTTCTCTCTCTCCCCCAAAGAATGGTCATTCCTATGACCTATTCTCAATTCAAATGAAGCTTCTCAGGAAGCATTTCTCTAATCTGAAAGTAATTTCTTTGCTTGTCTAATTGGTAGCCAAAATAATGCCTTTTTAATACTTTTACGCTATTTAATTTATGAGAAATTCAGAATCAATCCGTAATTGGATAATGATCCAATTAGTAGTTATTCTAATCACATGAATAATGCTAAACTTTATTCCTCTCAAATTTATTGAAAATTATTAGTAATAGCAGCGAAGCTATGGTAAAATTTCTAAAAAGTAAACACATAAATAATTTTCATTCATAATATGAAAAGAGGACTTCCTACCATATTCTAGGAATAATCATCCTAGATTAATTGAATGATTCTCATTATAATCATGGAAAATTTGATTTCTATGTTTATGCATAATTAGCAATTAGCAAAAGAGAAATTTCTAGTAATTAATTTTTCATGTTAAAAGAGGAATTTCTATGACATTTGGAATTCCATCATTGAGATGGGAAAAGAGAAATTTCTAGCATATTGGAATTAATGAGTATTTTAATTAAATTCAAAGATGAAATTTAGATAAATTTATTTTATCTATAAGAAATATTTAAATGTTAAAAGATGAATTCCTATGACATTTGGAATTCCATTATTTAGATGGGAAAAGAGAAATTCCTAACATATTGAATTTATGGGTATTTTATTTTAGATGAATTTACTTTATGAATAAAAGAGGAATACCCATGACATTGGAATGCAATTAATTAAATGCAAAAAGAGGAATTCCCATGGTATTTGAGATCCAAGAACTTAAATGGAAAGAAGAGGAAATTTTAGTATAATTCAATTTATGATTACTTATCAAAAGTGGAAATATGGGTAGAATTGATTTCTGTAAATCCCATGAACTCTTCTATTAAAGAGGAATATTGAATATAGTTCATTTGAGAAATTGAGAATGAATATGGAACTAATGGTCGAGAAAAAGAACCTTTAATTAGGCCAAGCAATTGGCAGAAATTTAGAAAAAAGTCCCATTATCAGGATCAACCTAGAAAAAGCTATTAAATGGGAATAGCATGTGAATGGATGTGATAAGATGTGTATGGGATGTGATAGAATGAGAATGGGTGTGGTAATATGTGTATGGAATGTGATAGAATGTGATAAGATGAAAATAGGATGGATAAGATGTGATGTAATGAGAATAGATGTGTATGTGTATGTGGAAGAATGGATGTGGATGTGTATGTGTATGTGGAAGAATGGATGTGGATGTGTATGTGGAAGAATGAATGTATGTGGAAAAATGAATGTGGATGTGTATGTGGAAGAATGGATGTAGATGTGTATGTGGAAGAATGGATGTGGATGTGTATGTGGAAGTATGGATGGAGATTTGTATGTGGAAGAATGGATGTGGATGTGTATGTATGGATGTGGGTGTGTATGTGGAAGAATGGATATGGATGTGTATGTGGAAGAATGGATGTGGATGTGTATGTGAAAGAATGGATGTGGATATGTATGTGAAAGGATGTGATGTCAATGTGAGTGAATGGATGAGATGTATTGTGATGAGAATCCGAATGTGAGTGAATGAGATGTGATGTCATATGAATCGGATGTAAGTGAATGATAGGGGATGTGAATGAGATGTGATGTCATATGAATCGAATGTGAGTGAATGAGATGTGATGAGAATCGGATGTAAGTGAATGATAGGGGATGTGAATGGATGAGATGTGATGTGATGTGAATCGGGATAAGAATGAATGAGATGAGATGTGAAATGAATGTGATGAGGTGTGACGTAAATTGAAATAGATGTGAATGAATGACGTGAATGAATTGAAATAGATGTGAATGAAGGAGGTGTGATGGGATGGGAATATGGGTTGATATATGCGAGTGGATGAGATGTGATGAGGGTAAATGAGAAAAGATGTAATGAGATGAAAAATGATGTGATTGGATGAGAATAGGAATACATATGAATTGGATATGGATTAAGTAAAGTGGACAGATGTGGAACAATGTGAAAGACGAGAGTTCATTATAGAAGCTATATTTATGACCTATTTTTAAATGACGTAAATTGAAATAGATGTGAATGAATGAGGTGAATAAATTGAAATAGATGTGAATGAATGAGGTGTGATGGGATGGGAATATGGGTTGATATATGCAAGTGGATGAGATGTGATGAGGGTAAATGAGGAAAGATGTAATGAGATGAAAAATGATGTGATTGGATGAGAATAGGAATACATATGAATTGGATATGGATTAAGTAAAGTGGACCGATGTGGAACAATGTGAAAGACGAGAGTTCATTATAGAAGCTATATTTATGACCTATTTTTAAATGACTGTTTAATGTCAACAATGCTAGGAAAGAATTTTCACCGTCTTGAGATTGAGGTCGTGGAGACCTAACTAATAAAGTTGCAATAGCTGATGGAGAGTCAACGGAGGACGTCTCGCGTAGCATGGTTGACCAGCCTCGGTTCGATTTAAATGCTGAGCTTCTGGTACGGTGGATGAGGGACCAAGGAAGCGGCCTATGAGTGAAGCGTTAGGTCACCTACAAAGGATCCTAGAGGGTGCTGACCATACGGTACTCGGGCTCTGGGTCTCCGAAGATACCCACACGTGCGTCGGGAAAGATATTGGAACAAGGAGTAAGAGTTGTTGTTTTAAACCGGGCATGTAAGATTCCTCACCAACCTCTCAAGATGTCCAGCATCTTCCCCTGTAACCAAATCCCTCTTCACAAATATAAAAGATCTTGTTTCTACCTGTTTTGGCCTAGAGAGAGAAAATATTCTAGAGAGAGGTTATTCAAATTTTGAATATTTTTGGATAGAATAATATCTCTTCTTATTAAAAAAAGTTCCCCCGAAACAAAAGTTCAAAAAGATTTTTAGAAGGTGCATTAGAAATCAAGTATAATCTGTTCAAGAGACCTTATTTTAATGGTCTAGATTTTTTGAAAATTTTAAATTAAGGTTTTGAGTGGCCAATTAGATTCATCCAAATGTGTGGAAAAGATAAATAGAATAAATAAAGGAAATCCCCCCCAAAAATGAGTAAATACTTACATAAGATGAAGAGTGGACTAAGGACCAAAGGAAATACTAAAAAAAAGGATTTTTGACACCACACAATGGGAATTCCCCCTCATGAAGGAGGCACCTATTTCACATGTGTGGTGGAGTTTTAAATTTAAAAAAAATGAGATATTTCATCTCTCCTCTCTCCTAATCCAAGTCTAGTTCCAAAAAGTAGACTAAACCGACCAAAAAATGGTCAAAAATTGACCAAACTAATCAGGAAAATTTTAGAATCAGTTTGCTTTGGTTAGGAGCTCACTTTTTCCTATAAATAGAAGCCTCCCCCTTTGTTGAAGCTTAATAGTGTTTTATGCACTGCTACTCTAATCCTCCCAAAAGCCAAGAAGTGTGAATTTCTTAATAATTCACTAGTTTTTGACCATTCCCTCTTCTAAAGATTTGGTGGCCACTCTTGTTGCAAACAAGAGTAGATCCCTCAAACCATCAAGCCAAAGGAAAGCTCCCAAAATTCATGTAAGTTAGAAATATTATATTTTTCTCTACTCTTTTAATGGTTTTCTAGTTTTTGTTTTGTTTGAAATGATTAAATCAATTTCTAATCTAAGTTTTCAAGTGGTAATAACGTTTACTCTCCATTTCTTTTTGCAATTCAGTGCTTTATATTGTGAAGATTATGCTTTCATTGCTATTGTGTTTTCTTACATGGTATCAAAGCTTAGGATCTAGGCAAATTTGGAGAGAGATGGCCTAACCTATAAATAACATAGGAGTAAGGGAAAAGTGGCAATGAAGGAGTCCAAGAACAATGTTGAAGCAAGAAGAAAAATTGGAGTTTTTTGTGCTAATAAAAGAGATATGTGCAAAGGAAGAACATTCTTTAACACTTGACGGTTCATGGATCATCAACAATGGAGCATCTTGATATAAGGATTTATGAAGCAACTATGCCAAATGGGGCCTTTGATGGAATCTCTTTTGATAGCTTGCATGTCTGAGCTCCATGAAATTGCACTTCAATAGCACTACTCAAAGATGTGTCCTTCAACATATAAAGCATTTTGCAGCATTATAGCACTAGCAGCTTTCATGTTAGCCTATCATTAGAGAGCTTATCTCTTTTGTCTCATCACAAATGAGAGTGAAGATACCATACACAAGGTTAAAATAAACTTCATTGCTCAATTTTTAATGTTTCACTACATGCATGATTTTTTCTATATTGCTCTACTTTTCTCCAAATTTTCATTTTACCCAACCTTTCATTCTTATCCTTCATTTTTATTCTTTTCTTTTCTTCTTTCGCTTTCCTTAGGAATACGTGAATATATACTAAAATTTTTTTCTTTACAATAATGTTTCTTTTGGTGCTAAGTACTAGTGGGTTGAGCACATAGCCAAGGAAGATGAGAACAATAGAAAAGCACCGTATGGTCAGTACTCTCTAGGTTCCTTTTAGCAGGTGACCTAGCGCTTCACTCATAGGCCGCTTCCTTGGTCCCTCATCCACTGTACCGGAAGCTCACCATTTTAATCGAACGGAGGCTAGTTAAGACCTCGACCGACCTTGCCACGCGAGACGTCCTTCATTGACTCTCCATCAGCTGTTGCAACTTATTCACTTAGGTCCGCACGACCTCATTCACAAGATGGTTAAAATGCTTCCCCAGCATTCTTGACATAAAACAATCTTTAAAAAAACAGGTTTCATCTACAAATATAGTTTCAAACAAAATTCCCATCTTTTCTCATCATCCACATCCTTTCACATCATTCCTCATCATCTCTCGTCATTCCGCATCATTTCTCATCATCCCATTCCATCATTTCTCCTTATTCCACGTCATTTCTTATTATCCCATTCCACGTTATTTCTCATTATTTCACATCGTTTCTCATTATCTCACATTTTCTACATTAAGTCACATCCAATCACATCATTCCTATATCAACTCACATCCATTCCTATATCAACTCACATCCATTCACACCATTCCTGCATCCATTCACATCATTCCTATATCCATTCACATCATTCCTACATCCATTCACATCATTCCTACATCTATTCACATACATTCAGATCCAATCACATCCATTCACATCATTTCTACATCCATTCACATAATTCCTACATCCACTCACATCATATCACATCCATTCACATCATCCTACATCCGTTCACATCCAGTCACATCATATCACATCCATTCACATTATCCTACATCCGTTCACATCCATTCACATCATTCCTACATCCATTCACATCCAGTCACATCATATCACATCCATTCACATCATTCCTACATCCATTCTCATCATTCCTACATCCATTCATATCCATTGAATGATTCTACAAAATTTGTGCATAACCTTCTTTATTTTTTTGACTATTAATTAATCCTCAAAACTCCACTTTTAGCATAAAAATATCTATGCCTAGAATATGATAGGAATTCCTCTTTTTACTTAAAATTATGCATAAAAATAAGATTTATCTCTTTTCTGGAAAATTTAACCAAAGCTTCACAATTATTGAAAATGTTCAATTTTCTAATTTGAAATGAAAACTTGTAATGAGAATATGATAGGAATTATTCTTTTAGAGTAAAATTAAATTATGCATACATAGCATAATTATAAGCATAATTATGAATAAATCTCTTGATTATTCTAAAATAACCATTCCTCATTTCTAAAAATGTTAGCATAACCCTCTTTCAATTTAGAATGAGTTAATATGATTTGTCTTACTCATAATCAAGCTAAAAAGAATTAACCATCATTTTTACTAGATTAAAAATCATGAAAATATCTAATCTCTTTCTCTAGCTTATCAAGCCTAGAGTTTGGATTAGGATAAAGAGATTATCATTGAGAATCATCCTTCTACCAAGGATCTAACCATAAAGATGATTAATCTTTCCAAAAGAGAGATTTATTAACAAAAATACTATAATTAAGCATAAAAATTAGCATTAATCTAATTAAACATTATGAATCATCAGAGAGCTTTATTTCAAGAGAAAACCATTCCATTGAAATCTTCTCAAGCTTTAGAGGGGTTGAGAAGAAAAAAATCATTGATAGAGTTGAAAAAAAAACATTAAATTAGGTTTACCTTTGAATTTGGCTTGATGCTTTGGCTAGAAGTGAAGCCCAAAAGCAAGTCCTTGGCCACCAAGAGGGGGAGGGTAATCTCCAAGAGAGGATGGATAATAGAGAATCTCCAAAGCTCCCAGAGAGGCAAATAGAGGGATAATAGAAATTACACTATTTAATGAAGATAATAATGGCATGTAAATTCATAGAGATGAAAATACAAAGGAATGAGGGTCTATTTATAGGTGAGGGATGCCACTAACTACGTCTAACTGGGTTCTAGAGGTTTGCAACTTCAGTTTGACCCAATTTGGACAAGATTTGGATAAATTTGGCTCCCTTTTTGATCTAGTTTGCAATAGGAGAGAGAAGAGATAAAAATATCACATTTTTTTGAATTAAAAAATCCAAGCAATGATGATAAAAAAAGGCTCCTACCTCAAGTGGATTTCCCTCCTTATTTAGGTGTAAAAAATGCATCATTTTACCAAAATATCCTATTTTTTTAACTATTATATCTTAATTTTTTACTAATAAATCCTGTGCTTAGTCAACTCTTCATCTTATACGAGCATTTACTCATTTTTATGGTATTTTCTTTTATTCTTTGCATTTTTATCATCCCAGCATTTGGATTAATCCTATTGGCTCTTTGGAATCTTATTTGGACCTTAATCCAAAAATTTCTGAAAAATGTGGACCCTTAGGCTAAGGTCTCTTCTACACATATTCAATTAATTCCTAATGCACATTGGAAAGTTCATTTTTAACTTCTGTTTGAGCGGATTCCGAATTCATTTTAGATATCATGAGGATTTTTGTATCCAAAAATATCTCAATTTTGAATTACCTCTCTCTAGACATTTTCCCTCTCAAGGCCAAAACAAGGTAAAACAAGATCTTTTTCTATTTGAGGGAGGGATGATTACAAGAGATTGAAGGGACGATTCTTACACCTACACATCTCAAACGCTAGGGGGGGAGGAATCTTACAGGATGGCAGATTCGTGGTTGCAAGAAGTTGAGTAGCATGGCAAGGGCTGGGGGGATTGGGAACTTGAGGAGACGGAGGACATGAAGCGACCTTGAAGCCTTTCCCTTCTTCTCTGTGTCTATCAAATTCTTCTTTGAGGATGCCCCAAATTTTGATGGAGATCTTAATGAGACATTGTGGACAATCCTTTCTTTTTCAATGTTTTATTTCTCTTCTTAGGTAGGGTTACTCGTGGTGGTGAATCTGGATCTTCAAGAATCTCTACGCGATTGTGAAGCATTAATCTAATCACCTTTCCTCTCACCCACCATATCTATGTGTCTATATAACATGAAGTTGTAAACTGCAAAGAAATTATGACATAAGTCTTAGTACATATTAGTATGAAATGAAAGTTTTAGAAAAATATATATACTAGTATGGTATACTCACAACTACTCTTTTTGCTATGTTTGTTAGAAATTTTAAGTGCATGTATCTCCATGCATTTGCTACCACTCTCCATCTACATAAGCTTCTATGAGTTTGTAATGGAACCTATAGCAATAACAGTTCTTGTTAAAACTCTCAACAAAGACCTATTAAAACTTTAATAAGTGTTATTGATACTCAGATAACATAGTTGCAAAATGAAAAACTTATGTGGAGTTTCACATCCATGAGTGGAGAATGGCGATGGTGTGAGGTTAATCATGTCCATAAAGTGATTTAGAATGATTGATCCCATGTTGTGATGGTATGAGGTATTGTAAGAAAATTTAACTAAATGCAAACTGAGTGATTCATTCACCTTTGAGGCTCTAGATCAAATGCAAGTAATTCAGCACCCTTCAAGGCTCTATCATCCAATGTATGTTCGAAAGATTGAAGGATATCCTTGATTACTTGATTTACTCTTTCAGTTTGGACATCCACTTGGGTGTAAGCGGTGCTAAAGTCCAAAGAAGTGCCTACTATTTCAACAAAGGCAATCCAAAATCTGGATTTATTCTTGGCATCCCTATCCTGTACAATACTCTTGGGTGATATATGCAATGTATATCTCTCCTTCAAGAAGAATTTAGCAACATCAAGAGCAGTATGTGTCTTCTTTACTAGGATTAAGTGGGAAACCTTAGTACAAAGATTGACTGCTACAAAGATGGAATCATACCCTACATGAACTCAAGGCAACCAAGTGATGAAATATATCCTTATACACTCCCATTTTATGTGCAAAATGTCTGAGTGTAAACTTCTTTGCATTTTAACCCACTTATGTTGACCCTTTGACATACCAAACATTGAAAAACATGGTCCCGGCTGCCCTTGAGTCTTGGCCAAAAGAAACTCCTCTTTATTGACATTGAAGCGTCAGGGAAAATTAGCCTCTATAGCTCCGTCCCAACACTCCATCGTGGGGAGAACTCTCCAAGGTAGCACCCAACAACTCAGCAAAAAAAGAAGAAGATAAACTCACCCTTTTCCAAACCCACAAATATCAAACATCTCATCCACAACAAAACAAATCACAAGGTCTCCAAACAAACTCAAAGATGACAAACCACAATAGGAAAAAAATTGAGATTGGTGCTACCCTAGAATTCTTTAGACTTGGATGGATTTTTACATGAAGTGAGATCTCTATACCTTACCCACTGTGAGCTCATACCACTACAAGCAGCCACGAAGAGGGCACTGGAGATGTCTCAAAACAAAAAAACCAGTGATTAGTTTCTCTCAACAGGGTAAAGGAGCAATTGTTGTCTTCAAGCAGCTGTCACCTGCTTCGAGCCCTCCAGCCAACCAGCAATACATGAAGGAGATCCAAAGCAGCTGAAGCTGCAGGTGTTGAAAGCATGTAGCAATTCTTCCCGCAAAGTAACTGCCAAAAAAAAAAAAAACTTCCTCCTCGGGGAGACATCCTCCTAAGCAAGCGTAACAAGCCTCTGACAAACTCCTGCTTCAATCAGAGTCTTGGTACCAGTCGTCCAACAAGCCTCTTCATAGGCTCTTCTTCAGTTGGAGTCCGATCACAACTGCCCTTTAGTTGTGCATATCTGACAGCTACCACAGAGCAGGCGACCGCAAGAACCGACATGTAAGCTGATCGAAAATCAGATGTCAAGATCAGTGGCATGGCATCACACACAACTCTCCTCCGGTTGAAGGGCCCCTCTCACCTCCTATCTCCAATGTCAACAGTAGCTGCCTCTCGAACCTCTAGCAGCATCCAAGCAGTCTGCTTTAGAGGAATCAACAGAAACAGACACTCTCTTCTGAACAAAAGCATCCTCTCACGGTTTTCCTCTACTACGCTTCTTGGCCTGCAACCCACCACAGACCTCAACTCCTTGGCTTCCCACATGCTGAAACACATCATCTGCCAACTTCCTGTAGCCACCTACCATGCAAAGGCTCTAGATAGACTTTGAGGTCCCTGTGTAAGTGGTACGCCCGTGGCACTTAGGCTCGCCACCACAACTGGTCAACCATAGCCCCTCGTCGGAGCCTGGACTCGTGGAGCACCTGTGTACAAATTACTTTTCACCAAACCTGGAACGTGGACCCCGCAGCCGAACCGCCAATGCCATTCCACCACCCCAGCCGCTATCTACAGCTTGCATAGTCAGCCGAGTCGGTGCAGCTCACCATTTCGTTAATGCGTATTCAATTTTTTTTTGCTAGACCCGTATTTTTCAAAATGCAACAACTGAAAATAGACGAGGCTAATCAAAATTGGGGAGACAAACAATGAGATTAGTTGCTTAAACAAACATGGCGCCCCACAGTGTTGCTCTCACAAGCTTGCTAATCGAAATCTGAGCGATTGAAAATGAGATTAGTAACGTAAACAAACACATGCAGGCAAGCTTCCATCCCGTGGTCACAAGTGGATGACTTTGTGCAAGGCCGAGGCCAACGTGCTTGACTTTCCAACATCATTCAAGATGTACCGTCACCATCAACGACAACATGGCCAATTGTGAAAAAGCCACAAAAAGATGCATGGATAGAGAGAATAGTATTATAAGTGCTCTCTCGTTCATTTTCAATATCTAAGATTCACATATGCTCCTTGATTTAATGGGTGTAAATGCTCTCTCTTTTATGAATATTCAGATTTTTGTGTGGCTTTGGGCCGAAAGATGCATGCAATCAAGACAAAATGGATGAAGAGATGGTTTATGGGAAGGAAGAGTCTCCCTCCATGGAAGGTGTAAGACAAAGGCGTCCACCTACTATACAAGTCGACAATGCATGTGAGGATGTCAATGCCATTTTGTGGTAAATCGTTTATATGAGGATCATTCTATTGCAATGATCTCATACATAAATCCATACCATACTAACAAAGAAGATATAATTTGCCATGGTGCTCCTTGTAAGGATGTGGACCGAAATTACCACATTATTTTCTCTCCATGGATCTCAGTAGAAGAAAAATTATAGGTTTCAAATATGTTATATAGAGGGTTCTCTCCACAACAAGTATTAGATGGCCACATCGAGCACTTACTAGCACGCCAAAAAAGTGATGCAAAGGATCCTATGACAAGGGATGACTTCTTGTCTATTCAAGATATCATGAATATCTCCAAGAAGCTTGCCATTGATAGATATCAATTGCATGATAATGATGCGGAGAGTACCAAGCGTTGGTGTCTAGAAAACTCTTCTATGACTTTTGTGTACCAAGAACAAGATCTTGATTGCAATAAGGATTTCATTCTTGGCATTCAAACTCCATGGCAAAGAGAGATGTGCGACAAGTTTGGGAATGGCAACTTATTGGCAATGGACTCAACATTTGGTACAAACAAGTATAAGGTATAAGCTCATGATTTATAAGGTGTATACATTACATTTTATGTTTCTTAAAACTAAATATTTTGTAGTTCCACTTGCATACCATTCTCGTGTTCCATTCTCATTGAAATGGTGTTCCAATTGCTTGGGTCCTTGCCTCCCGCACCACATTTGAAGTCATTAGATTGTGGTTAACAAAGTTAAAGAACCGTATACTCAATTAGCACAAGTCATGGGAACCAAGTGCATTGGTTGATGATGCCGAGCGAGAGATCGATGCCTTGAGGTGACAACCTTCATTTGTTCTTTCTCCTACCTCTCAAACAGGTGTACATGTGACTTATGATAACTCATAAGTGCAGGGATGTATTCAATCAACCAATTTACTTGTGTTTATGGCATGTGCAGAGAAAGATGAAAGAATGGCCAAAGAGAGCAGCAATATTACATTGTCTTGGTGACATTATGAACATAAGAGGAAAATGTGAAGCCTCAGATCAAGGTACAAAGCAAGATGTGAAGGATATGATAAATGCATTCATGGAAAAATTTAGTGATGAGACTGCCTTTCTACAATACTTCAAAACGTATTAAGAAGACAAGCTTGGTAAGCTTCTAATAATAGCCTGCTTTTTACCTCGTATATATTTCTCTTTTATAATGTTTATGCATGGATGATGATTACACACATGCAATGATCCATGGTGCTTGATGTTGCATGACAAACATGTGGGTATGTGCAACAAAGACTCTACCTCATTCTGGTCAAGATACCAATGGTGCGATCGAGGCTTACCATGGTACTTTGAGAACTTGTACAGGTTCTTGTGTAGTTCCAAGAAGATGGTTGGGCGATGTGTAGATTGGCTTCTTCACAAATTGACCACAGTTGCTCTCCCATACTATTGGTACATTCAGATGATGAAAGATGCTAGTTTTGTTAGGAATAATGCAATTGAAAAGGTAGTGCAGAACTCATTCATGCGTGCATTGAAGATTCCAGATGAGTTTGTCACAATCGAACCTAATGCCAATTACAAATCAAATGCACTTGTGAGAAGCATGTCCAATGAGAATTTAGAGTACAAAGTTTACAACTCTGATTGTCAATGGGCATGTTGTACATGCAAATGGGTTGAATTAGGGAATATATGTAAGCACCAAGATTTCCACCATCTTAGATGACAACAGAAACCCACAGGTCCTCATCTCCAAAGCTCTAACATCCAGCAAGCCCGCCGCTCCTGGCTAAACCTTCATGTTGAAGGGCCCCTCTCACCTCCTATCTCCAATGTCAACAGTAGCCGCCTCTCGAACATCTAGCAGCATCCAAGCAGTCCGCTTTAGAGGAATCAATAGAAACAGACACTCTCTTCTGAACAAAAGCATCCTCTCACGGTTTTCCTCTACTACGCTTCTTGGCCTGCAACCCACCCCACAGACCTCAACTCCCTGGCTTCCCACATGCTGAAACACATCATCTGCCAACTTCCTATAGCCACCTACCTTGCAAAGGCTCTAGATAGATTTCGGGGTGCCTGTGTAAGTGCCTATGTAAGTGGTACGCTCGTGGCACTTAGACTCGCCACAGCCGGTCAACCATAGCCCGTCGTCGGAGCCTGGATTCGTGGAGCACCTGTGTACAAATTACTTTTCACCAAACCTGGAACGTGGACCCCGTAGCCGAACCACCAATGCCATTCCACCACCCCAGCCGCTACAGCTTGCATAGTCAGCCGAGTCGGTGCAGCTCACCATTTCGTTAATGTGTATTCAATTTTTTTTGGCTAGACCCGTATTTTTCAAAATGCAACAACTGAAAATAGACGAGGCTAATCAAAATTGGGGAGACTGAGAATGAGATTAGTTTCTTAAACAAACATGGCGCCCCACAGTGTTGCTCTCACAAGCTTGCTAATCGAAATCTGAGTGATTGAAAATGAGATTAGTAACGTAAACAAACACATGCGCCCTTTAACCATAGTTTTCTATAACCATAGTTTAGAGCACTTTAAAATGCAACCCCAAATCCCTCCTAGTGGTCCTTTACTCGCACAATGGGTTTTTGTTCATGTCGGAAGATCAAAATATAAGGTCTTGCGAGGCAAGCTTCCATCCCGTGGTCACGAGTGGATGACTTTGTGCAAGGGGAGGCCAACGTGCTTGACTTTCCAACATCATTCAAGATGTACAGTCACCAATCGATGACAACATGGCCAATTGTGAAAAAGCCACAAAAAGATGCATGGATAGAGAGAATAGTATTATAAGTGCTCTCTCGTTCATTTTCAATATCTAAGATTCACATATGCTCCTTGATTTAATGGGTGTAAATTCTCCTTGATTTAATGGGTGTAAATGCTCTCTCTTTTATGAATATTCAGATTTTGGTGTGGCTTT
This sequence comes from Cibotium barometz, assembly GCF_041138505.1. NCBI lineage: Eukaryota > Viridiplantae > Streptophyta > Polypodiopsida > Cyatheales > Cibotiaceae > Cibotium > Cibotium barometz. Next base: position 47,608,160 of record NC_141091.1, read on the forward strand.
GGGCCGAAAGATGCATGCAATCAAGACAAAATGGATGAAGAGATGGTTTATGGGAAGGAACAGTCTCCCTCCATGGAAGGTGTAAGACAAAGGCGCCCACCCACTATACAAGTCCACAACGCATGCGAGGATGTCAATGCCATTTTGTGGTAAATCGTTTATATGAGGATCATTCTATTGCAATGATCTCATACAAAAATCCAAACCATACTAACAAAGAAGATATAATTTGCCATGGTTCTCCTTGTAAGGATGTGGACCGAAATTACCACATTATTTTCTCTCCATGGATCTCAGTAGAAAAAAAATTATGGGTTTCAAATATGTTATATAGAGGGTTCTCTCCACAACAAGTATTAGATGGCCACATCGAGCACTTACTAGCACGCCAAAAAAGTGATGAAAAGCGTCCTATGACAAGGGATGACTTCTTGTCTATTCAAGATATCATGAATATCTCCAAGAAACTTGCCATTGATAGATATCAATTGCATGATGATGATGCGGAGAGTACCAAGCGTTGGTGTCTAGAAAACTCTTCTATGACTTTTGTGTACCAAGAACAAGATCTTGATTGCAATAAGGATTTCATTCTTGGCATTCAAACTCCATGGCAAAGAGAGGTGTGCGACAAGTTTGGGAATGGCAACTTATTGGCAATGGACTCAACATTTGGTACAAACAAGTATAAGGTATAAGCTCATGATATATAAGGTGTATACATTACATTTTATGTTTCCTAAAACTAAATATTTTGTAGTTCCACTTGCATACCATTCTCGTGTTCCATTCTCATTGAAATGGTGTTCCAATTGCTTGGGTCCTTGCCTCCCGCGCCACATTTGAAGTCATTAGATTGTGGTCAACAAAGTTAAAGGACCGCATACTCAATTAGCACAAGTCATGGGAACCAAGTGCATTCTTGGTTGATGATGCCGAGCGAGAGATTGATGCCTTGAGGTGACAACCTTCATTTGTTCTTTCTCCTACCTCTCAAATAGGTGTACATGTCACTTATGATAACTCATAAGTGCAGGGATGTATTCAATCAACCAATTTACTTGTGTTTATGGCATGTGCGGAGAAAGGTGAAAGAATGGCCAAAGAGAGCAGCAATATTACATTGTCTTGGTGACATTATAAACATAAGAGGAAAATGTGAAGCCTCAGATCAAGCTACAAAGCAAGATGTGAAGGATATGATAAATGCATTCATGGAAAAATTTAGTGATGAGACTGCCTTTCTACAATACTTCAAAATGTATTAAGAAGACAAGCTTGGTAAGCTTCTAATAATAGCCTGCTCTTTACCTCGTATATATTTCTCTTTTATAATGTTTATGCATGGATGATGATTACACACATGCAATGATCCATGGTGCTTGATGTTGCATGACAAACATGTGGGTATGTGTGCAACAAAGACTCTACCTCATTCTGGTCAAGATACCAATGGTGCGATCGAGGCTTACCATGGTACTTTGAACTTGTACAGGTTCTTGTGTAGTTCCAAGAAGATGGTTGGGCGATGTGTAGATTGGCTTCTTCACAAATTGACCACAGCTGCTCTCCCATACTATTGGTACATTCAGATGATGAAAGATGCTAGTTTTGTTAGGAATAATGCAATTGAAAAGGTAGTGCAGAACTCATTCATGCGTGCATTGAAGATTCCAGATGAGTTTGTCACAATCGAACCCAATGCCAATTACAAATCAAATGCACTTGTGAGAAGCATGTCCAATGAGAATTTAGAAAACAAAGTTTACAACTCTAATTGTCAATGGGCATGTTGTACATGCAAATGGGTTGAATTAGGGAATATATGTAAGCACCAAATCAAGGTCATGCTTATGATAGGTATATCTAAGAGCACAATGCTATCACATTGCATGGACTTGTACAAAGGTGCTTTGAGTGGTCATTCAAAAAGCCATCTTCAAAATGTTGTAGACATACATGATATGTAGATGCATAATAATACAGTCAAGTGTGTTCATCAATACACAATCAGTTGTGTATTGCTATGACTCTTTCTCTCTACTCTATGGCTGCAAAACCATCTGAAGTAAAGATATCTATTGTGTCCATCTTTTGTATTGTGTACAAATGTCTCTCTGTCTACTCTATGGTTGCCGCTAGCTCTCAAGCCGAGTCAACCTGTGAGGGTGTGCATCATGGTATCAAGTGTGCTCGTAAAAAGGAACAGTCAGTGCATCATGGCAAGGACATTGGCAGTATACACACATAACACCAAATATTGCCTTCACAAGTGATGGATTACATATGGACTTGCCTTAGTAGGCAAAGATATCAACAAGACATTGGCAAAATCTTTTAAGTATAAAGAAATATTTAATTGCATTATAGTTCATAAGTATATGACATAAGAGTTCTGCATACAAAAGGTCTATCCACACACCATAGAGGTGAGATAATAGATATCAAGTCTATCCACCAAAGACCACATGGCCACTACAACAAAAAACCATGAACCTGCAATGATTGATTAGCTATGCTCTAAGCCGAGAGGATCGTCTTGGTGAGCTCATGGTGGAGACCTTCTGCACCTGTGATACTCTTGCACGACCAGCCAGTCCCTTTCCACACTTTCTACCCTTTCCAACAGATGGCTGTCCCTCACCTACATATACTAGCTCTTCAGCATTGTTGTCAATCTACATATGCTCATGGCTATCCCTCAGCTGGTGGGCTTGCTGTAGAAGCTAGTCCACCTCAATCTCCTCCATATGCTTATCCTGCATATGGACCTTCCGCACCTGTGATACTCTTTCATGACAAGCCAATGCCTTTCCATGCTTTCTACCTTTTCCAACAGATGGCTATCCCTCACCTGCATATACTGGCTCTGCAACATTTGAGGCGCCTATTTCACTTGTGTGGTGGAGTTTTAAACTTAAAAATATTGTGATATTTTTATCTCTCCTCTCTCCTAGATATCAAACCAAATCAAAAGGGAGCCAAACTAGGTCCAAATCTTGTCCAAATTCAGCCAAATTGAACTTGGAAAATTCTAGAACCTAGTTGGACTTGGTTAGAGGCCTCCCTCGCCTATAAATAGATCCTTTTTGTAAAAAAATATGAGAACTATACCATGCTACTATTATACTGAAATAATGTTATTTTTTATTATCCTCTAGAAATCCTCTACAAATTGAAGAGATTGGAGCTTCTCTCTCTCTCTTCAATCTTCCTTGGTGACTCCAACAACATACCAAACCAATTGATTGGTTGGGGGCCTCTACTGTGATCAAAGATTCAAGTAATTTAGGAGGTAAAGTGTGGATTATTGACTTCTTTTTCTTAAATCTCTAAATGTTTCTCTTCTCAACCCCTCTCAAGCTTTAGAAGCATTAATTTGAATGGCTTCTGAATACTATTGAAGTTCTTTAATGGGTTGTAATGAAGAAATACATAAATTTCTATTTATGCTTAATTTATAATGATTTTTTAAGCATTTCTCTCTCTCCCCCAAAGAATGGTCATTCCTATGACCTATTCTCAATTCAAATGAAGCTTCTCAGGAAGCATTTCTCTAATCTGAAAGTAATTTCTTTGCTTGTCTTATTGGAAGCCAAAATAATGGCTTTTTAATATTTTTACGCTATTTAATTCATGAGAAATTAAGAATCAATCCATAATTGGATAATGATCCAATTAGTAGTTATTCTAATCACATGAATAATGCTAAACTTTATTCCTCTCAAATTTATTACAAATTATTAGTAATAGCAGCGGAGCTATGGTAAAATTTCTAAAAAGTAAACACATAAATAATTTTCATTCATAATATGAAAAGAGGACTTCCTACCATATTCTAGGAATAATCATCCTAGATTAATTGAATGATTCTCATTATAATCATGGAAAATTTAATTTTTATGTTTATGCATAATTAGCAATTAGCAAAAGAGAAATTTCTAGTAATTAATTTTTTATGTTAAAAGAGGAATTCCTATGACATTTGGAATTCCATCATTGAGATGGGAAAAGAGAAATTCCTAGCATATTGGAATTAATGAATATTTTAATTTAATTCAAAGATGAAATTTAGATAAATTTATTTTATCTATAAGAAATATTTAAATGTTAAAAGATGAATTCCTATGACATTTGGAATTCCATCATTTAGATGGGAAAAGAGAAATTCCTAGCATATTGAATTTATGGGTATTTTATTTTAGATGAAATTACTTTATGAATAAAAGAGGAATACCCATGACATTGGAATGCAATTAATTAAATGCAAAAAGAGGAATTCCCATGGTATTTGAGATCCAAGAAGTTAAATGGGAAGAAGAGGAAATTTTAGTATAATTCAATTTATGATTACTTATCAAAAGTGGAAATATGGGTAGAATTGATTTCTGTAAATCCCATGAATTCTTCTATTAAAGAGGAGTATTTAATATAATTCATTTGAGAAATTGAGAATGAATATGGAACTAATGGTTGAGAAAAAGAACCTTTAATTAGACCAAGCAATTGGCAAAAATTTAGAAAAAAGCCCCATTATCGGGATCAACCTAGAAAAAGCTATTAAATGGGAATAGCATGTGAATGGATGTGATAAGATGTGTATGGGATGTGATAGAATGAGAATGGGTGTGTTAATATGTGTATGGATGTGATAAGATGTGTATGGGATGTGATAGAATGAGAATGGGTGTGTTAATATGTGTATGGAATGTGATAGGATGTGATAAGATGAAAATAGGATGGATAAGATGTGATGTAATGAGAATAGATGTGTATGTGTATGTGGAAGAATGGATGTGGATGTGTATGTGGAAGAATGAATGTATGTGGAAAAATAAATGTGGATGTGTATGTGGAAGAATGGATGTAGATGTGTATGTGGAAGTATGAATGTGGAAGAATGGATGTGGATGTGTATGTGGAAGTATGGATGGGGATTTGTATGTGGAAGAATGGATGTGGATGTGCATGTATGGATGTGGATGTGTATGTGGAAGAATGGATATGGATGTGTATGTGGAAGAATGGATGTGGATGTGTATGTGAAAGAATGGATGTAGATATGTATGTGAAAGGATGTGATGTCAATGTGAGTGAATGGATGAGATGTAATGTGATGAGAATCCGGATGTGAGTGAATGAGATGTGATGTCATATGAATCGGATGTAAATGAATGATAGGGGATGTGAATGGATGAGATGTGATATGATGTGAATCGGGATAAGAATGAATGAGATGAGATGTGAAATGAATGTGATGAGGTGTGACGTAAATTGAAATAGATGTGAATGAATGAGGTGTGATGGGATGGGAATATGGGTTGATATATGCGAGTGGATGAGATGTGATGAGGGTAAATGAGAAAAGATGTAATAAGATGAAAAATGATGTGATTGGATGAGAATAGGAATACATATGAATTGGATATGGATTAAGTAAAGTGGACAGATGTGGAACAATGTGAAAGACGAGAGTTCATTATAGAAGCTATATTTATGACCTATTTTTAAATGAGTGTTTAATGTCAACAATGCTAGGAAAGCATTTTCACCGTCTTGAGATTGAGGTCATGGAGACCTAACTAATAAAGTTGCAATAGCTGATGGGGAGTCAATGGAGGACATCTCGCGTAGCATGGTCGGCCGAGGTCTTGACCAGCCTCGGTTCGATTTAAATGGTGAGCTTCCGGTACGGTGGATGAGGGACCAATGGAGGACGTCTCGCGTAGCATGGTCAGCCGAGGTCTTGACCAACCTCGGTTCGATTTAAATGGTGAGCTTTCGGTATGGTGGATGAGGGACCAAGGAAGCGGCCTATGAGTGAAGCGCTAGGTCACCTGCAAAGGATCCTAGAGGGTGCTGACCATACAGTGCTCGGGCTCTGGGTCGTTGAAGATACCCACACGTGTGTCGAGGAAGATATTGGAACAAGGAGTAAGAGTTGTTTTTTTTAACCGGGCATGTAATATTCCTCCCCAACCTCTCAAGATGTCCAGCATCTTCCCTTGTAACCAAATCCCTCTTCACAAATATAAAAGATCTTGTTTCTACCTGTTTTGGCCTAGAGAAAGAAAATGTTCTAGAGAGAGGTTATTCAGATTTTGAATATTTTTGGATAGAATAATATCTCTTCTTATTAAAATAAGTTCCCTCGAAACAAAAGTTCAAAAAGATTTTTAGAAGGTGCATTAGAAATCAAGTATAATCTGTTCAAGAGACCTTATCCTAAGGGTCTAGATTTTTTTAAAATTTTAAATTAAGGTTTTGAGTGGCCAATTAGATTCATCCAAATGTGTGGAAAAGATAAATAGAATAAATAAAGAAAATCTCCCCCAAAAATGAGTAAATACTTACATAAGATGAAGAGTGGACTAAGGACCAAAGGAAATACTAAAAAAATGGATTTTTGACACCACACAATGGGAATTCCCCCTCATGAAGGAGGCGCCTATTTTACATGTGTGGTGGAGTTTTAAATTTAAAAAAAATTGAGATATTTCATCTCTCTTCTCTCCTAATCCAAGTCTAGTTCCAAAAAGTAGGCTAAACTGACCTAAAAATGGTCAAAAATTGACCAAACTGATCTGGAAAATTTTAGAATCAGTTTGCTTTGGTTAGGAGCTCACTTTTTCCTATAAATAGAAGCCTCTCCCTTTGTTGAAGCTTAATAGTGTTTTATGCACTGCTACTCTAATCCTCCCAAAAGCCAAGAAGTGTGAATTTCTTAATAATTCACTAGTTTTTGACCATTCCCTCTTCTAAAGATTTGGTGGCCACTCTTGTTGCAAACAAGAGTAGATCCCTCAAACCATCAAGCCAAAGGAAAGCTCCCAGAATTCATGTAAGTTAGAAATATTATATTTTTCTCTACTCTTTTAATGGTTTTCTAGTTTTTGTTTTGTTTGAAATGATTAAATCGATGCTATGCCTTGTTGGAAAGGCTTTCCCGCTCTGTCATTCCTAAAATCAGCCCTTCTTTATCCTAGTTAAGTGATCTAATAGTTGGAATTAAACTTTTCATATTTTTTCTTTTTCAAAAGTGAAATTTGATTAGTTTAGAGTGCTTAAAACCATTCGGGGATAATTTTTAAGTAATTTTAAGATAGGAAAAATTGAAAAATGGTCAGCCATACAAAGGAGGTTAAATGGTAAAATTTTTTAAAATTTGGTGAAATAATTTTTATCTTTTATCATTCAAAAAGAGTAATCCCTACCATTTGTGTATTCTAAAAGTGTTATTTTCATTCTAGGCATAGAAAAATTCATAGTAGAAATATTTTTATTATAAAAGTGTTATTTCTTTTAGATATGAAGTCTATGCATAGAAAGATGCATATTGGTTAGTTTTTTTTATTATAAAAGTGTTACTTTCATCAAAATCGATTTTTATGCATAAATAGATGCATAAAAGAATATTTTTTAAACTATAAAAGTGTTACTTTCATCAAAATGGATTTTTATGCATAAATAGATGCATAAAAGAATATTTTTATAAAAGTATTACTTTCATCAAAATGGATTTTTATGCATAAATAGATGCATAAAATCTTTTTAAAAAAAATTATAAAAGTGTTACTTTTATCAAAATGGATTTGTATGCATAAATAGATGCATAAAAGAATATTTTTTATTATAAAAGTGTTATTTTCATCAAAATGGATTTTTATGTATAAATAGATGCATAAAAGTGTATTTTTATTATAAAAGTGTTACTTTCATTAATATTGATTTTTATGCACAAAAGATTTTTTATTATTATAAAAGTGTTTCATTGTAAAAGTGTTACTTTCACTAATATTGATTTTTATATTTCTAAATGGATTTTTCTTTTATATAAAAGTGTTATTTCTTTAGAAGTTGAATTTTATGCATAAATAGATGCATACAAAATTTTTATATCAAAACAAGAGTTCTCTTTAATCCTTTGTTTAAATCCCATGAATATTAGTAAATGAATAAGTAAATACTATGTGAAAGAAAATTCTACCATTTCATATTCTCTAGGATGGTAATGAGAAAATTCAGAAAACCTATCGAAGTCGAAATTTTAGTTAAATGATTAATTTTTCGATAAAGATAGTTCATGGAGAACCTTTCCAGACTCAATCTCCTGAATCAGACTATGACCAAGACATAACTCCTTCGTTAGTTTCAAGAGAATTGACGATGTAACCAGCTCAGTAATCTACACTCAAATCACCCACACTACCTATATATGACGTGAAAGACTTACATTACAGTGATAAGTCTTGTGTAGTTAGTGAGGATCTATTGGTTTATATTTTCTAAATAATAAAATCTTCCACCTATTTCACAATAGAAGCTCCTTACTCAAAGCATAGGGGCAGGTGGATGGCCATCAATTTCTAATCTAAGTTTTCAAGTGGTAATAACGTTTACTCTCCATTTCTTTTTGCAATTCAGTGCTTTATATTGTGAAGATTATGCTTCCATTGCTATTGTGTTTTCTTACATGGTATCAAAGCTTAGGATCTAGGCAAAGTATTTTTTAGCAAATTTCTATTTGAAGGTAAATTTGGAGAGAGATGGCCTAACCTATAAATAACATAGGAGTCAGGGAAAAGTGGCAATGAAGGAGTCCAAGAACAATGTTGAAGCAAGAAGAAAAATTGTGTGCTAATAAAAGAGATATGTGCAAAGGAAGAACATTCTTTAACACTTGACGGTTCATGGATCATCAACAATGGAGCATCTTGATATAAGGATTTATGAAGCAACTATGCCAAATGGGGCCTTTGATGGAATCTGTTTTGATAGCTTGCATGTCTGAGCTCCATGAAATTGCACTTCAATAGCACTACTCAAAGATGTGTCCTTCAACATATAAAGCATTTTGCAGCATTATAGCCCTAGGAACTTTCATGTTAGCCTACCATTAGAGAGCTTATCTCTTTTGTCACAAATGAGAGTGAAGATACCATACACAAGGTTAAAATAAACTTTATTGCTCAATTTTTAATGTTTTACTACATGCATAATTTTTTCTATATTGCTCTACTTTTCTCCAAATTTTCATTTTACCCAACCTTTCATTCTTATCCTTCATTTTTATTCTTTTCTTTTCTTCTTTCGCTTTCCTTAGGAATACGTGAATATATACTATTTTTTTTTTTACAATAATATTTCTTTTGGTGCTAAGTACTAGTGGGTTGAGCACATAGCCAAGGAAGATGAGAACAATAGAAAAGCACTGTATGGTCAGTACCCTCTAGGTTCCTTTTAGTAGGTGACCTAGCGCTTCACTCATAGGCCGCTTCCTTGGTCCCTCATCCACCGTACCGGAAGCTCACCATTTTAATCGAATGGAGGCTAGTCAAGAACTCGGCCGACCTTGCCACGCGAGACGTCCTTCATTGACTCTCCGTCAGCTGTTGCAACTTATTCACTTAGGTCCGCACGACCTCATTCACAAGATGGTCAAAATGCTTCCCCAGCATTCTTGACATAAAACAATCTTTAAAAAAACAAGTTTCATCTACAAAAATAGTTCCAAACAAAATTCCCATCTTTTCTCATCATCCACATCCTTTCACATCATTCCTCATCATCTCTCGTCATTCCGCATCATTTCTCATCATCCCATTCCATCATTTCTCCGTATTCCACGTCATTTCTTATTATCCCATTCCACGTTATTTCTCATTATTCCACATCGTTTCTCATTATCTCACATTTTCTACATTAAGTCACATCCAATCACATCATTCCCATATCAACTCACATCCATTCACACCATTCCTACATCCATTCACATCATTCCTATATCCATTCACATCATTCCTACATCCATTCACATACATTCAGATCCAATCACATCCATTCACATCATTCCTACATCCATTCACATAATTCCTACATCCAGTCACATCATATCACATCCATTCACATCATATCACATCTATTCACATCATCCTACATCTGTTCACATCCAGTCACATCATATCACATCCATTCACATTATCCTCCTACATCTGTTCATATCCATTCACATCACTCCTACATCCATTCACATCCAGTCACATCATATCACATCCATTCACATCATTCCTACATCCATTCTCATCATTCCTACATCCATCCATTGAATGATTCTTTAAAATTTGTGCATAACCTTCTTTATTTTTTTGACTATTAAATAATGCTCAAAACTCCACTTTTAGCATAAAAATATCTATGCCTAGAATATGATAGGAATTCCTCTTTTTACTTAAAATTATGCATAAAAATAAGATTTATCTCTTTTCTGGAAAATTTTACCAAAGCTTCGCAATTACTGAAAATGCTCAATTTTCTAATTTGAAATGAAAACTTGTAATGAGAATATGATAGGAATTTTTCTTTTAGAGTAAAATTAAATTATGCATACATAGCATAATTATAATCATAATTATAAGCATAATTATGAATAAATCTCTTGATTATTCTAAAATAACCATTCCTCATTTCTAAAAATGTTAGCATAACCCTCTTTCAATTTAGAATGAGTTAATGTGATTTGTCTTATTCATAATCAAGCTAAAAAGAATTAACCATCATTTTTACTAGATTAAAAATCATGAAAATATCTAATCTCTTTCTCTAGCTTATCAAGCCTAGAGTTTTGATTAGGATAAAGAGATTATCATTGAGAATCATCCTTCTACCAAGGATCTAACCATAAAGATGATTAATCTTTCCAAAAGAGAGATTTGCATAAACAAACACAATGCCCCACAGTGTTGCTCTCACAAGCTTGCTAATTGAAATCTGAGTGATTGAAAATGAGATTATTAGCATAAACAAACACATGCGCCCTTTGACCATAGTTTTCTATAACCATAGTTTAGAGCACTTTAAAATGCAACCACAAATCCCTCCTAGCGGTCCTTTACTCGCATCCTCGTTTTTGTTCATGTCGAAAGATCAAAATACAAGGTCTTGCGGGGCAAGCTTCCATCCCATGGTCACGAGTGGATGACTTTGTGCAAGGCGAGGCCAATGTGCTTGACTTTTCAGCATCATTCAAGACGTACAGTCACCATCGACGACAACATGGCTAGTTGAAAAAGCCACAAAAAGATGCATGGATAGAGAAAATAGTATAAGTGCTCTCTCGTTCATTTTCAGTATCTAAGATTCACATATGCTCCTTGATTTAATGGGTGTAAATGCTCTCTCTTTTATGCATATTCAGATTTTGGTGTGGCTTTGGGCCGGAAGATGCATGCAATCAAGACAAAATGGATGAAGAGATGGTTTATGGGAAGGAAGTCTCTCCCTCCATGGAAGGTGTAAGAAAAAGGCGCCCACCTACTATATAAGTCGACAACGCATGTGAGGATGTCAATGCCATTTTGTGTGGTAAATTGTTTATATGAGGATCATTCTATTGCAAATGATCTCATACATAAATCCATACCATACTAACAAAGAAGACATGATTTGCCATGGTGCTCCTTGTAAGGATGTGGACCGAAATTACCACATTATTTTCTCTCCATGGATCTCAGTCGAAAAAAATTATGTTTCAAATATGTTATATAGAGGGTTCTCTCCTCAACAAGTATTAGATGGCCACATCCAACACTTACTAGCACAACAAAACAGTGATGCAAAGTGTCCTATGACAAGGGATGACTTCTTGTCTATAATTCAAGATATCATGAATATCTCCAAGAATCTTGCCATTGATAGATATCAATTGCATGATGATAATGCGGAGAGTACCAAGCGTTGGTGTCTAAAAAACTCTTCTATGACTTTTGTGTACCAAGAACAAGATCTTGATTGCAATAAGGATTTCATTCTTGGCATTCAAACTCCATGGCAAAGAAAGATGTGCGACAAGTTTGGGAATGGTGGCAACTTATTGGCAATGGACTCAACATTTCGTACAAACAAGTATAAGGTATAAGCTCATGATTTTTTATCGTCTTTATAAGGTGTATACATTACATTTTATGTTTCCTAAAGCTAAATATTTTGTAGTTCCACTTGTATACCATTCTCGTGTTCGATTCTCATCGAAATGGTTTTCCAATTGCTTGGGTCCTTGCCTCCCGTGCCACATTTGAAGTCATTAGATTGTGGTTAGCAAAGTTTAGGGACCGCATGCTCAATTACCACAAGTCATGGGAACCAAGTGCATTCTTGGTTGATGATGCCGAGCGAGAGATCGATGCCTTGAGGAGGTCACAACCTTTATTTGTTCTTTCTCCTACCTCTCAAATAAGTGTACATGTGACTTATGATAACTTATAAATGCAGGGATGTATTCAATCAAAAACCAATTTACTTGTGTTTATCGCATGTGTGGAGATGTTGGTTGAAACATCTCATTAGAAGGTGAAAGAATTGCCAAAGAGAGCAGCAATATTTCATTGTCTTGGTAACATTATGAACATAAGAGGAAAATGTGAAGCCTTAGATCAATCTACAAAGCAAGATGTGAAGGATATGATAAATGCATTCATGGAAGAATTTAGTGATGAGACTGCCTTTCTACAATACTTCAAAACGTATTGGGAAGACAAGCTTGGTAAGCTTCTAATAATAGCTTGCTCTTTACCTCATATATATTTGTCTTTTATAATGTTTATGCATGGATGATGATTACACACATGCAATGATCCATGGTGCTTGATGTTACATGACACCAGAGGAGCTGAATCTTCAAATGCATCAACTTCATTAAATATCAAACAACCTTTGTCACATCAAGTGAGCAAAGTAAGGTGTACCCATTGCAAAAAGGTAGGTCATTTGGCAAATAATTGTTGGATCAAATATCCCAACAAAATGAAATGTAACAAGTGTAAACAAACGGGGCATATCACTCCTAAATGTCCTAATAACAAAGTGGCAGAGGCTAACTTTGCATCAGCCTCTAACTCCACTGAGAAATTGTTTTAAATCTCAATGTAACAACACTTATATTCCTAACGTTGTACGCCTAATGTTATAAAGGCAACCTATGTCCAATACCACCTATTCCAATTTTTTTCATCGTTGGTATTGAGGGGGGGTATTAAAAGACTAAGGTCATGTAAAAGGGTAGGAGGAGGGTGTGTGTGTGTGAATGGACTTATGGTCCACTAGCTCACCTATTTAAAGGCAAAGCTATATTGATAGAGTGCAAAAGCCAAGTTGTATTTCTAAGCAACTTAATAAGCAAGATCTCTTCTTGTATTTTGGGTCTCTCTCCTCCACATGTTTGAATCTAGCATGAGCACCACGTTTTCTCAACAACTTTGGGAAGTTTTAAATTTATTGTAGACTTCAGAGAGATAGACAATTCTGAGGTAAAACTTTGCAGGGGGGAGGCCAAATTTCATAAGGGAAGAGGATATTCCAAACCCACCAAGACCTCAAGTTCAACCACCATAGCCAGGAAATGGTTTAAATAGTCAACAAGGGTGAAAAAGGTGAAGATGAAGTAGGACCATTCAGAAGGAAGAAGGGAAAGCAAGTAGAAGACCAGTTCAAAGAGGGTAAGAGGAAGAGAAGGCCCAAGAGACGGATTGGAATGCAAGATTTTCACTTAGGGGTTAAGGAGAGGAAGATTATGATCAAAAGACAGATCTCTAGTAGTAGAAGGGACCAACTCTGTCTTGGCCCATCTATTAGCAGATATGCCCAAAATGCAAAAGAACATGGAGTAAACTGGTTAGCACAAGGGTTTCCAAGAAGGAGAAGAAAGGAGGATAGTTGAATATATTATGTGTTAAAGGAGAGATAAGGATTATCTACCTATCATATAGATGCTTGAATAAACAAGTTTAAAGTTCCTAAAGTGTACATTGATGGAGGTTCCCAGGTTTGTGTAATGACTCAGGAGACTATGGAGGCCTTAAGGCTTAAGGTGAGTGCCCCTTCTAAGTTTAAAGTTATAATGGAAAATAATGCAAAGTTAGATGTCTGGAGTGGTGGAGGTTGCAAGTGACTACTCTTGGACAGGAGGTGAAGAGGTTCCAAGTGACTACTCTTGGACAGGAGGTTGAGCTAGATGTTCATGTCATGCCAGCAAGGGCAAAAGCTTATCCATTTATTTTGGGGAGACCATGGAGCAAGTGACTACTCTTGGACAGGAGGTGTGAAGAGGTTGCAAGTGACTACTCTTGGACAGGAGGTTGAGCTAGATGTTCATGTCATGCCAGCAAGGGCAAAAGCTTATCCATTTATTTTGGGGAGACCATGGAGCATAGCAATGAGAGCAGGACAAGATTGGTGGAGAGGGCACCTTATCTTGGGTTTGGAGGACTAGCCTGCCAGGAAGCAAGTTAGGTATGACATGGCCAAGGGGAGAGAATTGATCCCAGTGAGTACTTCAAAAGAAGATGAAGTGAGGATGACGAAAATAGCTCCACTGAGGACTCTCAACCATAAGAGGATAGCTTAGAGGATGATGAGATGGAAGTTCAATTGCTGGAGCTATATAGTGATCTCATGTGAATGTATTTATAGCTATGTACAAAGGAAGCGGAGATGATGGAGGATGATATTGAAAAGCAATCAAAGAAGGAGAAAGATTTATAGAAAATTCTTGCCAAGGATTTAGCAGTGGTTGAGAAGAAAGGGTACCTGACAATGTTGCAACAATTTCCATATCTATTTATTTCTTCTTATACTCAGGTAAGGGGGGTGTCAGCCATGCAAGATGAGATACAATTGAAGCTTGAAGCTAAACCAGTTGTGTAAAGACTGAGAAGACTGGGAATTGTGCAGTAACATGTAATGAGAGAAGAGGTGAATAAGATGTTGAAAGCAAGATTCATTTTTCTAGTTGACAATTTTGATTGGGCTTCTCCAGTTGTGATTACTTTTAAATGACTGTTTTATGTCAACAATGCTGGGAAAGAATTTTGATCATCTTGAGATTGAGGTCATGGTGGAGACCTAACTAATAAAGTTGCAACAGCTGATGGAGAGTCAACGGAGGATGTCTTGCGTAGCATGGGCGGACGAGGTCTTGACCAGCCTTAGTTCGATTTAAATGGTGAGCTTCCGGTACGGTGGATGAGGGAACAGGGAAGCGGCCTATGAGTGAAGCGCTATGTCACCTGCGAAGGATCCTTGAGGGTGCTGACCATATGGTGCTCGGGCTCTGGGTCACCGAAGATACCCACACGTGTGTCGGGGAAGATATTGGAACAAGAAGTAAGAGTTGTTTTCTGAAACCGGGCATGGATCTGGTTGATCGACCTTGCTGGTCCTCAAACGGAAGAGTCCATGGCTCTTTTATATGGATCCGTTGGTTGATCTTGCTGATCTTCAACGGAGATTCCATTTTTGATCTGTGAATATATTGCCGGTTACTATGAGCTAGGAATTATCAAAAAGGCCCCTGAGTGAACAGGTGGTGAGCATTCTGGTTCTGTTTTTGAAGAACCAAGGGGATTAGTCTCTTGTCCAGATATCTGTGGGCGAGGCCCCGAGTGAGGGATCCTGCCCCATGCAAGAGTGTTACTTCTGCTACTAGCACCCTCGAATCCATTGCGTGGAGGGAACAGGGATATTTCAATAAACTCACCTATGGTCGCTTTTCCTTTTAGTGCATGTGTCTAGCCACGTAAGTAGCTATGTATAGTTGCACCTAGTAGCTGCATACTAGAGACAAATCCCCTTGCATGTAGCCATAACTCACTCACTATGTGACACGGCTATGTCAGGTGGCTATACTATCATCCTCTTGTAGTGAATGCAGAGATAAGAGCATAGGAGGGCTGCCCATAAGAAGCTTGAAGAAGAGAGGTGACCAATAGCTTTTATAGTCCCCAAATGAAGCTCAAAGAGGCTTGAGTGGATAGCATTGCCAACACAATAAATCAAAGATTATTTTTACCCATCGTGAATATAAAGATTGATGTTAATATCAACCTTAGTAATAATACAGTACTTAAATTGTTTACGTAATATCTTTACATGAATGGTTATGTATCCCAATTGAATGGAAACCATATTTGTAAACAAGTAGCACAAGATATCTTCAATTTTGTAAATTTTAAAGTCCAAGGCACACGGTTGTAAATTTTGAGGCACGAGATCTACATTTTATTAGGAAAGGCATAACTTGTGCATATCAACTGCAAATTTGTTGGATGAGGTAGTTTTTTTTTTTTCAAGGACTTTCTTATAGTATGTCATATATGGGAGTTTGATGTAAGATACATAAAGGTTTACCCATGGGCTCCCTATTTTCTAGAAAAGCGATGACATGGCTCTTCTTAGAGGGGCCTTTTTGGGTCCATGTTTTACCTAATGTTAAACTTTGCATCTTTCAAATACAATTCATGCATTTTCCTTATTAATTAGGACACCATTGAAGTGACTCTAGTGCTAGTAATGCTCCAATTGTACTAGTTCTTGCACCTTCTCCAATGTCTCAATTTCCTATCTCTAATACCTTACCATCAATTGGTTCAACTTGTACCATCAATTGATACAAATTGCTCCATCATGTGTTGAGAGGTTTTGTTATCAAGTGGATAATATTCCCGATGACAAGGAGAGACAAGCACTCATCTTGCTTTACTTTAAACATTTTCTCTAAGTCCTACACACAGAGAAACTTCTTTCCATCTACCACTATGGAGCTAAGTGTACTTAGTGCTAACTCAGGCATATCTAGTGCTGCCCCTATCTCATCGACCTCATCTGTCACCGTAGGTGAATCCACACCCGCCATTTCTCCCTCCACTGATGATGACCCTTCTCCGCTGGCCCGTGAGGTTGTACCATCAGCTTTTTCTACCTCTTCATGTTCTCAAAGAGGAACCAAGGCCAAATATTGCTCCGCCGCTTGATCAAGGAGCTAGGACTTTGGATCTACCTCCTTGCCCTTAACTAAATTGGCGAGGGTAACGTCACCAACCTCAACCTCATCATCATACTCTTGTTCGTTCAACATGAGAATGAATATATAGATCCATGACAAAAAGTTGGTGCTGATGTTTCCCTTACCAAGGGCAGTCACTTCCTCAATGGAAAGCACCTTGAAGTGCCCATCTTGTTGCACGACTTGTTGGTACCTACACAATCTCTTAGGATAGTTTGCATCCAGTCTATTGATGTAGCGTAGAAGCTCGCAAGGGACCAAGAGAGTGTTACTATCATGGATGATCATAGCAAAGGGCTTCACTTAACAATCCATGTACTCCAAGGTCTCCTTGTAGTCCTGTGTTCAGTGAGAGGAGGATAGTTGCTTCAAAATCAATGGTGTGAGAGAATATGTGAAATAGCTCTTGCTGGGTGAGCCCACTTAATCCTCTCTAGGAATGCAAGAAATTTCTCATACGTCATGGAATGATCGATTAGGAAAGCAATGAGAGCTCAAGCAAAGATGTAGGGAATGTATGCTAGCAAACTGTGTGCGATTGCAATGACAAAAATGAGGGAGTTTCCCTCTTTATAGAAAAATTAGGATTTGGAATCGGCAATTTCACAATTCATGAAAGTCATTCCATACTTCCATAATTTTTATGATAGTAACCATGCAGCACCATTTCAAGACATATACGATTGATGAATGAAAAGTGGTGCAACGACGGCCAAAAGAGTAAAGGAAGATGGTCTGTCCACATCATATACGATGGTCCAACAAAGGTCAAAGAAATTGAAATTGTAGATCCAAGAGAGGAAACCAAACCTCTCTATATTGCTAAGAACTTGACTCTAGCTGAGGAAAAGGAACTAATCGCTCTCCTTAAATAATTTAAGGATTTTTTTTCTAGAACCACAAAGAGATGAAGGGTGTATCACCTCCTAAAGTGGTACAACATACGATCCCAATCATGGAAGGATCCAGACCCATGAGGAAAAGCCATATCAGATGAATCCAAAATATGCACCAATTGGAAAGGAGAAATTTGACAAACTCATTGCTGCAGATTTCATCTACGAGATAGAGCACATTGATGGCTATCACGAATTGTGATAGTGCCAAAGAAAAAACTGCCATATATTAAACATGTATTGGAAGAACGGGTCACTGATGAAGAAGCCTAAAGCTTCTTAGATGGATTTTCAGCCTACAATTAGGTGTCCATAGCACCAGAAGACCAACAAAAAACGGCCTTCAATATAATGTGGGAAACATATGCTTACAAGGTTATGTATTTTGGCCTCACTAATGCCCCAACAATTTTTCAACGGCGGTTGATGTGCATAGCCTTCAAAAACTACTTGCAAAATTGGTTGAAGGTATTCATTGATGATCTATGTGCACACTCACAATGGTCAGACCATCTTGCTTGATTAAGGAAGGTGTTTGAGAGATGTCGATTGTATCGTATATCCTTAAACCCTTTAAAATGCCAATTTTGGGTCAAACATGGTGTGATCTTAGGACACATTGTCTCTAAGAACGGTATTTTCATGGACAGATCTTGGTGTTCTCAAGACATTTGACGAAGTGAGCAAAAGCTTCTATTGGAAAGGCATGTGGAGGGATGTCAAGAAGTTTGTTTTGAAATGTGTGTCATGCCAAAGAAATAAGGATAGTCACCAATTGCCAAGTGGTTTACTTCATCCTTTGCCTATTCCGGATGGAAAATGGACTCACATTTCCATGGACTTCATCATGGGCTTGCCAAAGACGAAGCATGGATGGGATCAAGTATTTGTGGTGGTGGATAGACTCATCAAATCAGCTCATTTTATTGCTTCCAAGACTACTTATGGAGCCTCTCACATTGCCAAGCAATTTATGGAGCATGTATTCAAGATACATGGTTTGCCACTCAACATAGTTTGTGATAGAGATACCAAGTTCATGGGCACTTTTTGGAGGACATTGTATGAGAATTTGGGGACTCAAATCACTCCTTCTACAGCCTATCACCCTCAAACGGATGGGCAAACGGAGTGCACAAACAAATGGCTCGAAGTGTACTTGAGGCACTATTGTCATGACATGCAAGCATCATGGGATGAATGGCTTTACCTTGCCGAATTTTGTCATAATTCAAGCAAGCGTTTGAGTATTGGGATGTCACCTTTTGAGGATCTTTATAGGTATCAAGTGCATGTGCCATCTATTGCCTTCCATGAGGATAAAATGGTTAATCCTTTAGCCAAGGAAGAGTTGGAAAGGATGAGACAGCTTCTTCAATTATGCAAGGATAATATAAAGAAGGCACAAGAAGTCATGAAGGCAAATGCGGATGAGCATAGACGCAAAATGGAGTTCAAGGAAGGTGATTATGTGTTGCTCAAGCTTCCTAAGAGCCGTCACAATATTCTCAAAGGGTCTTCCAACTCCAAGTTGGCACATAGATACTATGGACCATATTTGGTAGTCAAGAAAGTAAGTGATTTGGCTTATAAGCTTGACCTACCTCCTTCTACAACGATTCATAATGTGTTTTATGTATCCAACCTTAAGAGGTTTGTGGGGTCTCTTCCTCTCAAGAGATTGAAGAGTTACCACCGATGGATGAAGGAGAGATTATCTATGAGCCGGAGAGGATTGTGGACATGCGTAGCAGCGTCGCTGCGCAGCAGCGCCGCGGCGTTGCTACTCCCTAAGCGGCTTCTGTTCACCGTGGCTACTCGCTAAGCGGGTTCTGTTCACCGTGGCTACTCGCTAAGCGGGTTCTGTTCACCGTGGCCCAACTCCTCGGGTTTAGGGTTTAGGGTTTAGAGTTTATGGTAACAACTAGGGTTCACCTAGCCCCTAGGCTTTAGGGTTTAGGGTTTAAGGTTTAGGGTTTAAGGTTTAGGGTTTAGGATTTAGGTTTTAGGGTTTAGGGTAACAACACCCAGTCCCTAGGGTTACCGGGCTAGTAAGGTGTAGGGTTTAGGGTTTAGGGTAACAACTAGGGTTCACCGAGTCCCTAGGATTACAGTGGGTTTAGGGTTTAGGGTTTAGGGTTCACCCAGTCCCTAGGGTTACAGTGCCATTAGGGTTTAGGGTTTAGGGTTTAGGGTAACCACTAGGGTTCACCCAGTCCCTAGGGTTACAGTGCCATTAGGGTTTAGAGTTTAGGATATAGGGTAAGCACTAGGGTTCACCCAGTCCCTAGGGTTTAGGGTTTAGGGTTTAGGGTTTTTTTAGGTCCAGAATCGCCGTGGAGTGGCACTAAGCAGCTTCTGGCGTTGGTTCTGGGTCACTAAACAGCAATTCTGCACGTGCGAAAAACACATCCTCCCATCTTTTTTTGGCGATTCTCAATTGGATGGAAAAAAGCAACATGCACCTACATTCAGACATGAGGAGTCAAATTTTGGGGATCCGAGGAGAGTACCTTTGAAACCCAAAGCAAATCAGTTCTCCATGCTTGAAGAGGAGGTGTATGATATGGATGATATGGTTGAGCTTGATGGGGAACATATGTCATTCATTGAGAGACAAAGAGAAGCTCATGATAGGTGGATGGAAATGCCAAATTTCCTCAAGAGGGAGTACAAGGATTTTGCACAATTCCTTGGATTCTCCTTTATGAGCATGGTAAAGGCTTGGATATACATGGCGTAGACACAGATGCAGATTGGGAAGGTAGCTCGTATGACAAGAGGTCTACTAGTGGTTATGCCTTTACACTTGGAAGTGCCGTGGTGAGTTGGAGTAGCAAGAAGCAACCTACTATTGCTTTATCTAGTACAGAGGCTAAATACAGCATCTCATACTGGTAATTCTCCATTCATTTCCTAGTACGATTCAACTAGTAGGTTCTATAAGGATGTGAACTTTGATTAATTTTGCTGAAACAGAAGTTAAAAATGAACTTTCCAATGTGCATTAGGAATTAATTGAATATGTGTATAACTTAGCCTAAGGGTCCACATTTTTCAGAAATTTTTGGATTAAGGTCCAAATAAGGTTCCAAAGGGCCAATAGGATTAATCCAACTCCTGGGATGATAAAAATGCAAAGAATAAAAGAAAATACCGTAAAAATGAGTAAATGCTCGTATAAGATGAAGAGTTGACTAAGCACAGGATTTATTAGTTAAAAATTAAGGTATATTAGTTTAAAAAATGGGATATTTTGGTAAAATGATGCATTTTTGACACCTCAATAAGGAGGGAAATCCACTTGAGGTAGGAGCCTTTTTTTATCATCATTACTTGGCTTTTTTAATTCAAAAAAATGTGATATTTTTATCTCTCCTCTCTCCTAATGCAAACTAGATCAAAAAGGGAGTTAAACTTATCCAAATCTTGTCCAAATTGAGTCAGACTAAAGTTGCAAACCTCTAGAACCCAGTTGGACATAGTTAGTGGCATTCCTCATCTATAAATAGACTCTCATTCCTTTGAATTTTCATCTTTGTGAATTTACATGCCATTATTATCTTCATTTTAGTGTAATTTCTATTATCCCTCTATTTGCCTCTTCTCTTGGGAGCTTTGGAGCTTCTCTATTATCCATCCTCTCTTCGAGATTACCCTCCCCCTCTTGGTGGCCAAGGACTTGCTTTTGGGCTTCACTTCTAGCCAAAGAATCAAGCCGAATTCAAAGGTAAACCTAATTTAATGGTTTTTTTTTCAATTCTCTGCTCTCTGATGATTCATAATGTTTAATTAGATTAATGCTAATTTTTATGCTTAATTATAGCATTTTTGTTAATAAATCTCTCTTTTGGAAAGATTAATCATCTTTATGGTTAGATCCTTGGTAGAAGGATGATTCTCAATGATAATCTCTTTATCCTAATCAAAACTCTAGGCTTGATAAGCTAGAGAAAGAGATAAGATATTTTCATGATTTTTAATCTAGTAAAAATGATGGTTAATTCTTTTTAGCTTGATTATGAGTAAGACAAATCATATTAACTCATTCTAAATTAAAAGAGAGCTATGCTAACATTTTTAAAAATGAGGAATGGTTATTTTAGAATAATCAAGAGATTTATTCATAATTATGCTTATAATTATGATTATAATTATGCTATGTATGCATAATTTAATTTTACTCTAAAAGAAGAATTCCTATCATATTTTCATTTTAAATTAGAAAATTGAACATTTCCAGTAATTGCGAAGCTTTGGTAAAATTTTCCAGAAAAGAGATAAATCTTATTTTTATGCATAATTTTAATAAAGTAAAAAAAAGAATTCCTATCATATTCTAGGCATAGATATTTTTATGCTAAAAGTGGAGTTTTGAGCATTATTTTAATAGTCAAAAAAATAAAGAAGGTTATGCACAAATTTTATAGAATCATTCAATGGATATGAATGGATGTAGGAATGATGTGAATGGATGTAGGATAATGTGAATGGATGTGATATGATGTGAATGGATGTGATATGATGTGATATGATGTGAATGGATGTGATATGATGTGAATGGATGTGAATGGATGTGATATGATGTGAATGGATGTAGGAATGATGTGAATGGATGTGAACAGATATAGGATGATGTGAATGGATGTGATATGATGTGAATGAATATGATATGATGTGACTGGATGTGAACGGATGTAGGATGATGTGAATGGATGTGATATGATGTGAATGGATGTGATATGATGTGACTGGATGTAGGAATTATGTGAATGGATATAGGAATGATGTGAATGGATGTGATTGGATCTGAATGTATGTGAATGGATGTGGGAATGATGTGAATGGATGTAGGAATGATGTGAATGGATGTAGAAATGGTGTGAATAGATGTGAGTTGATATAGGAATGATGTGATTAGATGTGACTTAATGTAGAAAATGTGAGATAATGAGAAATGACGTGGAATAATGAGAAATAACGTGGAATGGGATAATAAGAAATGACGTGGAATAAGGAGAAATGATGGAATGGGATGATGAGAAATGATGCGGAATGACGAGAGATGATGACGAATGATGTGAAAGGATGTGGATGATGAGAAAAGATGGAAATTTTGTTTGGAACTGTATTTGTAGATGAAACCTGTTTTTTTAAAGATTGTTTTATGTCAAGAATGCTGGGGAAGCATTTTGACCATCTTGTGAATGAGGTCGTGCGGACCTAAGTGAATAAGTTGCAACAGCTGACGGAGAGTCAATGAAGGATGTCTCGTGTGGCAAGGTCGTCGATCGAGGTCTTGACTAGCCTCAGTTCGATTAAAATGGTGAGCTTTCGGTACGGTGGATGATGGACCAAGGAAGCGGCCTATGAGTGAAGCGCTAGGTCACCTGCTAATAAAAGGAACCGAGAGGGTACTGACCATACGGTGCTTTTCTATTATTCTCATCTTCCTTGGCTATGTGCTCAACCCACTAGTACTTAGCACCCAAAGAAACATTATTGTAAAGAAAAACAATTAGTATATATTCACGTATTCCTGAGGAAAGCGAAAGAAGAAAAGAAAAGAATAAAAATGAAGGATAAGAATGAAAGGGAGAAGGTGGGTGAAATGAAAATTTAGAGAAAAGTAGAGCAATATAGAAAAAATCATGCATGTAGTAAAACATTAAAAATTGAGCGATAAAGTTTATTTTAATCTTGTGTATGGTATCTTCACTCTCATTGTGGCAAAAGAGATAAGCTCTCTAATGATAGGCTAACATGAAAGTTCCTAGGGCTATAATGCTACAAAATGCTTTATATGTTGAAGGACACATCTTTGAGTAGTGCTATTGAAGTGCAATTTCATGGAGCTCAGACATGCAAGCTAGCAAAAGAGATTCCATCAAAGGCCCCATTTGGCATAGTTGCTTCATAAATCCTTATATCAAGATGCTCCATTGTTGTTGATGATCCATGAACCATCAAGTGTTAAAGAATGTTCTTCCTTTGCACATATCTCTTTTATTAGCACAAAAAAATCCAATTTTTCCTCTTGCTTCAACATTGTTCTTGGACTCCTTCATTGCCACTTTTCCCTGACTCCTATGTTATTTATAGGTTAGGCCATCTCTCTCCAAATTTGCCTTCATATAGAAATTTGCTAAAAAATACTTTGCCTAGATCCTAAGCTTTGATACCATGTAAGAAAACACAATAGCAATGGAAGCATAATCTTCACAATATAAAGCACTGAATTGCAAAAAGAAGTGGAGAGTAAACGTTATTACCACTTGAAAACTTAGATTAGAAATTGATGGCCATCCACCTGCCCCTGTGCTTTGAGTAAGATAGGTGGAAGATTTTATTATTTAGAAAATATAAACCAGTAGATCCTCACTAACTACACAAGACTTATCACTGTAATGTAAGTCTTTCACGTCATATATAGGTAGTGTGGGTGATTTGAGTGTAGATTAATGAGCTGGTCATATCCTCAATTCTCTTGAAATTGACGAAGGAGTTATGTCTTGGTCATAGTCTGATTCAGGGGATTGAGTCTGGAAAGGTTCTCCCTGAAATATCTTTATCGAAAAATTAATCATTTAACTAAAATTTTGACTTCGATAGGTTTTCTGAATTTTCTCATTACCATCCTAGAGAATATGAAACGGTAGAATTTTCTTTCATAGAGTATTTACTTATTCATTTACCAATATTCATGGGATTTAAACAAAGGATTAAAGAGAACTCTTGTTTTGATATAAAAATTTTGTATGCATCTATTTATGCATAAAATCCAACTTCTAAAGAAATAACACTTTTATATAAAAGAAAAATCCTTTTATGCATAAAAATCAATATTAGTGAAAAGTAACACTTTTACAATAAAAAATTTCTTTTATGTATCTATTTATGCATAAAAATCCATTTTTATGAAACACTTTTAAAATAAAAAAATTCTTTTATGCATAAAAATCAATATTGATGAAAGTAACACTTTCATAATAAAAATATACTTTTATGCATCTATTTATACAAAATCCATTTTGATGAAAGTAACACTTTTATAATAAAAATATTCTTTTATGCATCTATTTATGCATACAAATCCATTTTGATGAAAGTAACACTTTTATAATAAAAAAAAATCTTTTATGCATAAAAATCTATTTTGATGAAAGTAACACTTTTATAATAAAAAATATTCTTTTATGCATCTATTTATGCAAAAAAAAACCATTTTGATGAAAGTAACACTTTTAAAATTAAAAAAATATTCTTTTTTGCATCTATTTATGCATAAAAATCCATTTTGATAAAAGTAACACTTTTATAATTAAAAAAATCAACCAATATGCATCTTTCTATGCATAGAATCTATATCTAAAAGAAATAACACTTTTATAATAAAAATATTTCTACTATGCATTTTTCTATGCTTAGAATGAAAATAACACTTTTAGAATACACAAATGGTGGGGATTACTCTTTTCCAATGATAAAAGATAAAACTTATTTCACCAAATTTTAGAAAATTTTGCCATAGCCTCCTTTGTATGGCTGACCATTTTTCAAATTTTCCTATCTTAAAATTACTTAAAAATTATCCCCAAATGGTTTTAAGCACTCTAAACTAATCAAATTTCACAAATGGTTTTAAGCACTCTAAACTAATCAAATTTCACAAAAAATATGAAAAGTTTAATTCCAACTATTAGATCACTTAACTAGGATAAAGAAGGGCTGATTTTAGGAATGACAGAGGGGGAAAGCCTTTCCAACAAGGCATAGCATAAATTTATCATTTCAAACAAAATAGAAATTAGAAAACCATTAAAAGAGTAAAGAAAAATATAAGATTTCTAACTTACATGAATTCTGGGAGCTTTTCTTTGGCTTGATGGTTTGAGGGATCTACTCTTGTTTGCAACAAGAGTGGCCACCAAATCTTTAGAAGAGGGAATGGTCAAAAACTAGTGAATTATTAAGAAATTCACACTTCTTCCCTTTTGGGAGGATTAGAGTAACAGTGCATAAAACACTATTAAGCTTCAACAAAGGGGGAGGCTTCTATTTATAGGAAAAAGTGAGCTCCTAACCAAAGCAAGCTGATTCTAGAATTTTTCAGATTAGTTTGGTCAATTTTTGACAATTTAGTCTACTTTTTGGAACTAGACTTGGATTAGGAGAGAGGAGAGATGAAATATCTCAATTTTTGATAATTTAAAACTCCACCACGCATGTGAAATAGGCGCCTCCTTCATAAGGAGGAATTCCCATTGTGTGGTGTCAAAAATCTATTTTTTTAGTATTTCCTTTGGTCCTTAGTCCACTCTTCATCTTATGTGAGTATTTACTCATTTTTGGGAGGGATTTTCTTTATTTATTCTATTTACCTTCTCCACACATTTGGATGAATCTAATTGGTCCCTCAAAACCTTAATTTAAAATTTTTAGAAAATCTTGACCCCTAGAATAAGATCTCTTGAACAGATTATAGTTGATTTCTAATGCACCTTCTGAAAATCTTTTTGAACTTTTGTTTTGGGGGAACTTATTTTAATAAGAAGAGATATTTTTCTATCCAAAAATATTCAAAATCTGAATAACCTCTCTCTAGAATATTTTCTCTCTCTAGGCCAAAACAGGTAGAAACAAGGTCTTTTATATTTCTGAAGAGGGATTTGGTTATAGGGGAAGATGTTGGACATCTTGAGAGGCTGGGGAGGAATCTTACATGCCCGGTTTCAAAAAACAACTCTTACTCCTTGTTCCAATATCTTCCCCGACGCACGTGTGGGTATCTTCAGCGACCCAGAGCCCAAGCACCGTATGGTTAGCACCCTCTAGGATCCTTTGCAGGTGACCTAGCGCTTCACTCATAGGCCACTTTCTTGGTCCCTCATCCATCGTACTGGAAGCTCACCATTTAAATCGAACCGAGGCTGGTCAAGACCTCGGCCGACCATGCTACGCGAGATGTCCTCCGTTGACTCTCCGTCAATTGTTGAAACTTTATTAGTTAGGTCTCCACGACCTCAATCTCAAGACGGTCAAAATGCTTTCCTAGCATTGTTGACATAAAATAGATATTTAAAAATAGGTCATAAATATAGCTTCTATAATGAACTCTCGTCTTTCACATTGTTCCACATCTGTCCACTTTACTTAATCTATATCTAATTCATATGTATTCTTATTCTCATCCAATCACATCATTTTTCATCTCATTACATCTTTCCTCATTTACCCTCATTACATCTCATCCACTCGCATATATCAACCCATATTCTCATCCCATCACACCTCATCCACTCGCATATATCAACCCACCACTCGCATATATCAACCCATATTCTCATCCCATCACACCTCATTTATTCACATCTATTTCAATTTACGTTGTCGTGCCATGGCACGTCTATGGTGTGAAACCATGCATGTGAGGCCATTAAATGCAAATCCACATGCATGGGATTAAGTGCCACAGTGTATGGATGGTGTGACGATAATGATGTGGATAACTTGTTGGATGATGCACTGAAGTAGTGTATGGATGGTGTTGAGGATAATGATATGGATGGCTTGCTGGATGATGTAATAGAGGGATGGAAGAGGGTGTTGTACCCCTTTGACCCAGGTGGGTGATGAGGTGCTAGATGATGTTCTTGATTTAAATAGAGCTGTATAGGAGGGTTAGTGTGAAGAGAGAGAGTTTGAAACATAAAGAGAATGTGAAAACATGAATGTTTTCACCCCAGAAGGGGCTGTATGTGAGATGAATCCATGGCCCCATTAAAGCATGGTATGTAGGTAGATGATGTGTACATAATGTGGTATGTGATGGATCCCGGATGGCAAAAGACAGCGCATGGACAAATGGATAAGAACGCATGCATCAAATGAATATAGAAACTATATGGCAACCACCACGAGGAGCTGGGTGACACAGGTTCCAAAAGAGTTGGAGGTGGCGAGTGAGAGGCAGCTAGAGAGAAAAAGGTGTGTCGCCGTGTTGATAAGGGGGCGCTCTCTAGGAGGCAGCGGCAAGACAGAGCCAAGGGGTTTGCCGTGTGGTGAGGCTATGGGCTTCTCGGGCGCTCCAGATAACCAGAGTGTGAAAAAGGGGGACCGCCCTGGGAAAGAGTTGCTGGGGGCTCTGAGGCGCAGCTAGTGTGGGCTGGTAATACTGCGGGGAGTGAAGAGCCGGGGTCGACGAGTAGAAGGAGGGGACCTCCTCGAAGGAGTAGAGGAGCTAGGTCGCTGAGTAGAGGGAAGGAAGACGACTGGCGGGCGGGCGCTTGTGCAGAGACAGACGCAAAGAAGGGGGGCCTCCAGTGTGAAGAGCAGCGCAGCTGCTGCTGACAGAGAGTACCTTGTGAAGAAAGGGAGGCGCTTCAGAGAGGGTGTGAGCAGCGACAAGTGCAAGGAGAGGAGAGGAAGACTAGTGTGTGGCTGGCGACAACTGGATGAGGGCTTGCTCCAGGCGCTAAGGGTGAGCGTCCAGGTGCGAAGAGCTGGAGTCTGCAGCGTAAATCCGGGATTACAGATGGGGAAGGGAAGCTGATCAATTTTCTCTCCCTTACATGATTTTTTCTTTGGTAGCTCAAGGCCTGTAGACCGTGGTTTTGTTGCACTCAAGGAAGAATATAACTGGAAATGATAGTTCACGGTGGTTACATGTAAAGAGGCTGATGAAAGCGATCAAGATCGAGGCACGTTTCCTTCATCTCCAAATTTGGACAAAATACGAGAATAGAAGAGGCTCTGTCTCTTTCTTGTGGAAGATATCAAGTTCTGCTAAAGCTATGCTATGGGCTGTCGGCATGCATATGTTGAAGATATGTATACCTTTGTATTTGATGATGTCTTGTGAGTTTTATTTGTTTTGTCTTGTGAGTGTTGTTGCATGTCAATCATATTGTACAAACATATAGCATATGTTATGTGAAGATCTTTCATGATGATGAAGCTTTGATGATGATATATGAAGATGATGATGAGTTCTCCTGCCATAAGCCTTGTATCATCAGAGTCGAAGATGAGTGTGTCTTGTATGAGTTGTGGAGACAATCCCATTGAATATATGCCCGAGACAAGAGATTGAGATAATACCATGCTATACCTTGTTCTATGACAAGCTGAGAAGACATTTGATGCTATGCTAAGGTCCCTTGCCTTACAAGGGGGGTGCTTTTTTTTGTGTACATAGTGAGTGGTTACTTTAGTTTGGATAAAGAAAGGTTCGTGAGTCTACAGAGGTGAGAAAGAGTGAAGCCCCGGGTTCAGCTGACACGTTCTGCTGGTGGAGATATATATTCTGTTTCCTTGCTGGGATTTGAAAACGACTCTCACAGCCAGAAGTCTCGCACTTTCCCAGCGATACTGCCCACGTCACGACAGCTTTGGTGAACCCGACGTGAAACTGCTGGGGTGAGAGTTAGTGGTGAAATACACAGTGCAAGCTATGGCTGAGAATCCTGAGGGAGAGGGGGTTCGTTTTGACCCTGGGGTTATGCAAATGTTTCAGATGTTTACTATGTATTGACCCTCGGCAACTCTTATAACTGTTACCCCTGAGAATCTACCAAAACCTGTTGCTGCAATTCCAAAGGTAGAAGGGCCGATGGATGATCTTATTAAGGGCATACGCGACCTAAATTTGAAGATGTCCAGGATTGAGGAAAAAGGGCTACCATCAGGGCAGGCTTCTATGCAAAAGCCGCAAAGCAAGGAAGGGTTTACATTCAGATGTATATGGTGTGATGACCTAGAACATGCGAAGAAAGACTGTGCCAGTTAAGGAAGCTCTCAGAAACCAACTTGTATTTTTCAAAGATGGAAAAATCCACCTTACAGAGACTGGTCTTCCGTTAAGCACAAACTTTGGGAAAGGAGGGATGAAAAAGATGGTTGAGGATATGGCTGCTAGCCATGCCATCTCTATGGTTGAGGCAGCAACCTATGGGTTAAAGGCCAGCCAATCAAAGCAGGAATCTAAGAAGGATGAAGACTATGAGAATGAAGATTTTTGGCCTTCAACGATGGAGCTAATTGCGTCAGAGAAGGCGTCTAAGCACGCTTTGCATGAGGCAGGAGACTGTACACGTCTTGAGACTGGCTGGGAAGAACTTGTGGATTCTCAATCTGTTCATGCCTACATTGCAAAATGCCAGAATAATGAGGCACAGGTAGAGGAAAAGCGTAAGAGGGAAAATGACGAAGAAGATGCCATGGATGATGGTTATGAAGCTTCTATGAATGCTTTGCCATGTTTGTTTGATAGTGTTCAAGGTGTTGATGATATGCATGCTGCTAATGATGTTATGGAGGATAGTGCATATGTGACCGGAAGTCATACGAATGTTGTTTCAGAGGATGTTTACTTTGCAGATGGTGGTTTTTGTTTGGAGTTTCTCTTTCAAGACAAGCAGGTTTTATTAGAGGATCAGTTTAGTGAAGTTAATGTTTATGTGGATGAGTTTATTGCTCAAGATAGTGAGGATCTTGGGATGGCTCAGCTGTTTGATGAGTTTCTATTTGCAAACATCGGTAACCAACAATCTATGAATGAGGCTTCTTGCACTCTTGATGATGCTAGAGATGTGTTTTGTTTACATGACAAAGATGATGCTTTTGATGTTTATGCTATTGATGGACCGGGACATTTTGATGTAGCATCACACCTTGATTTTCTTGCACCAGTTTGCATAGATGCATGTGAAGCATGTAAAGTCTTTGACAACATATTGGTGGTGAAGATAGATGAGGAGGTAATATGCAAAAGAGCACAATGTGATTGAATGGCTTGCTATGATGTCATTATGTGTAATTGAACCAAGGATATGTTATAAGTCAATGGAGCAGGCTCATGTGGAATGCAAATGGGTATTTGATCGTGGAATATGGATTGTTGGCAACCATGACAAATGTATTTGGGGATTGAATGCAGAACAATGGTGGATAATCAGGAAGGCTTTGTTTTTTTTACTTGTTTGATATTTATGGATACCAAAGCTTAATTTGAAACACTTTAAAGTGTTCCAAACATGGGGATTGGCCAGATGACAGGTTCTTTTTGCTGATAAATGTATGAAGATGACATTCAAATATATGTGGATCTTGATGATGACTTGGCACATACCGGAGGATGTGCAGGTTTAGAGGGGGTGGATGTCGTGCCATGGCACGTCTATGGTGTGAAACCATGCATGTGAGGCCATTAAATGCAAATCCAGATGCATGGGATTAAGTGCCACAGTGTATGGATGGTGTGACGATAATGATGTGGATAACTTGTTGGATGATGCACTGGAGTAGTGTATGGATGGTGGTGAGGATAATGATATGGATGGCTTGTTGGATGATGTAATAGAGGGATGGAAGAGGGTGTTGTACCCCTTTGACCTAGGTGGGTGATGAGGTGCTAGATGTTGTTCTTGATTTAAATAGAGTTGTATAGGAGGGTTAGTGTGAAGAGAGAGAGTTTGAAACATATAGAGAATGTGAAAACATGAATGTTTTCACCCCAGAAGGGGCTATATGTGAGATGAATCCATGGCCCCATTAAAGCATGGTATGTAGGTAGATGATGTGTACATAATGTGGTATGTGATGGATCCCGGATGGCAAAAGACAGCGCATGGACAAATGGATAAGAACGCATGCATCAAATGAATATAGAAACTATATGGCAACCACGAGGAGCTGGGTGACACAGGTTCCAAAAGAGTTGGAGGTGGCGAGTGAGAGGCAGCTGGAGAGAAAAAGGTGTGTCGCCGTGTTGATAAGGGGGGCGCTCTCTAAGGCAGTGGCAAGACAGAGCCAAGGGGTTTGCCGTGTGGTGAGGCTGTGGGCTTCTCGGGCGCTGCAGATAACCAGAGTGTGAAAAAGGTGGACCGCCCTGGGAAAGACCTGCTCGGGGCTCTGAGGCGCACCTGGTGTGGGCTGGTAATACTGCGGGGAGTGAAGAGCCGGGGTCGATGAGTAGAAGGAGGGGACCTCCTCGAAGGAGTAGAGGAGCCAGGTTGCTGAGTAGAGGGAAGGAAGACGACTGGCGGGCGGGCGCTTGTGCAGAGAAAGATGCAAAGAAGGGGGGCCTCCCAGTGTGAAGAGCAGCGTAGCTGCTGACAGAGAGTACCTTGTGAAGAAAGGGAGGCGCTTCAGAGAGGGTGTGAGCAACGACAAGTGCAAGGAGAGGAGAGGAAGACTAGTGTGTGGCTGGCGACAACTGGACGACGGCTTGCTGCAGGCGCTAAGGGTGAGCGTCCAGGTGCGAAGAGTTGGAGTCTGCAGTGTAAATCGAGGATTACAAATGGGGAAGGGAAGCTGATCAATTTTCTCTCCCTTACATGATTTTTTCTTTGGTAGGCTGATGAAAGCGATCAAGATCGAGGCACGTTTCCTTCAAGCATCTCCAGATTTTGACAAAATACGAGAATAGAAGAGGCTCTGTCTCTTTCTTGTGGAAGATATCAAGTTCTGCTAAAGCTATGCTATGGGCTGTCGGCATGCATATGCTGAAGATATGTATACCTTTGTATTTGATGATGTCTTGTGAGTTTTATTTGTTTTGTCTCGTGAGTGTTGTTGCATGTCAATCATATTGTACAAACATATACCATATGTTATGTGAAGATCTTTCATGATGATGAAGCTTTGATGATGATATATGAAGATGATGATGAGTTCTCTTGCCATAAGCCTTGTATCATCAGAGTCGAAGATGAGTGTGTCTTGTATGAGTTGTGGAGACAATCCCATTGACCGAGACAAGAGATTGAGATAATACCATGCTATACCTTGTTCTATGACAAGCTGAGAAGACATTTGATGCTATGCTAAGGTCCCTTGCCTTACAAGGGGGGTGCTTTTTTTTTTGTGTACATGGTGAGTGGTTACTTTAGTTTGGGTAAAGGAAGGTTCGTGAGTCTACAGAGGCGAGAAAGAGTGAAGCCCCGGGTTCAGCTGACAGGTTCTGCTGGTGGTGCGCCTTGAAGAGATATATATTCTGTTTCCTTGCTAGGATTTGAAAACGACTCTCACAGCCAGAAGTCTCGCACTTTCCCAGCGATACCGCCCACGTCACGACAACGTCACACCTCATCACATTCATTTCACATCTCATCTCATTCATTCTTATCCCGATTCACATCACATCACATCTCATCCATTCACATCCCATATCATTCATTTACATCCGATTCATATGACATGACATCTCATTCACTCACATCCAGATTCTAATCACATTACATCTCATCCATTCACTCACATTGACATCACATCCTTTCACATACATATCCACATCCATTTTTTCACATACACATCCGCATCCATTCTTCCACATACACATCCATATCCATTCTTCCACATACACATCCACATCCATACATACACATTCCCCTCCATTCTTCCACATCCAAATCTCCATCCATACTTCCACATACACATCCACATCCATTCTTCCACATACACATGCACATTCATACTTCCACATACACATCTACATCCATTCTTCCACATACACATCCACATTCATTTTTCCACATACATTCATTCTTCCACATACACATCCACATCCATTCTTCCACATACACATACACATCTATTCTTATTAAATCACATCTTATCCATCCTATTTTCATCTTATCACATCCTATCACATTCCATACACATATTAACACAACCATTCTCATTCTATCACATCCCATACACATCTTATCACATCCATTCACATGCTATTCCCATTTAATAGCTTTTTCTAGGTTGATCCCGATAATGGGACTTTTTTCTAAATTTTTGCCAATTGCTTGGCCTAATTAAAGGTTCTTTTTCTCGACGATTAGTTCCATATTCATTCTCAATTTTTCAAATGAATTATATTCAATATTCCTCGTTAATAGAAGAATTCATGCGATTTACAAAATCAATTCTACCCATATTTCCACTTTTGATAAGTAATCATAAATTGAATTATACTAAAATTTTCTCTTCTTCCCATTTAAGTTCTTGGATCTCAAATACCATGGTAATTCCTCTTTTTGCATTTAATTAATTGCATTCCAATGTCATGGGTATTCCTCTTTTATTCATAAAGTAATTTCATCTAAAATAAAATACCCATAAATTCAATATGCTAGGAATTTCTCTTTTCCCATCTAAATGATGGAATTCCAAATGTCATAGGAATTCATCTTTTAACATTTAAATATTTCTTATAGATAAAATAAATTTATCTAAATTTTATCTTTAAATTTAATTAAAATACTCATTAATTCCAATATGCTAGGAGTTTCTCTTTTCCCATCTCAATGATGGAATTCCAAATGTCATAGGAATTCCTCTTTTAACATAAAAAATAAATTACTAGAAATTTCTCTTTTGTTAATTACTAATTATGCATAAACATAAAAAATTAAATTTTCCATGATTATAATGAGAATCATTCAATTAATCTAGGATGATTATTCCTAGAATATGGTAGGAAGTCCTCTTTTCATATTATGAATGAAAATGATTTATGTGTTTATTTTTTAGAAATTTTACCATAGCTCCGCTGCTATTATTGATAATTTTTAATAAATTTGAGAGGAATAAAGTTTAGTATTATTCATGTGATTAGAATAACTACTAATTGGATCATTATCCAATTATGGATTGATTCTTAATTTTACCGTAAATTAAATAGCGTAAAAGTATTAAAAAGCCATTATTTTGGCCTCCAATTAGACAAGCATAGAAATTACTTTTAGATTAGAGAAATGCTTCCTGATGAGAAGCTTCATTTGAATTGAGAATAGGTCATAGGAATGACCATTCTTTGGAGGAGAGAGAGAAATGCTTAAAAAACCATTATAAATTAAGCATAAATAGAAATTTATGTATTTCTTCATTACAACACATTAAAGAACTTCAATAGTATTCAAAAGCCATTCAAATTAATGCTTCTCAAACTTGAGAGGGGTTGAGAAGAGAAACATTTGGAGATTTAAGAAAAAGAAGACAATAATCCACACTTTACCTCCTAAATTACTTGAATCTTTGATCACAGTAGAGGCCCCCAACCAATCAATTGGTTTGGTATGTTGTTGGAGTCACCAAGGAAGATTGAAGAGAGAGAGAGAAACTCCAATCTCTTCAATTTGTAGAGATTTTTAGATGATAATAGAAAATAACATTATTTCAGTATAATAGTGGCATGGTATAGTTCTCATATTTTTTTACAAAAAGGATCTATTTATAGGTGAGGGAGGCCTCTAACCAAGTCCAACTAGTTTCTAGAATTTTCCAACTTCAATTTGGCTGAATTTGGACAAGATTTGGACCTAGTTTGGCTCCCTTTTGATTTGGTTTGATATCTAGGAGAGAGGAGAGATAAAAATATCACAATATTTTTTAGTTTAAAACTCCACCACACAAGTGAAATAGGTGCCTCCTTGAAGAGATCCCTTCTCCTTACCAAGGTGTCAA
The DNA here is from genome assembly GCF_041138505.1 of Cibotium barometz. Taxonomy (NCBI): domain Eukaryota; kingdom Viridiplantae; phylum Streptophyta; class Polypodiopsida; order Cyatheales; family Cibotiaceae; genus Cibotium; species Cibotium barometz. Next base: position 47,643,347 of record NC_141091.1, read on the forward strand.
AATTGAATCATTATACCCAAAATATCTCATTTTTTTAAGTAATACTCATAGTTTTTTTTACTAATAAACCTTGTCCTTAGTCAACTCTTCATCTTATGTGAACATTTACTCATTTTTTGGGGGGTTTTCTTTTATAAATTGGATTTATCTCCTCCCCACACTTGGATTGATCCAATTGGCCCATAGGAACCTTAATTGGACCATACTCCAAAATTTTTTAAAAATCTAGACCCTTAGGCTAAGCTCCTTTATACTTCTTTTCAATTAATTCCAAATGCACATTGGAAAGTTCTTTTTGAATTTTTATTTCAGGGAAAACCATTTTAGACACTAGGAGGATTTTTATATCCAAAAATATCTCAATTTTGGATAACCTCTCTCTAGACATTTTCTCTCTCTAGGCCAAAATAGGGTAAAACAACATCTTTCTTTTATTTCAAAGAGGGGAATAATTACAAGATCAGAAGGGGAGGTTCTTACACCTGCACATCTCAAAGTAGCTTCGCTGCTATTAGTAATAATTTTTAATAAATTTGAGAGAAATAAAGTTTAGTAATATTCATGTGATTAGAATAACTACTAATTGGATCATTATCCAATTATGGATTGATTCTTAATTTTACCATAAATTAAATAGCGTAAAAGTATTAAAAAGTCATTATTTTGGCCTCCAATTAGACAAGCATAGAAATTACTTTTAGATTAGAGAAATGCTTCTTGAGAAGCTTCATTTGAATTGAGAATAGGTCATATGAATGACCATTCTTTGGGGGAGAGAGAGAAATGCTTAAAAAACCATTATAAATTAAGCATAAATAAAAATTTATGTATTTCTTCATTACAACACATTAAAGAATTTCAATAGTATTCAAAAGCCATTCAAATTAATGCTTCTAAAACTTGAGAGGGGTTGAGAAGAGAAACATTTGGAGATGTAAGAAAAAGAAGACAATAATGCACACTTTACCTCCTAAATTACTTGATTCTTGGTTTGGTATGTTGTTGGAGTCACCAAGGAAGATTGAAGAGAGAGAGAAGCTCCAATCTCTTCAATTTGTAGTGGATTTTGAAAGATGGCCCGTAGTAGTTGTGGGTGCCCTAACCAAGATGAACAAGGCATGTGGTCTTTCTGTGGCTCTAGTACAAGGATATTTGCTAATGTAGTTGATGAAGAGGCCGGTGTGCACCGCCGTGAAGTGTTGCACAACAGCAAATGTGGATAGGTAGGGAAGCCAGTGATGAACGTAGGGCATAGAAGAGACACAATGGAGTGGTGCTCAGATTAGTAGGACAATGCTTGAGCCGATCGACCGAATTGGGATTTGCTTTGGTGACAAACAACGGATGTGCGCACTAGTAGACATAGGCACTATGATGGCATGAAAACCACAAAGTGATGATAGCAAGAGTAAAAATGAGATGGCATTAAATGACAATGTCTCCGACACCATGTTGAATTTCATGGTGGATTAAAGACAAGCATTAGCATGGTCTCTTATGCCTAAGCATGAACATAATTAAGTGATTAGCAAAATAAGCAAAGTAATTAGCAAATGAACAACATAATGATATAAAATGCGAGAGTTATTTATTCATGAATGTTATCCTCATTATGTAGGATTTGAGTACATCCAATTAGGTAACCCTAATCCTTCTTAAATCACTAATGAGATGCTCCCACATTATCTCCCTAATTCTAGCTCGTAAAGTGAGCTATCAACCAGTTTCATTCTCTCACCCATGATCTCTCACATACTACTATTAAGCTTATGCATAAAGCATTTGACAAAATGATTTATGCATAAGCGTCACACAAAAATCTAGCGCACAAACCTTAATGAAAATGGCTTATGCGTAAAGCTTCTGGTAAAATGTTTTATGCATAAATTTATGCAAAAAGCTAGTGCATAAGCTTAATGCACAAAGATTTATGCATAAGGTTATGCATATACATTTACTAATATATATATATATATATATATATATATTCTTAGACTTAATTGGTGTTTGAATCTTAAGCTTAACTTTGCAATGCACACTCTACTTCTCTTCTTCAAGGTAAGAGTACTTGTCTTTTATAATCCCTTTCTTTACTTGTTTATGGTGCACCCCTGGATGCTTCGAAGTTTTTTTTTTAAAATTATGCATTAGATTAAGTTTTATAAATCATAAGGCTCAATAATTATGGCTTTATGCATTAAGCTTGTACAAAAAACCATATGCATAAAGCTTTATGCATGTGACTTATACTTATGATTATGCATTAAACTTTTGAATTAGGTTTTTTGTAAGATTCCTCCCCCAACCCCTTTTTGATGTCTAGTATCTTCCCCTGTAAACAATCGCTCTTCAGAAATATAAAGACCTTGTTTCTAACTGTTTTAGCCTAGAGAGAGAAAATTATTCTAGAGAGAGAATATTCAGATTATGAATATTTTTGGATAGAAAAATAACTCATCTTATTAAAATAAGTTCCCCTGAAACAGAAATTCAAAAAAAAATTTCCAATGTGCAATTGGAAATAGGTATAAAGAACCTTAGTCTAAGGATCTAGATTTTCAGAAATTTTTAGATTATGGTCCAATTAAGGTTCCTATGGGCCAATAGCATCAATCCATGTGTAGGGAGGAGATAAATCCAAATTGTAAAAGAAGATACCCAAAAATGAGTAAATGCTCACATAAGATGAAGAGTTGAAAATGTACAAGGTTTATTAGTAAAAAAACTATGAGCAATATTAAAAATATGAGATATTTTGGGTATCCAAAAATGAGTAAATGGAGATGTGGATGGATGCATGTAGATGTAGATGTATAGATGTATGCATGGAGATGTGGATGTATGCATGTAGAAGTAGATGTATAGATGAGGATGTAAATGGAGATGCGGATGGATGCATGTAGATGTAGATGTATAGATGTAGATGTGAATGGAGATGTGGATGTATGCATGTAGATGTAGATGTATAGATGTAGATGTGGATGTGGAGGTGGATGGATGCATGTAGATGTAGATGTATAGATGTAGATGTGAATGCAAATGTAGATGTATAGATGTAGATGTAGATGTATAGATGTAGATGTGGATGTGGAGGTGGATGGATGCATGTAGATGTAGATGTATAGATGTAGATGTGAATGGAGATGTGGATGTATCAGAAATGATCTTGACTACGTTAGAGTAAAAAGTTATCCTGGTGGAATCGCCCGTGCTTTCCGGTAAAGGAAGTTTTTCCGGGTTCGGTTTTGGAACAACCGATGGATTAGTCTCTTATCCGGATATCCGTGGGTGAGGCCCCGAATGTGGGACCCTTGTCCCGCGCGAGAAGTGCTACTTTCGCTGCTAGTATCCCGAATCTGTTGCTCAATGGGAACAGGGATCTTACAGTTGGTATCAGAGCCAGGTTAATAAAGATCAACTGAGAAGACAAATATATCAAAAATTTATCAAGAAACACAAAAAGGTTATAATTGTGTGAGATAATTCATACAATTTGATATTCAAACTGAAATTCGTAATTTGGTAATTGGGTCTTCAGATGGAAGTGCCGCAATTATATAGAATCCCTGACTTGCTTGAGGCCTAGACATGATAGTATTTACCTTATAATTCCAAGGGCCGTGACTTCTCGTATATACCGAGAGTATACTGCAGCTCTTTACTGACAGTATATACGAGTAAATCTAAGACTTGAAATTATAAGCGTTAATGCTATCTAGATGATGATTTCGAATGTGGTTGATATGATTTTTAATTCTGTTTGAGAATTGATGAATTGATTTGGATTCTGATTGAAAATACTAATTGAAAAATGATGATTTCTGAAATTTAGTTGAAATATAATGAAACCACAATGAGGAGGAATGGGATGAGTCCCTGTGATGATATTCATAACTAGAATGATGATAATGAATTCAGCAAATCACTATGAGATTAGTGGGTTGTGCTGTCAAATTGTTACTGTTACTATTAACACTTGATCGGTAGATCAAGTTAAGGGATGACAAATTGAGAACTTACTTGACTGAAATTCCTGTGGAGGAATGTTCAGAAGGAAATTTTTCGGTCTAATGGACCATTATCATATTAAAGATATGAATGATAAGATCTGAATGAATTGTTATTTAATTATGAGTTCTATATAAGGGATATTTATCCCAGTATTCTGTTGGGTTGACCAGAATATAAGGAACCCAGAATAAAATTGGATTTTAAGAAAAAGAGTTGCCCTCTACCTTGCGAGATGAGGACATCTCGCACTTTTTTAAGTGGGGTAGAATGTAAGATTCCTCCCCAGCCTTCGAGGTATACAGGAGTAAGAATCTCCCTTTTTGATCTTATAATTATTCCCTCTCTAAAATAAAAGAAAGTTTCTGTTTAAAAAAGGAAGACCCTTTCCCTAGAATACTTCTTAGGAGTGCCACCTGTTTTAAGGATTTAGAACAATGAGTTCAGAAGTGAGAATCGGTGTTTTGGATACCAAGGTTTTGGTTTTCATTCGAGTACGGCCCAAAAGAAGTTCTTTATCTCTTGGGAAGTATAAGAAGTTATTCCCCAGATATTGTGGATCTTATATCTGAATTCAATGAAAGTATGTGACTTAGCCTACAAGCTTCTTTTATCTCCTCATCTCAAAATTCTTAATACCTTCTATAGAAAAATGTGTCAAACGCAAATCATGGAAAGACGGTAAAACTTCAGTGGCAAGTTACCGTTGGCTTCTAGGTTACGCTAGCTCCTTCCTTTATATAAGTCGTAACTTTTACTTGTCGCTCATAGTAATCTTACTCCCATCAATCTTCTTTCTTTCTTAATCTCCTTCATGGCTTGGCAACAGGAATTAGTTTTATCCCTGATGATTTCTCACCTTCAAGACGCAAGAGAGTCTGTGAAGAAAGACTTTATAGAACAGTATGAACGCTCACTTTTTCCTCACCTAGAAACTTCTGTAGCTCAGACCAAATGGCGGACCTATCAAAACATAACTAGGGTAACACCTTGGGGTCAGCAGCACTTTCGTAACAATGTCTGCTTGGCCATGGTTATTGAAGCTTTGGATTTGGGTCCCCGATACTACTGCGTCATGAGATCAAGGCATCTTGGGTTTTCTGAGCGGGTCTTCTTACTGGCGTGTTTTCTTCCTCATGAGAAGATATGCCTTTATCCCATTTTTGGCTTGCCTCTCAGAGGTTCTTTTGTTAGATCACCTCATTGTGCGCTTTTGCCGCACAGGTCGTAGCTGGGGACTTGCCGGACACCGTATGCGAGCCACGAATGGCTGCAAGCATACAACCAGGGAAGGAAGCTCAAAACAAAATGCAAAAGGTGTGTCACTCACCGCTTAACTGCCGCCTTGAAGGATTCTCGCGTTGCAGTCGTGAAGGAGGAGCCGCCGTCGCCGCTCTACCGCCTCTCCGCCGCGCCGTGCCGCTACACAATGCTCGATCGCTCTCTCACTCTCTCTCTCTCTCTCACACACACACGCAGGAGAAGGAAACCAAGGAGATAAGGCAAGAGCACTCTTGTATTCACAACACATGAGAATGAGGATTTTAGGGTTACATTTGACTCTTATAGGTGACTTGGCCATTCACACTTGGGCACCCATACATGGCCGGCCGACCCTAACCCTTATCCTACTGATATCCAAGGTGCGCCTCTCATCGGCGATCACCTAATCCCTTTATCCTTAACATATGGTGCCGACAAGCCCGGCCCATGACTCAGAATATTTAAATTAATGACGTAAAACATAGTACGTCTCAATGTCCGCCATGGGTTAACATGCCCCCCTTCCTGATGTAGATTCCGTTCTCGGAAGCTATGGTATGGTAAGCTCGATAGGGTTGTTGTGGTGGACCGTCTGCAAAACAGGGAAGTAGAGTGAAAGTATGCTGGAATTCAAAAGATATAAAGTGTACAATTTCAAGCATGTTAGACCACAATGGATGTTGCTATGAGAACTTAGTTTAAGGGTCACATGAATGAGCTAGTGTAGCAAATTAACAGGAGTTTAAAATTATTGAAAGTAAATCAAGAGTTAGCAAGGTGTCAAAGGTTAATCAAGGTTTATAATTGGCCTAAGTCAAGGGAAATAACCAAACTTAATAAATAAACAGATGACCACACTGTGTCTACTCTAAGAACCAGTTAATACCACGAGCCTAGGGACACAAGAAACATCAGAGTTACAGGAGCCTTTTGCCTTTATTTCTTTATGCACGTGACAATTTTATACACAATGGCGACCTTCCTAAGGCAAAACTAACATCGATCCTGGTACCATGTTTAACACAAGGCATTATCCAAGAATCTATTAGCTCACTTTAGGCAAGGCTACCCCCTACCAACCAAGGCATCGGTCTGGAGTAGAATACTCCTCGTCTACCAAGTATCAATAAGGCGATAGGCCAACATTAAAGCACATCATAGACTTGTATTGCCATTTATTGTAGGCTTTTTTTTTTAATATAAAGTTTTAGAATGTGTTCTTACATCCTTTCGACAAGGGGTAAAAGCTATGTCCTAGAGGTCAACACACACACAGCCAGGTGTTCAAACATTAAGATGGTTTGACCCTAGACCTAAGACAATCGTATTCCAAGGTTAACTAAAGACGTCATGCTGCCTAGGAATATTTCCAATAAAGTTAAGCTCATTAATGATTTACACTAGCATGCAAGCAACTTCAAAAACTAAGTAGTACATTGACAATTTCCATGTGGTCATGCCTTATAGTTTATGAAATTAATTGAACAGTAAAAACAAAAGAGAGTGGGTATGAAAGAATTACACCTGTAATTGGAGATCTCCTTGATTTGACGAGACAGCTTGCAATTTGATGTAGTATATTTTGATGAACGTTGCGGCAGTCTCAGGACTTGAAAGCGAACCCACCTCAAACTTTTTAACCTGTACAATCAACTAACAAGCACTATACCTCGAGAGGCACATCAGTGTGAAAATTTCAAGACTCGTTTAAGGAATCTAAACTAGAAAAAACTTGAAAACACTAACCTACCTACCAGTCACCACACTACTACTGAGGATACGGTAAGAGGATGTTGTAGAGTCCTAGCTCTAGCCCTAAGGCTAAGCCTCTATCCGCATCATCCAAATAAATAAAATCAACCTCAGTAGTGCCATGAGTTTCATCCGTCCATTCATCATTGTCAGATATTTCCTTTTCATTTTCCCATCCACATAGACTCATCAAGAATGAAACCATGCGAGGATAGTCATCTCTTCGCCTTGCTCTGCTTTTGACCCGGACAACTCCTTCGCTAACCAGCAGACGACAGCCACACGGTTCTTTTGTTTTTTTTAATTTTTATTTTTAATTCTTGTCGCCTCTCTCTACCGGCCTTCTCCGCGTGGTCAGACCACCGCCTTCTCTGCAGATTCACTCGTTTGCTTCAGTCTTCTTCGCTTGCCTCAGCTGCCTCTCGCTGGTCAGCTATACCGCCAGCTTCAACGGTACCTCCACAGTCGCCTCCTACAGGCTACTGCCCGCCTACACAACTGCTTACAGCCAACGGCCTTACGGCCGCCACCTCCACAGTCCTTCCACAGCCCTTCACCTTAATCTAAAATTTTTCAAAAATCTCGACCCTTAGGATAAGTCCTTTTGAACAGATTATAATTGATTTCTAATAATGCACCTTCTGAAAATGTTTTTGAACTTTTGTTTTAGGGGAATTTATTTAAATAAGAAGAGATATTTTTCCATCCAAAAATATCTAAAATTGAATAACCTCTCTCTAAAATATTTTTCCTCACTAGGCCAAAACAGGATCTTTCTTTTATTTCAGAGAGGGGAATAATTATAAGATTAGAAGGGGAGGTTCTTACACCTACACACCTCAAAAGCCAAAGGGAGGAATCTTACATCCTACCCCACTTAAAAAATGCAAGATGTCCTCATCTCGCAACATTAGAAGACAATTCATTTCCTCAAGATCCAACTGATTCTGGGGTTCCTTATAGTCTGGAGAACCCAACAGAATCCTGGGATAAAGATCCCTTATATAAAACTCATCATTAGATAACAATTCACTCAGATCATAACATTCAAACCCTTATCACAATAATGGTCCATTAGACCGAAATTTCTATCTGAACGGTCCTTCATGAAAATTTTTATTTTATAGATTTTTTATTTGACACCCCTTAACTTGATCCACTGGGTTAAGTGTTAATAGCAGCAATCTGCCAGCATAATCCATTAATCTCATAGTGATTTGCTGAAGTCATTAACGTCATTCCAGCTACGAACATCATCACAGGGACTCGTCCCATTCATCCTCATTGTGGGGCTCAGCATTAGAGAGCCTTCGACATCAAAGCAGTAGATAGGTTGGAACCATTTCTTCTCAGCTTCTTGCAGCATGAGCACACTGCCAATTTCTACATCAAAGGCGTCAACAAAGACATGTAATGGAAGTTCCTAGTTTGGGGCTTGGACAATAGGTGCAATAGACAGCATAAGCTTGAGGCGCTCGAATGCAATGTCACATTCCAATGTCTAATTGAAAGGAGCATGCCTGAACTACTTGGTGAGAGGTTTTTTGAAATGGACCATTTGTTGTTCAAAGGGACTACTACATGAGCAAGGTATTTGAGAATTTCGCTTTTTGCATATTCCTTGCCATGGCCTCATACGGGCCTTATGCACACAATAGAAAATTGTAGTACCGAGCACGTGCTAGGTTTGATCAACTTCTGGGTACAACAGCCAGACTACTGCGTACGCGTGGAGATGGCCCAAGCATGCATGGCTAATATCCAAAAAGTAGTCGTGGAAAAGGAAAGCATTGGGCTATCGGGGATATGTCCTCTACGGAGTAGGGGTCAGTCATGGTCAATAGGCGAAGTAGCCATTCTAATTCCTCAACATTTTCCTCTCTGGCTAGTACATCTATATGATCCCATTCAGTTTCAATTACAGGATAGCACATGTGGAATATCTGAGAAAGGTACGGATGATACCTCTCACCAAAGGTAGGAGTGGATGAAGTGTATGATGATCGTGCATCTGCCATATCTGCAAACACAGATATAGCATCAGTAGGTTTGTGACAGGTCAATCTAGTTCTTGATTGTATACGGATATTTATCCTCTTTTTGTGCTCTTGCTCTTTTTACTATTTTTTATTTTTTTCTTTTCTTTGCTTTTCTATATATGAAGCTATATATATACATCCCCTTGAATTTGGCAATTACATGGTCAGGGGAGAAGGTTAAGGAGGAAGCATTAGAATGTCGAGCGTGAGTACATGCTCCCCCTTTCCTTGGGTAGATCATATTATTTGCAATGATGTTGCAGCCTCTTAGAACCAATTTGTCCAGCGGGTCATAGGTTGTGATGTGGGCAGATAGCTTTTTATGACCCTTGTGGCCACATCCAATTGTAGAGATGGTAGTGTACGCTCCCATTGACGAATGGAGGAAATGGTTCTCGACGATACTATTACAAGGGGAGACGTAGACTCATCGGTTTTTTGTTGGGTGTTGACAAGAGTAGGTGTAGAGCATGTACAAACTTCTATATTAGCGTGTTCCTGGCATGAGGAGCTAGAAGCTTCATGTGGCTCCCCCCTTCCTGAGCTAGGTGGTAATGATTGATATCGTTTGGGAATCCAAACTAGCTCTGGAAGAAGTGGTGCGGAGCACTCTGTTACCTTTCCCTTACCACGATCTTGAATTGTCATTGGGGTGGCAACAATTGGTTTGCAAGGTTTTACAGGTGATGTAGAGGGATTCACCTTATGTTTAGGGACCCAAATCTGGTCATTCCCCTCGTAGTACCCTTGGGCTACTAATAATTTTCTAGGGATCCATCGTGATGTTACATTGCCCTTTCTCGGGTGGGTAGCTGCTTCCCTTTTACGAGGCTTCTTGGTGGCTGAACGAGATTGAGCAGGGGAAGTAGCTGTTAACGAAGCTTTCGGGACCCATTTGTATATACTCTTTGGCATAGTAAGCGGAGCTTTAGAGATCATCCTGCATGTTTCCACTCTTGGCGTTGAAGCGTTAGAGGGGTGGCAAACAATCAAAGATGGTTTTGCCACTTGGCTTTGTGATTTTTCATTATCTAATATTTGAGTGGATGACTTAGGTGCGGGATTTTGAGCGGTCAGACCTAGTGTTGGTTCTTGCGATGTGACTCGTCTAGTTGCCCAATCGATATTGCACTTGGTGGCCATCATCCATTTGCGCCCTAAGTTTACAGTCCCTTCCATGGTACCCGTAGGCATAACCAAAAAGCTTTGAATTATGGTTCCTTTGTCATAAGCAACCGGAGTGTGCAGAATTCCTGAGACAGGGGTTTTCTTCTTGTTGATTCCTTGAACTTGAATAGAACTCTTGGATAAAGGTGGTTTTCCCAGTTGACACCACACGCCATATGATAGCAAATTGTGTTGAGCTCCTGTATCCAATAATGCATTATACAGCGCCTCCCCGTAAGGACTCTGTAACTCAATTGGGTATCTTAGAGGCGGGTCAGATTCCAATGCATCCTCCTCAGCTTCCTCGAAAAATACTTACGTAATTCCCAAGTTGGCTTCTCGTTGTCGCCTAGCACGCTGTTGACGTTCTTTGGCTTCGACTCTCGCTTGTATCTTTTTAAGCTCAGCTTGTTCTTTAGCTGCCTTTTTTTGATGGATTGCATGTAACTCCTCTTGGCTTAGGGGGTCATAGTATCTTTTGAATTTACTCCCATTAAGGAATCCAATGGTTTCAACTCCGTCGAGAGTCTCCACTCTGATGGTACCTTGCGGGGTAATTTCACGTACTCTATACGGTCCCTTACCAGCATATTTGAGCTTTTTCTTTTCGTTTCGCACTCCATACATCAGGACTTTATCCCCAACCTTAATGTCCTTGTCCTTTAGGTGGCGATCAAACCATTTTTTCCTTCTATCCTTCTCCACAAGGGCATTGTACACAGCCAATTGTCTTTCTTCGTTTAGCCGCTCAAGGATATATAGACGCTCTACTAAGGGATTACCATCCCAACCTTCTTGAGTAGCAACACGAAGACTTGGAATGACAAATTCCCACGGCATGACTACTTCTTGGCCATATACCATTTTGAATGGTGTGCAATTAATAGCCACTTTGTACGCAGTACGATAGGCCCATAAAGCTGTTGTAAGCTTTAGATCCCAATCCGTGCGATGAGCTTCAACTGTCTTTGTCAAAACAAAGATTAATGTCTTGTTTGTAATATCGGCTTGGCCATTCGCTTGCGGATAATAAGGAGTAGATTTATGATGGGATATCATGAAATTTGTTGTGAGCTCCTTAATCACGTCATTTATAAAATGCGTTCCATTGTCGCTCACAAGTTCAAAAGGACAACCGAATCGTGTGATTATATTTTCAAAGAGGAACTTGGCTGTTGTCCTTGCATCTGCCTTACGTGTCGCTTTCGCTTCAGCCCATTTGGTCATATAGTCAGTGGCCACAATAATATAGCGAGATTGTGTGTTTCGGGCCGCTGGGCTAATTGGACCTACAAAGTCTAAACCCCACTTTTCAAATGGTTGGTTTACTTTGATTGGATGTAGGGGCATGTGATCTTTCCTCTGGGGTTTCTTGTATCGTTGGCATTCGTCGCAACCCTTCACAAAGAGTGATGCATCTTGGAACATAGTGGGCCACCAATACCCTGATTGTAAGATCTTTCGCGCAGTTAAGTCTCCTGAGAAGTGACCACCGGCTACGCCCATATGTGCCTCTTGCAAAATGTATAGATACTCATCCTCTCGGGCACAACGCCTAAGAACGTCATCTTTTCCTCTTTTATAAAGAGTCCCGGCTATCAGGCAATAGGGTTCGCATTCTTTGATCAGCTTTCGAGCTAGATCTTTACGAAGCTCTTTGGGTGGAAAGCCATTAACCAAAAAGTTAACAATCTTCTCACTCCATTCAGGCATTGTCTCCACCATGAACAGGGAAGTGTCAGGTAAGTCATCATCAACCCCCGTAGGAGCCTCACCATTAGGTATGCGAGACAAATGATCAGCCATAACATGTTTTTTGCCAGGTCTCACCACAACAGTGAAATCAAACTCAAGAAGAATCAATAGCCATCGTGTGATTCTTCCTGTGGAGCATGGTTTGTTTACCAGATACAACAATGCTTGATGATCCACATAGAAAACAAACTTGGTGGCAAGAAGGTAATAACAAAATTTCCTTACTGCATATATCATTGCCAACCCTTCTCGCTCCGTAGTGGTGTAGTTCATCTCAGCATCGTTCAACTGGCGACTGGCAAAGCTAATGGGGTAGTCTAGCTTGTGTTCTCCAAGTTGAGTCAACACACACCCAATAGCAAAGTTTGATGCATCAATATGCACATGGAAGAGTAAATCCCAGTTAGGCATTCTCAAGATTGGAGCACTCGCCAAGGCCTTCTTTAATAGCTCATAGGCACGGTCACATTCTTCGGTCCAAATAAACTCGATGAGAAGCTTATACAATGGTCGAGCTATCTCGGCGAAGAATAGAATAAACCTTCGATAATAACCAACGTGGCCCATAAAGCGTTAGACTCCCTTGTAGTTGGTGGGTGGTGGCAATTCCAGAATGACCTTGATTTTACTCTCGTCCGTGGAAATCCCATTTTTGGACACTATGTGCCCTAAGATAACTCCGTGTTTAACCCAGAATTGGCATTTGAAAGGATTCAATGAGATGCGATATAATCTACACCTTTCAAATATTTTTCGTAAACACATCAAGTGCTCGTCCCAAGAGGAATGAACACAAAGATCATCTAAGAAAGCTTCACAGAAGTCCCTTAGATATTCCTTAAAGGCCGTGTTTATCAATCGTTGGAATGTTGCAGGTGCATTGGTCAAGCCAAAAGCCATGATGCGAAAGGCAAACACTCCAAACTCCGTGATAAATGCTGTTTTAGCTTGGTCCTCGACTGCAATTGTGATCTGATTGTAACCCGAGTATCCATCTAAAAAGCTATATGCCTCCTTGCCTACCACTCTTTCAAGCACATGTTCAGAATATGGCAAGGGGTAATGATCCCTTCTGGTGGCTGCATTAACCTTTTTGAGATCAACGCACACTCTGAGTTTCCCATTCTTCTTTGGTACGATGACTATCAGAGAAACCCATTCTGAGTGCTCAATAGGGTATATGAATCCACATTTTATGAGCTTTTCAATTTCCTCTTGTACAATCTTTGCGTACTTAGGATTCATTGGGTAGGGACGTTGCTGGACTGGTTTAGCAGTGCTAATCATTGGAATCGTGTGTTGTATCACCGAGGGTTTCATATCATGATATGTCCAAGCAAATATGTCCTTGAATTCTTTAAGAAGCTTCGTAAGTGCAGCTTCTTCCGCCTTGGTGAGGTCTTGAGCAATATAAACTAGTTTAGACTCCTCACCCGGATCTGCTAAGTCTATCTCCTTAACTATCGCAGGGCCATCGTAGACACCGCTACTCCCATTGGTAGGCGTTCGTTGGGCTTTTGTGTAGACCACTTTACGTTTCCCTGTGGTAAATGATTTGAAATGCTCGGGTGCGGGGTGTAAGTCTACTGGTTCTTGTTGTGCCAGGCTTTTTTCTTTCAATTCCGCTTCCTTTTGCTGCTGAGCCAACTCTTGGTTTTGCCGCCTCCTTGCAGTACGACTTAGTTTTGGCTTCTCATCAATTTCTAATTGGGCGACATCATTAGGTTGCGGAATACACCACATGACACTTTGGAGGTATTGTCCCCAATTATCAGCTATCTTTCGATGAGCATCAATGGCTTCTACATAACTGAGCCATTCTGCAGTGGATCTTTCCTTGTTTATTGCAGTGCGTACATTAGCTCGATAGCGTTGGCGCTTATGTCTCGTTTTCTTCTTACCAAGTTTTTGATTTTTGTTTCTATCAGATTCGGACTCACTTGGTCGATCTTCACTTTCGGATGAACTGCAGGAGGTCACTGTCCTAGGCCTTGAGCACCTTGCTTCCACATTTGGGTGAATATTTGATTCGTTTTTCCCATGAGGCTCAGGGTCAGTTTCTTCTTGAGATTCATACTCAGAGTTGCATTGGTCAGAGTCTTCGCTACTTTCAGTGTCGGTGGAGTTTGTCACGTTCTCGCCATCAGGAGTCAAGTGCATAACACCTATCATGTTTATTGGCACTAACGGTGGCATATCTTGCCCCTCAGGTGTTACCCAACTTGTGCCTCTATTTCCCCATGTGTCTATGGTTGCCGCTAGGTGTACCCAATCCACGTTATCCGACTCAGTCATACCCGGTAGGACATCCATATAAGGAGAATCTTTCCCATCATCAGTCTCTTTTTTGCATGTATAGCAATACCTTAATGGGGCGAAGTGAACAGTGGTATCCGATCGATTATCAATGATAACCTTGCTTCCTAAAGGATACGCACGACCATTCTCAAGATCGACTCGAATGACAGAGTCCTGGAATTGTAGATAGACATGGTTTTTCGACCAGTCATGCACCATTTGTGCTTCCCTCATGAAAGGACGTCCTAAGATCATTTGATATGACATAGGATGCTTGGAGAAATCCATTACAATGAAGGTATGTTTTACCTTATATCCCAGGACCTTGATCTTAAGGTCCCTTAACATTCCAATAGGTTTAGCAATAGTTCCATTTGCCATCTTAACCACTATGTTTGTGACTTCGAGGTGAGGTCTCCCCATGGATTCCCAACAGTTTTTAGTCACAATGCTCACTCCAGCACCACCATCAAGGATTCCCTTTAGAGTTAATCCCTTGGTAGTAATGGGGAGGGTGGCATTAGATTCATCACCTTCAAAGTACTGTCCCAACTTGTTCACAGGTATTTCAACGACCGAATCTTCATCTAAGTTGGGTTGTAGATCCCAATGCTCCCCTTCATCTTGAAGTGTGTCGGGTCTATCCATATTTGCAAATTGTGGTAGCCCCGCCTTTAGTTCTCCATTGAGAAATGCCCGAAGAGCTAAGAATAGCTCAGGATCTCCGTATAACTTGGATATGATCGTGGTTCTGATTTCAGAGGACATGAAATCCATTAGCTTAGACACATTCAATGGTACTTTTCGAGACATCGCCCCTTGACTAGGGACTGGTGAAGATGGAATCACTTCCTCTTTGATGGGGTCAGGCATTCCCTCACTAAACATTCTTTCAAGCAAAAAGGGTGTTTGCCCACTTCCTGATGTTCTATCCTCACTTTCTTCCCGAATGATGCTAGGTATAGCTAATGGTTTATGGTTCCGGTGAGGCTGAACTTGCGTAGGAAACACTGTGTCTGGAATGTTGATTTTTCTAGAGTTTGGCTCCAGTTCTCTTTGTGTTTCTTCCACCAAACCCCTTAAGTGTTGCACTTGTTCAATCTCCTCAACTGGGTTTGGGTAAGTTCCAATCTTTTTCTTGAGGGTTTTTGGTGTTGAAATTTGGGCATTGTGATGAGCTATGGTGGATCAAACACTAGAATCAACATCATTAACAAAGTGATTAGCAAATAATTAAGATGTAATTAGTGGGTAATTAACAAATAGATTAATGTAGGCATGGATACTCAAAAACCAGCAAATTCTCATTAGGACAATGCCTCAATTTATAGAATTTACATCAAGCATCTAATCCCACTGATTTCTTCATGATTCACTCCACCTCTTTTCCCTGATTCTCTCCACCTCTTCACTTTTTCCAGAATATCTCCCAGAATATCTCCACACTTCCCAGAATATCTCCACACTTCCTAAATCTTCTCATGCTACCCTTTATTCTCTCCCAGTAGATTCTTCTCACCTTTTCACAGGTTCTTTCACATTTACTCATTCTCTTTTACAGCCTCTAACCAAGGGCTTGTTCCCGCACACACCCTATTCACTTGTATTTTCAACACCTCCCCTCAAGTGAATAATCCTAGCACACCTAGACCCTATACCAAGTTTGCCACCCATTACTTGGTAGTCCGCGACCAGTGTCTACTCCTCCCCTCAAGTTATCTCAGCACACCTGGACCGTGTATCAAGTTTCTTTCTTACTTGACAGTCCGCGACCAGTGCCTCAAGTCCCTAAACTCCATAGTCCTTGACACTCTCTCTCTCTATGTGTCCAAGGCTACTATAAATGCCCGCGACCTTGACTAAAGTGCTCACACATACATCTACCACGTGGCCTACATCATCGGTGGCTCAGAGGTGGTTTTACTTTGTTGGGGCAAGTTACATTGGGTTGTGGGGTCTCTCTCTCTCTCTCTTTCTCTCTCTCTCTCTCTCTCAGAGATTTTCACATGGCTCCTCACTCTTTGGAGCCTCACATCTTCTCTTTTCTTCAGTCTTCTTGTCGTGGCAGCATCTCTCCACGCGTCCGTCTCTTCTTTCAGTCTTCTTGTCGTGGCAGCATCTCTCCACGCGTCCGTCTCTTCTTTCAGTCTTCTTGGGGCAGCTTCTCTTCTTGTGGCAGCTTCTCTTCTCGTGTCCATATCTTCCTTTAGATCTTCTTGGTGTGGATCCTCTTCTTGGAAAGAGATATTCCTCTTCTTTCATGGCTGGGGCCATGAGCTTGTCCGTCAGGTCTTCTTGCTCCATGTGAGTAACATGTTTCAATGTTTTGCTGACAGTTCCTTTGGCCTTTTATGTTCATCTTGTGTCATTATGCAATGCAAACCCAAATTTATGCAGGAGGTCTTACCTCTTGCCTTATTCTGGACAAGGGCAGTGTCTGATCCCATATTTACACTGATGCAATGTGCCCAATACATAATGCGTATAGCATTCATTCTTATGCACATTCCCAAATGCAACTCTGGCTGTGAATAATCTTGATTTTGAGTGAGATTTACAGGCATTAACCAAGGGTTAAATGCAAAATGATGATTATCATAATTTTATCAGACTTGATGAAACTGAATTCTGTCTTCACCAGCTTGTAGAGCATGCTTGAAAACACCTTGTGCTAGGAGGAATTAGAAACATTTGATTTGTACAAGCTACAATGTCACTTTTACTCAGAAAAAAAGGCGCCGGTAAATTTCGCGATTTCTCCTAAACGCCTTGGCGGCGGTTTGCTACACCGTTTTGATGGGCTTGAAGGCAAGTGAGTTGGCTACCATATGCTAGAAGGGTTTGCCCTAATTTTATGTGTGCAAGGTGAATGAGATCCTCTGCTGGCTGGGGGTGAAGGGGTGAAGTGAAAAATAACTAAAATTTTGATTATTTTCTAATTATCTACTAATCCTAATTAATTAGATAATGAGCTCATAAATCTGATGGATTCTAGGCATGGCTCTAATACCATGTTGAAATTTGGGCATTGTGATGAGCTATGGTGGATCAAACACTAGAATCAACATCATTAACAAAGTGATTAGTAAATAATTAAGATGTAATTAGTGGGTAATTAACAAATAGATTAATGTAGGCATGGATACTCAAAAACCAGCAAATTCTCATTAGGACAATGCCTCAATTTATAGAATTTACATCAAGCATCTAATCCCACTGATTTCTTCATGATTCACTCCACCTCTTTTCCCTGATTCTCTCCACCTCTTCACTTTTCCCAGAATATCTCCCAGAATATCTCCACACTTCCAAGAATATCTCCACACTTCCTAAATCTTCTCATGCTACCCTTTATTCTCTCCCAGTAGATTCTTCTCACCTTTTCACAGGTTCTTTCACATTTACTCATTCTCTTTTACAGCCTCTAACCAAGGGCTTGTTCCCGCACACGCCCTATTCACTTGTATTTTCAACATTTGGCCCACGTGGTTTGTCTTGGGGAGTCTCAGTCAGTTTGGGTGGTCGAGAAGGCATTAACTGACTTGGTTGTGGGGCCGAGGAAGTTTCCTTCTGTTTCTCCTTATTTATGTACTCGCTTGATTATCCTTCATTGAGCTCCCGAGTGGGTTCCTCCCTTAAGGTAGTGGCTTTGGTCCCCATGGTTTCTATTGAATCGGAATCATCTTCAGGATCATTCATATACACGGGGTCGTCTCCTGTCCCTATGTTAGTCTTTGAACTGGGCTTGGAGCTCGTGGCATTAAGCGATCTCTTCCGTCGTGTTTTCTTTTTCTTTGCCTGAGCGATTGATGCAGTATCCCTCTCTTCAAGAATGTAGTTTTGATTTTGAAGCATTGACCGTGTAACTACATTCGCGGGTACAACGGGTGTGGATCCTCGTGCTTGGTTGGTGACCTCAACCAAATTCAATGGCGTAATCTTGGGTGCATTAGGATTATGTGGACATTGAGCGATCAAATGATCTATGCCACAATGATTACATGTAAGTACCGGCATTCCTGATGTGCTTCCTTGATTTGGTTGCATCTGAGTAGATCTTCTGTAGCCTATTAGGGCACTCTGCTACACGATGCGGTCCACCACAATCGTAGCATTGAAGAGGTGGTCTCCTCGCCAAGGTATTAAGGTTTTGCCCTCTTGTGGCGAGAGCAGCCGCTTGATATACAGGCTTGACTTGCCCGAAATGATCCTCCATGTAGTACTGGGGAATCATTTCAAACGTATCAATCCCATATGGGGCAGTGGGGTCTATCTCCTCTTCATAATCCCCACACGCACTATGTGACTCACAACCCATCTGGTTTATTGGGGTAATCCTTGGATGTGGAGGTTGTGGTCCTAGCACTGGCGGTGGTAATGGCACAGACTAGACTACATTCGGATTCCTTGGAACTATGTGCTGTGACGGTTGCTCGACAGGTTGTGCAGGCATTAGCGCGGGTACTTGAGGTGTGTTTGACCAGGCTAGTGGTGCCTGATTTGCCAACATTTGCTTAAGTACTAGGCAATCCTTAGATTGATGGCCGTACTTACCACATGCATTGCAATTCCCATTGAATTTGACTCTGAATGTGCGACATTCACTCGTGCTATGTGGTCCTAAGCACACCGAACACCATTGTTGCTCTCTCCTTGGGTACATATGGCTATTCTGGGGAGCTCGATTACCCCTAAAGTATTCTTGGAGAGCCTTAGTAAGGTAGGTCATAGACATTTCAGATATCTTGGGCTCCTTGGCAATAGGTTTCACCGTCATTGGCTCGTGCCCAGATACTTGCGAACTAATGGATTTTGTCTCCGAAGACACCTTTTTACCTGCAATCATCAAGTTGTCTTCTAACTGGATTGCATTGGCAGTGACTGCTTCCCACGTCGTAAGACCTCTAATGACTAGGCCATTGTAAATGTCCTCGTGGCGTAATCCTCGGATGAATCTATCGAGCAGTTGGTTATTATTGAAGCACTCGTCGGGAGTGCAGCGAGAATTTAGATGCTTCAATCGACTTATAAAGTCTCTCACTGACTCCCCTTCCTCGCGTTCAGCTTTTTGGAGTTGAGATGCTACTCCCCAAAGCACACCCTCACGTATGTATTCTTTCAAGAACAATCTCTTGAGAGTGGGGTAGTGAGTGCGCTCTTCAACCCTTAAGGTTCGATACCAATCTCCAGCCTTCCCACTTAAGGTTAAACCTAAGGCTTTACACTTATGCAGTTCATTGTGCTCTTCCAAGGAATCACACACGTGTTCAAAGACTTCAATGTGCTTCCTAACATCCTCATTACCACTGAAGTTTTGAGTGAGCTTAGCCACTTGTACTGCCTTGCTTCTAGGTTCTCTCTTAGGCATACCCCGCATGTTTTCCGCAATAGATCGTCCGATCGTCTGAGCAAACGCTGCAAGATCACTTAGGTGAGCAGGCATAGCTGGTGGAGGCACTTCTGGGATAGCCTGGCTGATAGGAGTTGGCGTTGGTCTGAGTATGTTGGCAAATGATGTAGGATATGATATGTAGCTAGGCCTAGCTCCTCTTGGATAAGGGTGGTGATAAGACGGTCGTGGAGCATACGCCATTGGCATACTAAGAGGCGTAGGAGCTACATAAGCATGAGTAGCGATAGGTACAGAGGGTCGATAGACATTGGCACGCACTGTTGTATGTACTGTTCCACTAGGTAGCGGTGTCGTACTAACTACAGTGGTAACAGGTGCGCTTTCTGTCATGCTCATCATTGGGGTAGGCATTGTGGATTCCTTAATGGAGAGTTGAGCCAAGGTTGGAAAGCTGAAGTTACTGCTCGTGGGCTCAACCTGCATTGAGACTCCAGGCGAAACAACATACGAAGGGTCTATGGGACTCACCGAGGGAGTCTCCAATTGTGATAGGGTTGGTTGTTTGGCCTTTCCCGTATCCAGAAATCTCATAGGGCCAGTGGAAACTAAGTTCACTCCCCTATTTTGCCTCTCAATTTGGATAATTCTATGAATCACCTCACATATCATGTGTTGTTGCTCCTCTAGATTAGTGGCGCTAGATGTAGATCGTAGGACTTCTAACCAACCAACATGGTATGTGTAACCCGTGTATAGGTCAGTTAGAGTCTCTGTGTGTAGATCACATTCCCAATTTTCATTGAGAAATATCCCATCTAGACTTGGTGTGCCAAACGGTTCTCTTGAACTGGACGCAATGTCACTTCTTATGGATTGGCTTCTAGGGACCTCTACTTTAGGAAGAGCATCGGAATGTGGTAGCTCAGTAGGGCCCTCATTAAACGAAGTGGGTAGAATATCCACATGGACACTCTTTGGAAGGGTAGGGTCTACATAAGATGTGAATGGGGAATCCACTACCCCTCCTTCTTCATTTACTTCGCTTGTCGCATGCTCAGAGCGTGTAGCTCTACTAAAGGTCTCGATTAGACGACTAAACATGCTAGATCCGGGTTGTGGGGCCCACACTGGCATGTTTTGGCTTGTCTCCTCAGGGTTCTTGGTAGGGTGTCCTTCCATGGCTTCTGAGTCAGAGGACGAGTCACTATCCACTATTCGTGGATCTTGGGTTGCACTCCCTTGGGTTCCAGCCGAAGGCCAAGATGCCAACGTGGAGGGATGGTGTGAGCCTGCGTAAACTGAAACACTTTCTAGTGGTTCAGGCTCTAGCACCCGACCAGAACGTAGATGCATGTGACGTGGGTACCCTACGTGTGTTGGTAACTACCCTTGAAACTCACACAAGTGGTTTCTTAGGTGTTCCGCACCACTTTCTAGTGGTTCAGGCTCTAGCACCCGACCAGAACGTAGATGCATGTGACGTGGGTACCCTACGTGTGTTGGTAACTACCCTTGAAACTCACACAAGTGGTTTCTTAGGTGTTCCGCACCCCGTGGGTACCCTACGTGTGTTGGTAACTACCCTTGAAACTCACACAAGTGGTTTCTTAGGTGTTCCGCACCCCGTTTTTACTTGTTTTTAGATTGTTTTTAACTTGTTTTTGACCCCCTTACTTACGGTCGAACTTGGACTAGGGCGTGTGATAGCTCAAAACGAGCGTATCGTTTTAAGGGTCCTAGCGTGCTTTACAGCACTGTGTTTGCCTATCCAGAGCTCCTGTGGTCCTCAAAACAGTCCGTTTCTCTTGGGGGAAAAGGGCAAAAGCCTATTTGCTTGTGGAGGAAAGGGTGAGTGCTTTATCCCACATGCTCACTTTACTCCTTGATTGGGGAGTGGGCTACATATAGGGCACGACTTCCCATAAGCTCTCACTTGAAAGAAAGCTATGGAGGCTCACTCTCCTATATATATATATATCAAAAGACCGAGACCGAGGCCGGGGTCGTGGGTCGTGGGTCAATGGGGGTTTTTTCTTTTCAAAATTTTTTCTCCAATTAAAAAATCTTTCCTCTCCACACGTTTGGTTCTTTCTTTGGAAATAAAATTTATTTTTTTTTATTTTTTTATAATTTTTTTTTGATTTTTATTTTCTGTTTTTTTTAAAAGTGATAATTTTTCTGTGGTTTCTTTAGGGTTTAACCTTGGCCGCGGCATAGTTCGCACACAGCACAGATCTGAGGATTCAGAAATCCCACCACACGCAGAAAACCAGATAACAGATTGCACGCCCACACGCGGAGCGGAAAATTAACAAAAGAAACAGAAATGCAGAAGACTAATTGCAGAAACAGAACACAGAAAACACCTCAACAACAAACACACAGTCGCTTTCCTACAGTGTAGATTAAACTTCACGCAGCAGCCGAGCTGCAAACTGGAGCTTGGTGCAGGGCAATTCCCCGGCAGCGGCACCAAAAATGTGCGCTTTTGCCGCACAGGTCGTAGCTGGGGACTTGCCGGACACCGTATGCGAGCCACGAATGGCTGCAAGCATACAACCAGGGAAGGAAGCTCAAAACAGAATGCAAAAGGTGTGTCACTCACCGCTTAACTGCCGCCTTGAAGGATTCTTGCATCGCAGTCGTGAAGGAGGAGCTGCCGTCGCCGCTCTACCGCCTCTCCGCCGCGCCGTGCCGCTACACAATGCTTGATCGCTCTCTCACTCTCTCTCTCTCTCTCACACACACACGTAGGAGAAGGAAACCAAGGAGATAAGGCAAGAGCACTCTTGTATTCACAACACATGAGAATGAGGATTTTAGGGTTACATTTGACTCTTATAGGTGACTTGGCCGTTCACACTTGGGCGCCCATACATGGCCGACCGACCCTAACCCTTATCCTACTAATATCCAAGGTGCGCCTCTCATCGGCGATCACCTAATCCCTTTATCCTTAACATATGGTGCCGACAAGCTCGGCCCATGACTTAGAATATTTAAATTAATGACGTAAAACATAGTACGTCTCAATGTCCGCCATGGGTTAACACTCATACCACTGAGATTGGTGCGGCAATAACCAGCAGAATCATTCCCATAGATGAGTTACCCTATACTTGTGCAGCTTGTGAGTGCTGCTTTTGTGACCATATGATGGACGGGCTTATGGAAGTGTAAAGAGTTCTTCTATCTTTACTTTATAAGTTCCGAGAATGAATAAAGTTTAAATCTTGTTCTTATCTTGCTTTCTTTAAGACTTTTCTTGGTGGTTAATCTTGATTAAAATTTTTCTCTAAGTCTCATATTTGTGCATCTTGCGAAATTATCCCAGTTTGCGAGATGAGGATATCTCGCATTTTTTAAGTGGGGTAGAATGTAAGATTCCTCCCCCAACCCCTTTTTGATGTCTAGTATCTTCCCCTGTAAACAATCGCTCTTCAGAAATATAAAGACCTTGTTTCTAACTGTTTTAGCCTAGAGAGAGAAAATTATTCTAGAGAGAGAATATTCAGATTATGAATATTTTTGGATAGAAAAATAACTCATCTTATTAAAATAAGTTCCCCTGAAACAGAAATTCAAAAAGAATTTTCCAATGTGCAATTGGAATTAATTCGAAATAGGTATAAAGAACCTTAGTCTAAGGATCTAGATTTTCAGAAATTTTTAGATTATGGTCCAATTAAGGTTCCTATGGGCCAATAGCATCAATCCATGTGTAGGGAGGAGATAAATCCAAATTGTAAAAGAAGATACCCAAAAATGAGTAAATGCTCCCATAAGATGAAGAGTTGAAAATGTACAAGGTTTATTAGTAAAAAAACTATGAGCAATATTAAAAATATGAGATATTTTGGGTATCCAAAAATGAGTAAATGGAGATGTGGATGGATGCATGTAGATGTAGATGTATAGATGTATGCATGGAGATGTGGATGTATGCATGTAGAAGTAGATGTATAGATGAGGATGTAAATGGAGATGCGGATGGATGCATGTAGATGTAGATGTATAGATGTAGATGTGAATGGAGATGTGAATGTATGCATGTAGATGTAGATGTATAGATGTAGATGTGGATGTGGAGGTGGATGGATGCATGTAGATGTAGATGTATAGATGTAGATGTGAATGCAGATGTAGATGTATAGATGTAGATGTAGATGTATAGATGTAGATGTAGATGTGGATGTGGAGGTGGATGGATGCATGTAGATGTAGATGTATAGATGTAGATGTGAATGGAGAGGTGGATGTATGCATGTAGATGTAGATGTATAGATGTAGATGTGCATGTGGAGGTGGATGTATGCATGTAGATGTAGATGTGGATGTGGAGGTGGATGGATGCATGTAGATGTAGATGTATAGATGTAGATGTGAATGGAGATGTGGATGTATGCATGTAGATGTAGATGTATAGATGTAGATGTGGATGTGGAGGTGGATGTATGCATGTAGATGTAGATGTGGATGTGGATGTGGAGGTGGATGTATGCATGTAGATGTAGATGTATAAATGTGGATGTGAATGTGGAGGTGGATGTATGCATGTAGATGTAGATGTATGGAGGTGAATGTGAATGTGGATGTGGATGTATGCATAGAGATGTGGATGTATGCATGTAGATGTGAATGTACGCATATAGATGTGGATGTATGGATGTGAATGTGCATGTAGATGCGGATGTATGGATGTGGATGCATGAATGTGCATGTAGATGTGGATGTGAAAATAGATGTATGGATGTAGATGTGAATGTATGGATGTGAATGTGGATGTGGATGTGGATATATGTATGGATGTGAATATATGATATGTGATGTGAAGGAATCTGAAGTGATGAGATGGAAAATGATGTGATGGGATGAGTATACATATAAATGGAATATGGAATAAGTAATGTAGATTGATGAGGGATAATGTGGAAAAATGAAAGTTAAAATAGAAACTGTATTGTAAACTGTTTGTAAATGCTGTTTGTAAATGACTGTTTTATGTCAAGAATGCTGGGGGAGCATTTTGACCATCTTGTGATTAAGGTTGTGGAGACCTAACTGATAAAGTTGCAACTGCTGACGGAGAGTCAATGAAGGACGTCTCGCGTAGCAAGGTCGGCCGAGGTCTTGACCAGCCTCGGTGCGATTAAAATGGTGAGCATCCGGTACGGTGGATGAGGGGCCAAGGAAGCGGCCTATGAGTGAAGCGCTAGGTCACCTGCGAAGGATCCTAGAGGGTGCTGACCATATGGTGCTCGGGCTCTGGGTCGCCTAGGATACCTACGCGTATGTCGAGGAAGATATTGGAACAAGAGTAGGAGTTGTTTTCTGAAATCGGGCATGGATCTGGTTGATTGACCTTGCTGGTCTTCAATGGATGAGTCCATGGCTCTTTATATGGATCTGTTGGTTGATCTTGCTGATCTTCAACGAGAGTCCATCTTGATAAGTGATTATATTGCCGAGTATTATGGGATAGGAGCTAGGAAACGGCCCCTATGTGGACAGGTGGTGAGCGTCCTAGTTGCCAATGATGCCATAGATACTCTGATGAAGGAATGATGGAAAAATTAAGAATCAACCGGATAAATTAGAAGATGGTGATCAGTGATACTATGGTTTTATTAAAGGATTGTTTTAAACTGGTTGAATCTGTGAAAAGGCAATTTCATATTGGGTGTGTGAGTGGTGTGACTAGTTTTATTTTTGCATGAACATCCGGCTAGGGGGCCTTGGAACTCTTTTCCTTGGTACCCGGGACAAAACCTAACCAAATTCTTAATGGGATCCCATCACTACAGTGGTTGGGTGGTTGGCTAACCCATGGGATCGGATGGGGTTAGGCTGGACTGATGGATCCGTAAATCGAGACTCAAACTTTTATTTTTACGATAGATAAAATAAATCCCGGACAGTAACTATTCTATGAATAGGAATCAACGGCTGTGCCTCTTGAATGGGGAAAAAAGCATTGATCCCAATGATCCAAGTGCAAGTTTCTTCCTTGATCTGACCAAGTATCTTATAGATGTAATTGGATCAGCTCGATCAGAAATGATCTTGACTACGTTAGAGTAAAAAGTTATCCTGGTGGAATCGCCCGTGCTTTCCGGTAAAGGAAGTTTTTTCGGGTTTAGTTTTGGAACAACCGATGGATTAGTCTCTTATCCGTGTGGGTGAGGCCCCGAATGAGGGACCCTTGTCCCGCGCGAGAAGTGCTACTTCCATTGCTAGTATCCCGAATCTGTTGCTCGGTGGGAACAGGGATCTTACATTTTTTGTAAAATCTTATGCATAAATTTTAGTCATAAAGTTTAAGCATAAGCTTTATGCATAAGATTTTTACATAAAGCTAAGGCTTTTGCATAAAGCTTTATACATGAGACTTTTGCAAAAAGGTTTAAGATTCACGCATAAAGATTAAGCTTATGCTTTATGCAAAAGCCTAAGCTTGAGAAATAGGTGGACCAGCTTCTAGAGCAACCCCACGAGCTGAGGGACAGCCATGAGCATATGGAAACTGACAACAATGTTACAGAGCCAGTATATGCAGGTGAGGGATAGCCATATGTTGGAAAATGTAGAAAGCGTGGAAAGGCATTGGCTGGTCGTGCAAGAGTATCACGGGTGCGGAAGGTCCATATATAGGATAAGCATATGGAGGAGATTGAGGTGGACCAGCTTCTACAGCAAGCCCACCAGCTGAGGGATAGCCATGAGCATTGTAGAGTGGTTCTCTCTACCATACAATATAGTGCTCGTAGAGTACTACCGATCAATAAATGTGTTAAGAAACACAATGTCAATCCGAGGACTCGACCCGATTAGTGCATGAAGGCTTATCCCTTGAGGGAGAGCTCACATGCACAAACCACCACTTGACGATTCAACCATTCAACACCTCAATCAATCTCTCAATATCTTAAATCCACTACATTAATCAAGAGAACAAGCAATGCATAGCAATCTCTTAATCCCATTCAAACATTGATTAAATCTTAGCTTTCCCTAATGCCAGCAAACCCATAAGCATACATCTACTAATCCACAAGCTTAAGCAAGCATAGAATGTAACATTCACAAACCCACAAGCTCATAGAGAGAGTCTATCCATGAAAATAACTCATTGCCAAGGAATTGTGATAGGGCTGCCAAAGTTTAAAGTTGAAGGTATGCAAAAAATATGTAAAGCATGCCAATTTGGAAAGCAAACAAAGCATGTATTTCCACGTGACAGAAATGTGAGTAGAAATGCACTAGATGTTGTGCATTCAGATGTATGGGGTCCTACGAAGACCATGTCTATGGGAGGTTGCAGGTATTATGTGACATTTATTGATGACCACACAAGGAAAGTGTGGGTATACTTCATGAAGGAGAAGGGTGAGGTGTTAACTCATTTTCAGAATTTCAGAGTTATGGTTGAAAAGCAAATAGGGAAACATGTAAAGTGCCTAAGGTCAGATGGGGGAGAATACTTCTCCAATGAGTTCTCTGAGTTCTTATGAAAGAATGGCATTCAAAGACAATTTACATGTAGATACACTCCACAGCAAAATGGAGTTGCTGTGAGCGAAAAAAAGGCATATTGCAGAAATAGAATGAGTATTGATGGTAGAGAAGAATATGCCACATAGCTATTGGGCTGAGGCTATGTCTATAGCAGTTTAGATCATGAACAAGACTCCCACTGCAGCCATACATGATGTAATGCCAGAGGAGAAGTTTACTGGCAGAAAACCTGCTTTGTCTCCTCTGAAACTCTTTGGATGCATTGCATATGTGCATGTGCCATATGAGCTGAGAACTAAGCTAGATCCAAAAGCTAAAAAATGTGTGTTTATTGGGTATTCTCTGGAGCAAAAGGGATACAGGTGTTATAACCCTTCTACACGTGAGTTGAGGGTAACCAGGGATATTGTTTTTGATGAGATGAGCAGCTGGTATGTTGCTGAAAAAGAAGCTGTTGGGGCTGATGTGAGTGGAAATGTGGTTGCACAGAATGCAAGTCAGCAATCTCTGAGTTCTTATGAAAGAATGGCATTCAAAGACAATTTACATGTAGATACACTCCACAGCAAAATGGAGTTGCTGTGAGCGAAAAAAAGGCATATTGCAGAAATAGAATGAGTATTGATGGTAGAGAAGAATATGCCACATAGCTATTGGGCTGAGGCTATGTCTATAGCAGTTTAGATCATGAACAAGACTCCCACTGCAGCCATACATGATGTAATGCCAGAGGAGAAGTTTACTGGCAGAAAACCTGCTTTGTCTCCTCTGAAACTCTTTGGATGCATTGCATATGTGCATGTGCCATATGAGCTGAGAACTAAGCTAGATCCAAAAGCTAAAAAATGTGTGTTTATTGGGTATTCTCTGGAGCAAAAGGGATACAGGTGTTATAACCCTTCTACACGTGAGTTGAGGGTAACCAGGGATATTGTTTTTGATGAGATGAGCAGCTGGTATGTTGCTGAAAAAGAAGCTGTTGGGGCTGATGTGAGTGGAAATGTGGTTGCACAGAATGCAAGTCAGCAATCACAGTCTTCGAGTGGACCAAGAGAGTCCTCATCTACTAGTGGTTCAGTGGATAGACCATGCAGTGGCATGCTGCATCATAAGTCCTTCAAATGTGATTAGTACATCACATAAAGGCAAAGAGAAAGTGGTTGAGCCCCTCTATATGCCTGGCATTTCTACAGGGCATATCCATGTTGATGGAGAGTCTAGTGGCTTAGAGATGAGCCTTGATAAGGATCTTGGGATACCAGCTATGAGAACACCTGGTGTAAATAAGGCTATGGAAGCCATGAATGCAAAGCTATGAAGATCTAGGAGAGTGAAGAATCTTGTGCAGAGGTTTACCTATGATGGTTATGTGGCACATCACTATGCATATATTGCAAAAGTTGTACAAGTTGTAGAGCCCACATGCATTGATGAGACTATTGGAAATGTGTGTTGGGAGAAATCTATGAATGAGGAGATGGATGCACTATATGGAAATGAGACTTGGGATTGTTGGAACTATATATATAGATGTGCTCTATATATAGTGTTGGAACTATATATAGATGTGCTCTATATATAGATGGGTCTCCTCTATATATGATCAATCTCTCGTGTGTATTGACCACACCTTTGGGGATGCATATGACGTCTCTCTCTCTCTCTCTCTATCTCTCTCTCTCTCTCTCTCTCACACACACACACACACACACACACATTGGTTCAACATGGTATCAGAGCGTCATCGTTCATTTGTTCTGTGTAACCCTAAGGCCTGCGGAGCTTTCCGCCCACGGTTCTTTGTCTTGGCTATGGAGGTGCGCACGCCGGAGCATCTCCTTACCCCGGAAAGAGACTCTAAGGATGAAGGCATTTCGAAGCACAAGCACAACAAGGAAACACGGGTGGGATGGTGAGCATAACCGGGAGCATCTACTCAGATGCACGCACGAAACAGGATAGTCCAGCCACAGGCCCACGATACAATACTGCACACGTCAGTGCTTGGCCCGCTTTGTCACGTACCACTTGACTCGATCCGATCCCCTCGTGGCCAGTCCGGTTATGGTGCTCTCCCCAAGCCCGTTTGGCTATGGCTATACCATGGGCTCTCTGTCCCGTCATGCATGAGTGGGGATGGCCTACCCATTATGCTCTCTGTCTCATGTCTAAGAGAGAAAGAGAGAGCTCTCTCCTTGCAATCTGGTGGCTATGGCGTACATGGCTAAATTGATCTGTGCCGGCTCTCTATCCCTTCTTGCAACTGTCAGGACATCCCGTGAGCATGCTCCCGTGGCTATGGAGTCCGTTCGCGGGTGTGCTGCTGCTATCTCGTGCCCTTGTTTGGTGGCGATTTTGGTGCTTTGGTCACATGCTAGGCTTTGATGTGTCTGAAAGTGCAAAAACAAGGATCTCCAGGAGCTCCAATAAAGACAAAGAATCAGAGGATGCAGTAGCCCTAGCAAACACATCTGCGGATATGGAAAGAAAACGTGCTAGGAAAAGCGATTTGTCTCAAGGCCAAGGCTCACAAGAGCACACGCCAGACTTGAAATTGTCATAGGGTTTCTATTCTCATCACAGCTTTGAGAGCCCTTCTGCCATCGCTTGTGTGCAGGTGAAGGTTTCTGTGCAAACGGGTCCCTATTCGATGGACTGAATTTTTGCTTGTCTACAAGTACTCGATCATGCCTTCTCAATGGGGACAAGGTCTTGAAAGCACAAATTTTACAAATACAATAGGGATGATGCTTTCTTCATGAACGTGATGTTATCCTCAGCACCATGGATTTCCACCGTTATCTTCAGGTTTGTCATGCCTTCTGTTTCCATTGCTATTCTCTTGTTCACACCTGCTTTGTATTCTTGTAGCTTTAGCTTTCTGCCTTCTTTGCCATACAATTTTATCACATACTGGAGACATGGCATATGGATAGCTGGAGTTGCTCCTGATTGTGTCTTTTTGCATGAGGGTTGCAGCGATTGTGTCACACACCTCTAGTGCTTCTACTTTTTTAATCACCAATGGGTGTCCACTTGCTGAACTGAATGTTTCTTCCTCTTAAAGTATAGCGTATGTGACACACATGGGTGGCCAGATTGCAAACTGGGAGGTGGTTGTTTTGGTGTTGAATCGTAAGGGAAATTGCAGCTGTGCATCATTGTTTATTGAACTGCTTTGTAGTGGAGTAAGTAATCAGTTGTTGTGAGAAATGTCAAGAAACTATCCCATGCATATGCTGGTGTGTTCTTTCTTGGGCTCTGCAGTTCAAATCATAGTTTTTCATATGTCAAACATATGACATACGCATACGGCCTAAAACCTACGCGAACCCTCTCAAGAAGTTTTAGGTGAATTCATATTTTAGCGTTAAAAGATGTGTCGCATCATGCATAGAGTTTAGCCATCATCATGATGGTATTTGATATTGATGAGATGCATATTCCTTAGAGTTGTTTGTCCATGATAATCAACATATTTGATTCTTACTTTCATGATGTAAGTAGAAGATATGTCCCATGCATATGCTGGTGTGTTCTTTCTTGGGCTCTAAAGTTCAAATCATAGTTTTTCATATGTCAGACATATGACATATGCGTATGTCATATGTCAGACATATGACATACGCATACGGCCTAAAACCTACGCGAACCCTCTCAAGAAGTTTTAGGTGAATTCCCTTGAAACATTTCAACTTTGAAGATAGTTTATAGGTTGATACGACGGCTTCTACAGTGGCTTACTTCCATGGCAATTTTATTAAAACTAAGAGAAAATTCATATTTAGCGTTAAAAGATCTATCGCATCATGCATAGAGTTTAGCCATCATCATGATGGTATTTGATATTGATGAGATGCATATTCCGTAGAGTTGTTTGTCCATGATAACCAACATATTTGATTCTTACTTTCATGATGTAAGTAGAAGAAGATCTTTCGTACTTTATGCAACTCACATTGATCGTGACTTATGCCATGGTCTAGTATAACTCTTATAAACACCATATTGGGGAATATGGGAATTTCCCATAAGTTTGGGACACGTGGTCAAAACTTTGGATTTGCCATAACTTAAACACCATTACTCCAAATTGTGCGATTTAAAGCTTAATAGATCCCTCTTTTCAAGCGCTTTCCAATGATAGGTCCCATGATAGGGTTTTGAGAAACTTATAGACATGTTAATCGGGTCCCATCTTTTTAGTATTACAAAAATGGGACTTGGGAGATTCCCAAACTCACGAAAAAACTTATAATCCAATGCTCTCCATCTGGATCCGTCGTGCCTCCACATGCTGCCTGCTCTTCATGCCACCCTCTGCTCGTTTCTTTGCCTCCTTCCACTCGCGTTTGTGCGCAGTGGGGGTAGGATAGCCACCCGCAGCTACATTCATCCCATCATCGTACGCGAGTTTCTTAAGGTCAGATATTTTATTACTTAAGATCTCCCTTATTCGCGTCCTTCCCCATACATCCTAAAATGTCGCATGTGGGGGATTAGGGTACCGACTATGTACAGCATCTATCACCTCCCCAACTAATCGGCTATTTTGATCTTTAAATCTAATAAAATAATTTCTATATAAGTTTGATACTACCCCACGCATGTACTCCATTACCTCTTTCCCCCTCGCATCCATCACTATCCCGCCCCTATCCGTCACATCATAGCAGATCACTCCCTCCACCTCTCTCACCTCCTCCTCATCCTCACTGTCTCCTCTAACTCTTCTCCCTCTATCTCCTCTCTCACTGCGTGCCCTACTACCTCCCCCACCAAAGCACCCGCCGCATCCTCCACTCCTACTCTTCCTACTATGGTGTTTGCTCTCCTCTGTACTGTGGGTGGAGTCACGACTGGGGGATTGTCTACGTGACTGTGGCTGTGAGGGAGTACGTGATGGTGGCTGTGAGCCCTGACATGACGGTGCCTGGGAGGGTGTGCGTGAGTGTGTCTGGGATGGGGTATGTCTCGGTGGACGTGGAAGAGGAGAAGCTGCATGCCGTCTCGTCGGACTCGTAGGCATAGACGGCAGTGGAGTGACATGGATACTCGGGGGCGGGGTATAGATACCAGGCAATCCAGGAGGGGGATGGGCATACATGTATTCTGTAAGCTCAACTGGACTAGGATGGCACCCAAAATGATTTAGCATCTCCATCATCCAAGTGTCATATGCAAATGGATCGAATGAAGAACCTGGATCCATAAAGAATCTGCAAAAATAAAAGTATATACATGATTGCATTAAAGCACAAATGCAAGCTAGCACATATGATTTTGTGAAGGCAAGCCATATGCAGATGGGATCATCTCTCTGAAGAACCTGGATCGCAAGCATGGGTGAAACACAGTCGCGTGTATACACCCGTCCAAAAACTCGTGTATATGCGTGTGAACATCTGTGCAAACATGATACACACAGACATACACGTGTTCCTACACGCGGCGGCTTGTGCAAAATTTTTTTTGAAAGCGACCGACCTCCGATAAATTGTCCTTATAAAAAAAGCCCACTGTCAGAATCGTTCACAAAAGTACTACCAGAGAAGGAGAAGGACGGAGACAAACGCATAAAGGAAAGAGACAATAGCATAAACAAATGGAAGGAAAGAGACAGGACAAAGGACAAACTGACTCACCTCTGAAAAAATGAGTCTTCTTTTTGACTGCTTTCCTTTACCCGTGTGTGATCCTTGTCTGCTCCTTGCATTTAGGTTTAGTGCTCTGTTGGAAGAGGCGGTGACGAAGGAGAGCAAATCTTA
This sequence comes from Cibotium barometz, assembly GCF_041138505.1. NCBI lineage: Eukaryota > Viridiplantae > Streptophyta > Polypodiopsida > Cyatheales > Cibotiaceae > Cibotium > Cibotium barometz. Next base: position 47,676,265 of record NC_141091.1, read on the forward strand.
GTTTGAAAATTTTTATTTAGAGAAGGCGGGTTATTTTAGGTATAGACAGGTCATCGCATTTAATAGCACGTGTATTTTTACGTTTATAATAAATTAGCCGCGTTTATACACGCGATTTTTAGGATGTAGCCGCATTTATACACGCGATTTTCAGGATGTAGCCGCGTTTATCCACGCGATTTTAAGGATGTAGACGTGCTGATACACGTAATTTTAAGGATATAGACGTGCTATTACACGCGAGTTAAAGATATTTTTATACTTTCATTAAAAACTGATTATGATTTTGTGTTTGCTCTTTTGTACATAGGATGTCATCAACCTCCTCAAGCAGTTCTGGTGAGGATGAGACAATGCGTCATCGTAATCGCGATGTGTCGTTGGGAAAAAGGATCAAGTGTGTGTGTAATCGATGTCAAGGATGCATTGTACGAGCGCGTCGAATTACCTTGAATCACATCTCCATGTATGGAGAATGGAATCAAACAGGTTTAGAGGTGAGTAGATGTAAATTGATAGTATTCAAATCTCATGGTGAGTAGATACAACAATGTGACCAGGTATGCATTTTTTTACTAATGTATTTCATGTACATATATATCTAAGCTCGCGTACACCTTGAATTTTGATATGCTAATTAATTACTGCAGTATGTGTATTTGAGTAGGTTATCCATCTGCCAATGGTGCATGACATTAAATGGTGGTACGTCATCCCTATTGCACCACATTCCAAAGTGATGTACAATACATTCACTGATATGGAGCATATGGAGGATGTAACAAGCCGCCAATGAAGATGTTGTGATCGATGATCAAGAAATAAGAGATGATCATGATAATGAGGATGAGCGTGCCGTTTCTCATGATCATGAGAATGACCCTACCATACATTGAGGATGATGGTGATGTTGATGAGGATGATCAGGACATCAATACCATTATCAGTGGGGTCGACAGAATATCGATAGTAGTGGAATAAATTTTATCGTAGCCTTACAAATTGATCAAATGGATATTGATGTTGATCGTTTGGCAAGGATGGATCTTATTGAAGATGAGATCAAACCTAACCAATCCATCACTGTATCGTTCTAAATTGATGACATTTCTATTGTATATGTTGTCTTTTAATTATCATCTCATGATTTATTTTTGAATATATTTCATTGTTGTAAATGCATGTAGTGGGATTGTGTAATGATATATACTGTAATGTACTATGAGATGGTTTAAAGAAAATAGTTTTTAATTTTGTAAAGGAATGGAGTTTTTCTTAATAAAGTTCTTGCTTGTAATAATGTGTGTATATTTGCGTGTATATACACACGCTGATACATGCGTTTCTGAAACCAGTATACACGCGAATTTAGATGCCAATATACACATGCTGGTAGACGCGTTTCTGAAACTTCAATACACGCGAATTGAGAGGCCAATATACACGCGCTTGATACTACTCATATACATGCATGACGATACACGCGCCCATAACTTATCGCGTGTATTGAACGCGTGTATGGTAGTAGTGTCTTGTTGTGAAATATGGTGTTGCTCTCGTGTGTTGGTAGCTTGGCCCTACGGCTAAGATACCAGCAAAGAGTATGTTGATTTGTTCTTGGAAGCTTGGCCATAGGTAGTTTGGCCCTAGGGACAAGCTATCAGACCAAATCATCCTCAGGCTCACGGTTTTGCTAGGACACCCATGCGTGCATCGAGGAAGATTCGGATGGACTAAAGAGAAAGATTTTTGTGAATCAAATTTTGAAATTGGATGTCATTAGTTGGTCTTCAACGGAGAGTCCAGATGACATATTTTGTAACACAAAGGATTCAGAATTTTGGAGGATGATGATCACTAATATTATGATTTCTATTGAAGGATTGTTTTAAAGACAATCAAATCTAATATAAATGGCTATTTCATATCGGGTGTGTATGTGGAATGCCTACCTTAATTTTTGCATGAAACACTGGAGCTAGGGGGCCTGGGAACTCTTTTCCTCGCTACTTGGGCGCAAAACACAACCAAATCTTTATAAAGGAATCCCACCAATATAGTGGTCGGGTGGCTGGCTGGCTAACCTATGGGCCGGTTGGGGTTAGGCTGGATCGGAGGATTCCTGTGATACCATTTAGTTAGGATTAGTTCCGTTAGTTAGATTAAGTCCTCAGAAGGCCCTTGTTATGAGAGGGAGGGAATCAGTGGTCGATTGTGCCTCATTAAAGGAGGAAAAAAGCGATGATTCTATGGACCAAGTGCAAGTCTCTTCTTTGATCTGACCATGTGACTTCAGGTTCGGTCGGATCAGTTTTAATAGTTAAGACTTTCACTTGTTAGACTAATTCTCCCATTTTTGAAGATTTTCTGATGGCAGAATCGCCGTGCCTTTCGGGCGTGGGAAGCTTTTTCGGGCTCGATTTCCGAGGAACCACTAAGCTAGTCTCTTGTGTAGACATCCACGGGCGAGGCCCCGAGTGCGGATCCCCGCCCCATAGCGAGAGGCTGATGCTGATTCCGCTGCCAGCGCCCTCAAAGGGGGCACTGCGGAGGGGGCACGGGTCTCACAGTTGGTATCAGAGCTTTGTTGAAAGATAATAAGGAGAAATGAATTCTTATCAGAAATTGATAATAAAAACTCACAAAGAGCATTTACATATTGTATATTCAGTCCGTAAGGTTCATTAATGAAGAATTTTAATCAAAGAATTTGATTTTATAGATGTAAGTTCCAAACTTATCTGGTGTTCTTAACCTCACCCAGTCACGACATGACTGCGTTTGCCTTCGAGCGATCTCTTCCGCTACAACTTGAACGAGTCGAGCCAGACTCACAGGCCATTTTGACGATTTATATTTTCCTGACCCAGCGGAGAGACGACAGCACAAGTGGTTTGGAGGGCAGTATGTTCACGCCTCTTGCGACCAGAGTGCGATGCTGAGGTAGAATCTGTCATTAACCATGATTCTATAATGAAGCTGAAAGTGATACATGGTGTTATTTTATATCACTCAACACCTCAAAATTTCAGACTTTCTTGCCAAATCTACAGACTCCTTAGTCGCTTTATTCTCAAGGATTTGGGCACTAGCTCAAGGATTTCCCATCTCCTTCTATGGGCCAAGGAAGCCAGGGTCCCAGAGTTCTAATGACCCCTGGATCGAAGCCATTTTTAGCAATTTTTAGGGTTTAAATAGGGTCAATTATGGTCATTTTGGATGCATTTCCATAGTATTTGAAAGCATGTGTGTGTGGAATGTCATGGTATTTGCATGCATCATGATTGTCGATGTTGTCCATTGGTGTAAGCACATTGCATGGGAATGGTGACGATTAATATTATTTTGTACATAAAGAGGAGGTTGTATGTAAGTGGGTAGAGAGAAGAGAGAGATCTAGGGGGAAGAGAATGAGGGTTAGTATGATGAGTTTCGAATTCAAGCTTTGAGGATGGTTAGGTGGGAACGCAAATTTGTAGACCTTAATGTGGTTACAAATGAAAAATTCCAAATTAAAAAATGGAGGGGTGGGTAGTTTTAGCACCCGTTGGTACCCTCTTGAGAGAATATAAGAGAAAGAGAGAGGAAATGTTTCTTTCTCCATTAAACGCGAAGGACACGAGGAGGAGGAGGAGGAGGAGGAGAAAGAGAAAGAAAGAAGAAGAAGAAGAGAGTTCACGAGAATAATGAGTAGAGAGAGAGAAGAAAGAAAGAGTTTTGAAGTGTGAGAGAGAGAGTGAAGAGTGGAGTGAAGTGAAGATTAGCCAAATGTTGAATGCAGTGATGCTGTTGTAGATTGACTGAAACGTGGAAGTGTTGGAAATATCGGTTCTTTTTCATTAAATTTACACAAAACCATTTTGACATTAAATTTCTTTATTCAGTTTAGAATGGTGAAGTTGTGTCTTGATGATCTGTTGGGTCGTAGTAGTTTGTTCTTTTCCATTTGTGTGTCTGTGTGGGTGTGCGTAGATAAACCATTGTAAATTATTTCATACAAAAAGATGTCTTTTCGGTGTGTGTTTCTAGGATTTAGGCTGTGTGTGGTTGTTATTTAGGACGCATCCACTGTTTTAGTGAGTATTTAGTGCATTGGACTAGAGAGTAGGAAGGCCAGACATTTTTTGGTGCATTCGCCGCCGGGAGATCACTAGCTAGTTAGTAGCTACGGGATATCTTGGCGCATATATTTTGCGTGTGAGAACCAGGGTTTAGGAGTTCAAAAAAAAAAATGGCACGACTCCTAGGATCAGGACTTAGGAGTGGCCGCGAGGAGTCAAATGAGAGAGGGGCATTGGTAAACACATGTGATTTTTTGGAGAGTTTTGCTAACTGGGTTCCGTACGAAGAAGAACGACAAGAGTGGGAGGACATATTCATTCAAGAATATTAACCATTGTTTCCCAGTGATGTGATACGTAAGATTAAGGCCACATACTGCAAGGATTATCTTAGATCCATAGAGCCCTTTGGTTTGTTCCATGCACCAATTTGGTGGAAGTGGTTTATCAAGGCAATTTTAAGGTCCATCAAGCTAGATAATCTAGAGAATCACGAAGAACCTCAGGAAGTAAGAAGTGCATGAGTGAGTCTACTCAGGGTCGAACAATTGACCCAAGACAAGCAAGGGAAGAAAGGAGGAAAAGGAGGGTTGAACGAGCTGAAATCCGTCTCACTACGCAATTAGAGTTAGTGAACCTATTGTTGAGAGAGCAAGAACCGAACATGACACAAGGAAGATCCTTGGATAGCGGTCATTTTTAGGTTAGCGTTCCTTCTAGTCTAAGCGGGGAAGATCTTTCGTGTGATGACCAAACAATAAGGGATTTAGGAGTCAGCAATCGACCTGTACAAGTTGATAGCCCAACAAGAGAAGAAAGAGAGACTATTGCAGGCACTAGCGGTAGTGTGCCTAGAGGACTTAGAAGCTATCCACGATTACCTAGGGTACGACCTAGAGCTTTAAATTTCTGGGACGATCCAACTTTTGAGGTATTACCATTTTTCCAAATGGATGTTCCAACACAAAGAGCAACAATCCGGTTAGCCGACTTCGTGCAATTTGTAGGACTTTGGGATGAGGATCCTGATGCGCATTTACAAAAGTTTGAGGTGACATGTGTTGCTAAGGAGATAATTGATCAAGATCAAAAGCTGCATATCTTTCCGGCAACTTTTAAAGATGAAGCAGCAAGTTGGTATGGCAACTTGGATGCAGTCTCCAAGGCCACGTACCAAAATCTATCAACATCTTTTTTGGCCAAATTTAGAAGGCAAGGTTTTCAAGATAGATTGGCCCAGCAATTAGACTACTTGTTGCAAGGAGTGAACGAGAGCATTGACCATTACATACAATGCATGGAGACCATTGTGAGGAAGATGGGAGTAGCAGCCCTTAATGATGACACACAAAAGCGTCGTTTGATTGATGGTCTAAGGGATCCAGAGGCTCAGAAGTATGTTGGACTTTGTCGGCCTGTTGATTTGAACGCGGCTAAACAAGAAGCTAGAAATTGGGAAGAGGTACAGCTGGGACAGCAACGACGGAGGGAATTACTTTATGGCCCTATGGGGACATCACCTATGGTTAGCTCTATGAGACCCTAGGAGGTCTCAACAATTGCCGGTCCCTCACAACCACAAGTGGTTGTTAATACAAATCCAGCATCATACATGCCTCCAAACCCATATACTTGTGTGGTTGTTAATACAAATCCAACATCATACATGCCTCCAAACCCATATATGACTGCACCGGCATACATGCTTCAGACCGGAACACCACCACCACCTTTAGTGAGCGAGGCAAGGGTGGGGGACATTGTGACAAGTGTGTTGGGAAAATTTAAAGAGATCTTAAGTGCTGTGCGAGCTCCAGTAATTAAGGGATGTTATGGCTATAGAGCCACAGCTACCTACTATGCAAGCCAGTGCACAAAGTCCACCCAATCGAATATATGGTGTGGGAAATGTCATGGCTATGGCCACTTGGCTACAGAGTGTCCTGCTGTATCTCGAGTCGTACCTGATCAACCACAAATCTTGTTTTGTACTTATTGCTTGAAAAACAATCATACAGAGGAAAATTGCTTCATTAAGCAAGCACATGAAAGAAGGCAAGCGCAGGGGATGAACACTAATTTTAATTGCATGGATAGGAATAATATTACTTATGAAATTGGACCTCCACCTTGACCTTTCATGCAAAGAGGAATCCCAGAACCCTATAAGCAACAATTGCAGCAAGGATTACCCGCACAAGCCCGACCTCCATTTCCACGAGGGCGAGGGCAAGGTGGAATGAAGGGACAAAGGCCAAGGTCACCATATCGGCCATATTTTGGCCGGGATTATCAAGGATATGGAAGTCCTAATACAATTACCCAAGGAACAGTGATTTGTTAGAACTGCCACCAAGAAGGCCACATTGCTGCATATTGCCCGAATGCAAGGGCACACCAAGATTATGTTCCTTTATGCAAGCAATGCAGTGAGGAGGGCCACGAGAAGAAAGATTGCCCTAGAAGTAATGCAAAATTAATAGGGGACAAAGGGAAGCAAATTGTAGATGAGGGTCCAAGTACTTCAGCAAATTTAGTGGAAGTAGTCCCTATAGTAGGTGCTAGGAAAGAATCGGCAGACAGAAAATCTAGAAAGTTGACATTTTCTCATAATCATCCAATGGTGGGAGTTGTCACTAGATCCCAGGGGAAAGTGCAAAGGAATGCGGAAAGCTTGCCGAAATCAACCCAATTAGAAGGAGGAAAAGTAAGCATGCTTAAGGAGGCATCTTTAGAGGAAGTTGCAGAGAGTCAAGAGCCAGAGATGGATGAGCAATCGTCTGATCAACATCCCATAGCACGCGTAGGAAAAGGCCCTCACTTCCAACTTGGTGTAACACCTTTCCCTGATAGATTAAAAGTACCACGTGCTAAGAAGGTCGGGATAGGTGCTAAAGTTGATCCAAAACCTCAATTTGATTTATGGGATATATTGGAACGGTGTGAGGTGTCTATTAGTCTACCTACATTAGCGGAGATCTCTCCAATATGTCGAAAGCAGATGTATCAACGACTTGCACGTCGAAGTTTGCGGGTGAGAAAAGAAGTGACCCCTAAAGAACCTTTGGAAACAGGAGTGCAAGTAATTGATATGTTTATGGATTCTGAGGCTCCGACTATTACGGTAGAAATTGAACATCATCAGGTCATGGGGGTACAGCTAGATGGAGGAGCTGCGGTGAATCTCATGACTGAACACACAATGGAAGAGTTGGGCCTAAAGGGTTTAGAGCCCACAAATATCATGTTGCAAGTAGCAGATCAATGTCGAGTGAAACCATTAGGTCTACTTCAAGGAGTAAAGACTATAATAGTTTGATTGGAGTTTTGCGTTACCTATCTAGTAGTGCGACCGCATTCCTATGGTGCAGCGTTTCCAATCTTGGTCGGACGACCTTGGTTAGTACAAGCTCGATGTGTTCAAAAGTGGCATAAAGGGATAATAACCATAGGTCCACGCACGGATAGAGTTCAATTGAGGGTTGTGTCTAAAGAATTCTTGAGGGAGTTCACTAAACCACCTTCTACAACCGAAGAAATGACGGGATATGGAAGTGATACATCCGTTGGTGAGGAAGTAGTCCAAGAACGCTTTGCATTAAATAAAGATAAGTATGCTGGTTTTCTTCAAAATGGGTATCAAATGCAAATGGTTGATACGGATGAGCCTATAATGCAAAAGAGAGAGTGCTCTAACTTTGCTTTGGATGCCGGTATGGGAGAATATCGAGTGCATTTTTCTTCGGAGAATGACTCTGACAATGACATTACTGATTGGTTGTCATCACCAGAGGAGTGTGTAGTGGATTGCTTTTGCATGGACACAATCAAGCAGAGGAGAGCAGATGATGGGGATAAAGCAAGGCACCAAGAGCTATATCCCCTTATTGAGAAATTGCGAGAGCAGTTAGAGCTAGAACGAGTTTTTTCTAGTGAGTCGATGGACGCATTATTAAAGAAGGTGAAGCTGCTAGAGGAAGATAAGGGACGAGCTGAGATAAAAATTAGACATTTGCAAGATTTGACCTTGCAACTTGAAGAGTGCCGTCATGAAGAAGAAACTTCTTGGGAAGCCTTACTTTGAGAAAAAGATCGTGAGATTGGTCGTTGTCGACAAGAACTCAAATATAACACGAGGTATACTCGAAAGTTGCTCAGAGAATGTGAGAGATATAAGCAAAAAGATAACAAGAGTGAGGATGGCTCGTCGTTGCAAAAGATGAGTAGAAGGAGAAATAAGTCATTTTCCAGAGAGTTCTTGAAAGCACAATACAATGAAACAATAGGAGGTGATAGAGGAGAGTTCAATGATTGGACTGATTCCAAGATGATTGAGGTAGTGAGGGATGCTTTTATGGTCCAAATTGAGGAGCCTATCAATGATGAAGAGGAAATAGACCCTTTAATGGTGATACCTTATACCCATGAAAGTCTTGTAAGTGCTCATTCTTCCCACGAAGAGGAGGAGGAGTGTAACACCAAGCAAAAGTTTCTAGAAAATGTTTGTTTCAAAGTGAGAGACCATCCACCTATACAAGCTAGATCTCGTCGACGATCAGCCTTTGTTTCTAATGCATTAGAAATTACTCAGCGCTGGGAAGTTGAAGAGGGAAAATGCTTTACATTGGGGAGTCAATTGCAAGAACAAACCTTAACTAGATTGAGAGAGGTTCTACAAACATACAAACATGTCTTTTCTTGGTCCTATAAAGACTTGCAGGGAGTGAAACCTGAGATATGCCAGCATTACATTGATTTAGAGCCAAACGCTAGGCCGGTATGCCAACGTCAAAGGCGCACAAACCCTGTCTATGCAGAGCTTGTGAAAGCAGAAATAACAAAGCTGTTAGATGCGGGTTTCATTTATCCTGTGGCATATAGTGAGTGGGTTTCCCCAATTGTAATTGTTCCAAAGAAAAATCATAAGATTAGAACTTGTGTGGATTATCGGAAGCTAAATGATAAGACTAAGAAGGATCACTTTCCATTGCCTTTCACTGATCAAGTTCTAGACCGAGTAGTAGGGCATAAATTGTATTCTTTCTTAGATGGTTTTAGCGGTTATAATCAAATATAAATCCACCCAGATGATCAACCAAAAACCACTTTTACAACAGAATGGGGAACTTATGCTTATCGAGTGATGCCATTTGGATTATGTAATGCTCCATCTACTTTCCAATGGGTGATGATGGCTTCATTTCAAGAGTTTTTACAAAAGTGGATGGAAATCTTTTTGGACGATTTTTCAGTTCAAGGGGATGAGGAGGATATGCCTGAGAAGTTGGCTAAGGTCTTTGATCGTTGTCAGCAAACCGGTATTTCTTTGAATCCGGAGAAATGTGTCTTTGGCATTAAGAAAGGAATCTTGTTAGGTCATGTGATTTCATCTGAGGGCATTACTGTGGATGATAGTAAAATCAATAAGATACGTGATTTGCCTACTCCTACAACCATGAAGCAATTACGAGGGTTTTTGGGACATGCTAATTATTATCGCCGATTCATATTGAATTTTGCTTCGGTGGTAAACCCTTTAACTACTCTTCTTCGGAAGGATGTACCCTTTGAATGGTCACAAGATTGTCAGGAGGCTTTTGATACGATCAAAGATCAATTGATAAAAGCACCAGTTTTGATACCCCCAGATTGGTCTAAACCTTTTCATATTCATGCAGATGCTTCACACACAGTTGTAGGAGCAGTTCTTTGTCAAGCAGACGATAAGAAGGTAGACCATCCGATTTATTATGCGAGTCGCAATTTGACGAAGACAGAGAGAAATTACACTACAACGGAGAAGGAATGTTTATCCATGGTATTTGCCGTGAATAAATATCGACATTATTTATTGGGCAAGTTCTTTACAATTTATGTGGATCATCAAGCACTAAGATACCTTTTGAACAAGACAGATCTTGCGGGGCGAGTAATTCAATGGATGTTACTTTTTCAAGAGTTTGATTTTGAGGTGGTTACTCGTCCTGGAAAATCTCATGTATTGGCGGATCATCTTTCTCGGCTTTTGACTAAGGATATTGAGGAGGGAGTGGATGATGAATTGCTTGATGCGGCATTATTTTTGATCGATTGTACACTTCCTTGGTTTGCAGATATTGCAAATTTCTTGAGCACTGCTCATTATCCAGGAGGCGCCAGCAAGTATGAAAAAAAGAAAATTTTATTGCAATCTCGCCACTACACCCTCTTTGGTGGTTATTTGTATCGTTATTTTCCTAGGGAGGGGGTGTATCATCGTTGTGTGCGAGAGGATGAGATACCTTCTATCTTACGTGCACTTCATGATGAGCCATGTGGAGGTCATTTTGTGGGGGAATTAACTGCTCGCAAAGTATTGCTAGCAGGGTATTGGTGGCCAACTGTTTATAAAGACTCTTTTGAGCATTGTAAACGTTGTGATAAGTGTCAACGGGTTGGTCGACCCACACCACAATTTGCGACCCCTTTAAATCCAATCTTGGCTTTAAAACCTTTTGGGAAATGGGGAATTGATTTTGTGGGTCCGATTGTTCCACCCACTCGTTATCGATCCAATCGATACATTCTTGTGTGCACAGATTATGTGACCAAGTGGGTTGAAGCTAAACCTTTGAAAACGGATAGGGCATTGGATGTCGCTAAATTTTTATATGAAAATATCATTACTCGTTTTGGTTGTCCGTTGGAGTTGGTGAGTGATCGTGGTTCTCATTTTTTAAATGAGACCATTACGGAATTAACGGAACTTTACAAAATCAAGCATCGGAAATCCACTCCGTATTATCCTCGAGCTAATGGTCAAGTGGAGGTGACCAATCGAATACTGGGAACGATCTTAACCAAGACAGTATCAAAAAATCGATGCGATTGGGATGAGCGATTGTTTGAGGCTTTGTGGGCATACCGTACCACATTTAAGGTTACGACTCAAAATACACCTTTCACTCTAGTGTATGGTACAGAAGCAATTTTCCCAATAGAGAAGGAAATACCCACATTACGCGTTGCCTTGGAATCTCGACTAGGTGAGAAGGAATCTTTAGAGGCTCGATTACTAGCCTTGGTGAGGTTGGATGAGATTTGTTTAACGGCTCTGCAAAATGTTGAGGCGATGCAACATAGATGAAAGGCTTGGCACGATCGTCACATTAAGGTGAGGGAGTTTCAAAAGAATGATCAGGTTTTAGTCTATGACAATCGATATTATAAGTTTCCTGGCAAATTACAAATGAGGTGGTTAGGCCCTTTCAAGGTGTTAGAAGCCTTTAATAATGGTTCTTTGATTGTCCAAGATCCTGATGCTGTAATAGCTCCTTTTCATGTTGATGGTCTTAGGGTGAAACATTATTTTGTTTAAAATGGTAATTACGTGGGTCAAGTTGGTTCATTGTATATTTTTCACATGAGTTTTGCTCTTTATTATTTTGCGTTGTTTTGATGGGATTGGTGGGTTTATCAGGTTTTGGTGTGTGCGATCAATTCGATCTTCTTTCATACAGGTGGTATACAGGTGGTATGGAGTTTTCTCGTTTTATTTTCTTCATCCTTATGTGGTTTGGTTTGGGTGGGATGGTATTTTAGCATTAGTTGTAGACCCTGATTGGGTTGATGAGTTGGAATGGTTGTTTTGGTGGTTGGCTACCGGGGAATCTCTTCCAATTGTCGAGAGCGACTTTGGTCACATGGCCCAATCTTTGGCCGTTATTGCGCCAGAGATTTTTGGTTCAGGTGTGGACACCTTAACCGATGCGTCCGATGATTCTTCGGATGATTCTTTTCATCCTAAAGATGTTGTGGTAGACTATCTTGATGAGGAGGATAAGGATGAGGGTTTGGGCTTTGGCCTTCCTCATGGCTTGTATCGGATACTTCTACCTAGAGAGAGTAGTTTTGTTTCGAGAGCTGTACTTTTGAACGAGACAGAGAGCCATGGGGTGACACCTCAACTTTTGCCTTTTGGTGTAGTGTATGTGCCTGTGAGTTTTCGCACCGTTTTTTTCTGAGTCCCATGATATCAATTAGTTTTATTTTTCTTGTTATTTATTTCAATTTTTTTTAAAAAAAGAAACAATTGTTTTGTTTGTGTGATTTGTTATGTGTTTTTGTTGTTTGTTTTGGTTTGCATGTGGATTGGTTTTTTGTGTTTGTTTGTTTTCAATTTTAGGTACATTATGTTTCCTGGAAGTTGTAATCTAACTGTTTGAATGGTTAGTATGTGCAGATATGGTATTTTCTTTGTATTTTTGCATTGCTAGGTGCAAGGAGATGGGGGAGTAACTTGGGAACAATGATATCATAGTATTGAAGATTGTTTCTGGACATGCAATTTTTGCTACTCAAAGGATATGCAGTGTTCCACAGGTGTATTTTCTCCAATATATTTGGTTATTTTTTTTTGGTATCACTTGCATGGTGTGTGTAATAATGGGGATTGTGAGTTGTGTTAATCCAGTTGCAATTGCTTGGTACTTGACTTATATGATTCTTTCTTTTGGAAAGATTTGGGGTTTATTAGTCAAGGATACTAATTCTATGAGTTTCTTGCTGAGCTCTGTAGTAGAAATTGGTCATTACCACATTCATCTTAACTAGGCATGTGCTGCATTGACTATATTTTTTTTCTCTTTAATGGTAGGTAACAGCTTGGAAGTGCTTAAGAACTCTAGTGGAAGGAACTTTTCCCCCTTATTCCTGGGTTATAATGACCATAATAGTCTCGATTTTCATGATGAGCCTAGGGAGGGTTTTCAAATCATTGCCTTTGAAAAATGATTAAAAAAAAGAGAAGAAAAACAAGAGAAAGGAAGAAAATTAAAAATTCAAATGTATGTATGTGGTATATGTGGTCTATCGCCTTAATGGTTCTTGGTAGGTGAGGAGAGTCATGCTGGCAGGGTTGTCAGTACTCTAAACCGATGCCTTGGGCTGTTTTGGGATAGCCATCGCCATGTGAGCTTGGTAGGTTCTTGGAGTCAACCTAGCCGGGTGGCAAGGTCTGAGAATCGCAGCCTAGTTTCATATGGGGTGGTTGCCATTGTGGTTGGTGAAAAAAAAAATCAAGCGAAAAAAAATGAAACGAGAAAGGCATGGTTCTGATATAAGGGAATTTCAATCAGGCAATGACTTCCATGGTTAGTTGTGCTACTATTGTCTTTATGAAATATGGAAGTGAGTAGAAGGTAGTTTTCCTAGAGTTTTGTAGTTATGGCCAAGGGGTCACTCTCTTTCGTGGTGTCGCCAGTATGTGGTCGTTGGGTGCCTTGCACTGTGTTTTGTAAAGGCATGGTAACAAGTGCAGTGTTCATGGTGCGTGCCATATCCATGTATGACTATGCTAATGTGGTGATGTGCTGGTGTCCTTACGTGGGTGTATACGTAGATCTTGAGCTCAAGGTCTCTAAAAAAGTGGAATGAAAATGAAGTGAGAGAAGGAACTATTAATAGTTTTTTTTAAAGGGCAAAAAAAACCTAACTAAACTTATTTTCTTAGCCTTATTACATCTAGATTTATGCTAGTGCGTGCACAATCCAACGCCTCCCTTGTCTCCTCATTTGTGCACACTAAGCACCATGCCTGGGAAGCAATGGTCTGCAACCATTAAAGCCGCGCATGACTTTTTGCAGCCTTGCGTGCCTCTTGCGCAAGCTTAGATTGTTGGGCTCGCTCCTCCCTAACCAATACCCTTCCAAAGGTTGTGCGATAAAACTAATTGAACATCTCTTGTAGATAGTTTGTACATGTTCCTCCTGCAGAAGCTCTACCTCCATGTCTTGTATTTTTGAAATAAGCCCCTCTTGCTTTATAATGTGATTTCTCCATCCCTTGGGTACTCCACATGGAGAATATGGGTTTGCCAAGCTCCACTTGTAGTCAATCTTTTGCAGTATCCTAACAAGCCAAGAACTCCTAAATTGCATAAAAGATGATAAATTACAGAAAAAGGAGGGTTTGCTCTTAATGGAGGGTCAACTAGATAGAGATCCCCATCAACCCAAAGATCTACATTTTTCTCCTGAGCTATCCTACGAGCTTGGACAGATTGTGAATTAGTAGGATGGGTTTTTTTAGAGCTGCCATACTCTTCAGAAATACGAATGTGTAAATCAACCTTCTGTTTTCTAGCTTCACAAGGGGCTACACACACAGCTTGCAAAGGCTCCATAGCTAAGCAGAGGAAGAAGCTAAAGCAAAGAGATCCTCATAGGGGAGAGAGAGAGAGAGAGAGAGAGAGAGAGAGAGAGAGAGAGAGAGAGAGAGACTGTTAAAACTTTGCTGTTTTGTAGGTTTAACACAAATCCATTTTTCTAAGTAGAAAATGATATTTTTGATATACAAATATACTAGCATGGAGTTTTTCATCAATAAATTACATTTATGAGAAAAAATAAAAAATAATATTTTTTTGGGTCCCCACAATTTCGAGATCTCATGGATGTAGTGGTTCCTGAATATAGCGGTTAGTTATGTTTATGGGGTTGTGGGGACCTGACAGTTAGTTATGGATGTACTCGCTCCTAACAGGCTTCTGATGTGACCCTTGAATTACAAGTTTTTGGAGGGAAAATTTTATTTTCATCTTACATGTTGATTGGGTGGTGTTTTTTCAACCTCAAAATGTAAAAAAATAAAAAATAAAAAAATTTCACTTTTTGGGGTCCACCTAAATATGAGAATGTTTTGCTGATGTGGAAGGGAGATATGGTGGGAGTTAATGAGAAAGGATATTTCAAACTGACAAGAAAGATTCAATTTGTAGAGAGTGAAGATAAAAAATTCAAAAAGTAAGAGAGAAAGTATGAGAAAAGTGAAAAAGTAAGAGAGAGAGTATGAGAATATTTCCTTTAAAAAGTGAAACTAGAGGGCATGGCTGATGTGGCAAGGTAAAAAATAGGGGTCATCATAGCCTTTGTCTCCCTTAAGCCTAGATTTTTAAGCTCTAATCCCTTAAAATTAGAGATCCTTATTAGGAGGCCCTTTTTGGGTCCAAAAAATTCCTAATGTCTCCCCCAAAGAATGGTCATTCCTATGACCAATTCTCTATTCAAATGATGCTTCTCATGGAGCAATTCTCAATTCTAAAATCAAACTCTATGCTAGTCAAGCTAGAGGCTAAAGAAATGGCTTTTTAATGCTTTTATGTTACATAAATTATGATAAAATTATGATTTCGATCCATAAATTGGATTTATATCTATTGATAGTTAATCTATCATAATTATGTTACTAAGTTTTATTATGAAAAAATTTCTAGAAAATTAATACATAAATCATTTTATGCATAATGTGAAAAGAGTACTTCCTACCATATTCTAGGATCAGTCATCCTATGCTAAATGAGTAATTTTTATCACATCCATGGAAAATAAATTTTTAATATTTTTGCATAAATAGTTAATTAGAGAAAAAGAGAAATTCTTAGTAATTTTATTTTTATGATAAAAGAGGAATTCCCATGATAATGGAGATCCATGTATTCCAATGGAGAAAGAGAAAATAATGGATATTTTATTTAAAATTAAAGAAGACATTTAGAAAAATGAAAGAGGAATTCCCATCATATTTGGAATTAAATCATTTAAATGGAAGAAGTGAAATTCTTGTCATATTTGGATTAATGGACATTTTTATTTAATTTTAAGAGAATTTTTAGTTGAATTTATTTTTATGCATAAAAAAAATTTAAATGATAAAAGAGAAATTCCCATCATATTTGGAACTCAATCATTTAAATGCAAAAAGTGAAATTCTTGTCATATTAAGATTAATGGATATTTTATTTAATTTTTAAGAGAAATTTTAGTTAAAATTATTTTATGCATGAATAAATTTAAATGATGAAAGAGGAATTCCCATCATATTTGGAATTCAACCATTTAAATGGAAAAAGAGGAATTCTTAGTATATTTGGAATATTGAATATTTTTATTTAATTTAAAGAGAAATTTTAGATAGATTTATTTTATGATAAAAGAGGAATTCCTATAACATTTGGATTGCACTCAATAAATTAGAAAAAGAGGAATTTTAAGCGTATGGATAATTGTATTTAATTAAAAAAAAGAATTCTTATGATATTAAAGTAGAGAAAGATTGAATTAATTTTTAATAACAAAAGAAGAATTTTCACCATAATTCCACCTAGGGAATGAAGGTTGAGAAATTAAATGGTAGAAAGAATATCTCTAGATATTCTATTTGGTTAAATCATTAGAACTTATCCAAAAATAGATGTTTATCTAAAGAAAATTCTTATTAGAACTAAACTAAATGATTTTGGTTAGACTATGAGAGGGACGGACAGTAAACCTACTTGTCTATCTTTCGATATTCATGAATCAAGCACCAATTCAAGTTCCTAAATACAAAGAATAGACCACCGTTGAATTAAACTAGTTTTTCTTTGACCAAAATCACCAAGAATCTAGTTGGACAATTTGTCAGCTAATGGGTAGATTACCCTGATGAGAGATCAAGGATTCTCATTATGAAATTGGGAAATTAAGAAAAAAGGGGTTTTGTGGAACCAATCTCAAACTGGGAATTTTACTTGCATAGAACCTCTGTTTTTCATTTAAAGGACTGTTTTATGCCAGAATGCTAGAGGAAGCATTTGGCATGTGTTTTACTAAGAGGAGGTTCGTTGCAACAGCTCGGGAGGGGTCGTCGAGGGACATCGCTCGTGGCAAAGCCTGCCGAGGT
The DNA here is from genome assembly GCF_041138505.1 of Cibotium barometz. Lineage (NCBI taxonomy): Eukaryota > Viridiplantae > Streptophyta > Polypodiopsida > Cyatheales > Cibotiaceae > Cibotium > Cibotium barometz. Next base: position 47,693,026 of record NC_141091.1, read on the forward strand.
CTTAACCAGTCTCGATATGGTTAAAATGGTACGCTTCCGGTACGATGGGTGAGGACCGACGAAGCGGTCCCTGAGTGAAGGGTGGTTGCAGGATCAGGGTGCCCAGTTTTGTCCACTCAGGCACCTTGTAAATAGTAAAAAAGCAGGCATTTATTTACCTTTAGTGGCCAGTCTCTCCTAGCTAACGAAGGAATTTCGTTTCAAGTTCTTTTGTTGGAATGTCACATGTAAAGTTGGGAATATAGTTGCATAATCTAATTAAGCATTAGATAGTTAAAAGTCCTCATTTCCTTAGGTACAAGCTCAATGTATACACCATGTCCCAAATTTGGGCTGGTTCCATAAAATGCTAATATCTTTCACATATAAACTCATATGAGATTTCCACTTTGCATCTTAGATCTTCACATAATATAGAGCTTAACTTGATTTTTTGAGAAATTTTTAAGCTATTTGTCTATTTTTTTAAAATATTTCAAGGTCTTTAAAGCGTTATAATATATGTCACTTTTTGCACCCACAATAACTATCACTTAAAAATGCATAATCTTGTAGTGGTAGATAGTGAGACATTGGTAGAATGTGGTGGTTAGTCAAAATTGCAAATCCAATGGTTCGATTTTTAATGATCTCTTTTCTAAAATTCTTCAAGGCTATGAGAAGGCCTGCAAATACTAATAATCTAATTAGTAAAATTGCATTTTTGATGTAAATCATCTAAAACCTATAGGGACTAGTGTACTTGTATTGGTGCATCTATGGAAAAAAAATTAGATCACTCTAAGTATAGAGAGATCATTCTTTTAATTATTTTATCATATTTTTGGTTAATTTCGATAAATTAGACTAATTTATATTAATTTAAGTTATATTGGGGGTAAATTTGAGTGTATGTGTATTTTCTATTAGTTTCTTGATCTTTGAAGTACCTTTCCTCCCCAAATTTGTTGTCCAAGAATTGTCCTAGTCCAACATAAACTGGACAAAACTGGACACCCTGATCTTGCAACAACCCTGAAGTGCTAGGAAACCTAAGGAGGATCCTAGAGGGTTCTGACCAGGTGATGCACGGGCTCACAGTTGCACACCCATGCGTGCATCGAGGAAGATTCGGATGGACTAAAGAGAAAGATTTTTGTGAATCAAATTTTGATATTGGATCTCGTTGGTTGGCCAGCTGGTCTTCAACGGAGAGTCCAAATGACATATTTTGAAACACAAAGGATTCAGAATTTTGGAGGATGATGATCAGTAATATTATGATTTCTATTGAAGGATTGTTTTAAAGACAACCGAATCTGTTATAAATGGCAATTTCATATCAGGTGTGTATATGGAATGCCTATCTTAAATTTTGCATGAAACGTCGGCTAGGGGACCTGGGAACTCTTTTCCTCGGTGCCCACCAATACAATGGTTGGGTGGTTGGCTAACCCATGGACCGGAGGCTGGATCGGAGGATTCTTGTGATACCATTAAGATAAGATTAGTTGTTTTAGTTAGATTAAGTTCCAAGAAGACCCTTGTTCTATGGGAGGGAATCAGCGGGCAGCTGTGCCTCGTTAAATAGTAGAACAAATGATCCAATCAATCATGTTAGCTTTTTCTATTGTGAGTGATGCAGCACAAGAAGGACAAATGGTCCAATCACTCACACATGCAATAATATATAGCTCTATAGTAAGGACTAGCATCGTCCAATAAAGGACTACTAGTCTAAGCTAAAGTGTAGAGTAATCCCTAAGTTTGAACTAAAGCATGCACAAATAGCATACACAATAATATCTCTCTATAGTAAGGACTAGCACCATCCAATAAAGGACTACTAGTCTAAGCTAAAGTGTAAAGTAATCCCTAAGTCTGAACTAAAGCATGCACAAATAGCATACTAATGTAAATCAAGGACAACCATCGCCCAATCAAGGACAAGATGTCCAATCCGTACAGTGTACTCTATATGCGAAATGCAGACTGTGTTGTTTGTATTAAGGGCCCAAACAATCCAATAATAGGACTAATAGCCCAATCTACAAGCAGCACAAGGATTTGCTCAGGGATAGCACCTACCCAAGTTACGTAAACATGGGCTGTCTATTTGGGAGAAGCACCCTCTAGTGTGTCGCTAGAGATGTGATACCATGAAGTTCCTTTATAGATTTAAATAATAGCCAACCGAGCTTTTTCTATTTCTCGGCGAGCCCGCTAGGAAATATAAAAGGTCCGGCGGGCCCATTGGGAAATAAAAAAAGCTCGATGGGAAATATAAAAACCTTGACGAGCTTTACCTGTATTCCAAGTCAAATACTAATAATATTAATACAACGTTAATTTTATGTGCTGTTGTCAAAAGTTAATAACTTATTGACGTGTTTATAATTATGTCAGTGAAATCCGTGGTACCCATACAACTTTGGACCTAAGAACTAGGCTTCATGTTGATACTATGGTAAGTTAATAGGTTTCATTGTTGCCACCTTAGGTGAATTTGCAGGTGTGTGTCATTTGAAGCCCATTTTGGGCTTTGAAATTCCCTTATACAGACTCTAGACAAGAGTCAACTGAACAAATGGTGTTCATAAATGGTTGGAGGCTCGAGATCAGTGTTCGAAAAAAACCCGAGTAATTTAGTGTAGCTTGCACCTGGAAAACACGTTCAAATTTAAAACTTTAAGGTACGTATACCTCCAAATTTTGAGAAGTTATAAAACAAAAACCTTCAGATTTGGAAATTTCCCTTTATAAATAATTTGATAATTTTTACATGGAGGTTTTCCCAACTTTTTTTTCGAACACTTGTGGAGATATATCTCGCTGGAACGTGAAACATGCTTGCAGACTCGGTCATCACATTGATCACAATTCAAAGCGAGTAAGGTGCGCCTCTGCCCTCGGCCCTGGCGACTGCTTTTGAACTTTGCGGGTGAAACATGCGTGCCATCACAATTTAAAGCGAGTAATTTGCAACTCCTTTTTTTTATTTTATTTTTAAAAAAAGCCTTAGCTCGGTTGATTTCAAGGCACCTCCCAAAGTTCCACAACGAGAATCGGCCATTGTTGCTCATATAATAGACACTGACGACCCTAAAATCTGAATAAGGACAACTCTTAAATCTACTGGTTTCTACCATATGCCACTTTTCATAACTAAAATATATGAATAAATCATTCCTGCAAAATAAAGCCTACTTAAAATTTCACCGAGTTTTTCTTAATTCTGGCCATTGTGATGTAGAATAGAGATTCTGGCGACTGCTTTTGAACTTTGCAGGTGAAACATGCTTGCAGATGCGGTCATCACAATTTAAAGCGAGTAATTTGCAACTCCTTTTTTGTAAATCGATAAAATTTATAAGTTTTTAGTTATAAAGACCAGTCAATAATAAGATTTTAAATAGGAAAACCATTGTACTCCAACTTGTCTTTTTTTTATTAGTGGGTGGATAAGAAGTTATTCTCTAACATTGATTCTCCCCCTAGGAATGGGCCCTCTCTTTTGAAGAGGCATCATAAGCTTTACCCTTCCAATTTCAAAAATTACCTGTAAAGACAACTCTTAACTATATTGGGTTCTACTATATGCCAGTTTTATATTAAAAAATCATTCCTTCAAATAAGGTCTACTTAAAATCTTAGCCAGTTTTTGCTAAATTCCAGTTTTCCTAAAGTCTGGTCATGTGATGTGGAATACAGATTCCATTACAGTAGATCACTAGTTTCCCTAAATTCTGGTCATGTGGTGTGGAATACAGATTCCATTACAGTAGATTAAGTGATCAATCAATTTTATGATTTTCCTTTGTAAAACGATAGCTAGGCAATTATCGAGCTGCAGTCGAATAGCTGATAGAGTGTTCATATCCAGCAGGGGTGAGTTCAATGTTCACCCCTTCCCCTAAGTAAGGGAGTGAGTTCAATACTCCACCACCCATCCACCCACCCAATCCAGAAGTAAGGTTTACGGGGGGAACACAAGGAGCTTCCACTTAAAAAAGTGCGAGATGTCCTCATCTCGCCAAGTAGAGGACAACTCTTTTTCTTAAGATCCAATTTATTCTAGGGTTCCTTATATTCTGGTCAACCCAACAGAATACGGGGATAAATATCCCTTATATAGAACTCATCATTAAATAACAATTCATTTTAGATCATATCATTCAAATCTTCAACACGATAATGGTCCATCAGATCGAAATTTTTTTCTTTCTGAACATTCCTCCACCCACGGGAATTTCAGTCAAGCAAGTTTTCAATTTGTCATCCCTTAACTTAATATACCGAGTCAAGTGTTAACAGTAGCACTTTGACAGCACAATCCACTAATCTCATAGTGATTTGCTGAAATCATTATCATCATTCCAATTATGAATATCATCACAGGGACTCGTCCCATTCATCCTCATGTGGTTTCGCTCAGCTTATTACATTTCAACTAAATTTCAGAAATCATCATTTTTCAATCAGAATCCAAATCAATTTCATCAGTTCTCAAACAGAATTAAAAATCATATCAACCACATTCGAATTCATCATCTGGATAGCATTAACGCTTAAAATTTCAAGTCTTAGATTTACTCGTATATACTGTCAGTAAAGAGCTGCAGTATACTCTCGGTATATACGGGTAGTCACGGCCCTTGGAATTATAAGGTAAATACCATCATGTCTAGGCCTCAAGCAAGTCAGGGATTCTATATAATTGTGGTACTTCCATCTGAAGACCCAATTACCAATTTACGAATTTTAGTTTGAATATCAAATTGTATGACTTATATCACACAATTATAACCTTTTTGTGTTTCTTGATAAATTTTTGACATATTTGTCTTCTCAGTTGATCTTTATTAACCAAATGCTCTGATACCAACTGTGAGATCCCTGTTCCCACCGCGCAACGGATTCGGGGTACTAGCAGCGGAAGTAGCACTTCTTACGCGAGGCAGGGTCCCACACTCGGGGCCTCGTCCACGGATATCCGGACAAAAGACTAATCCGTCGGTTTTTCCAAAACCAGACCCGGAAAAACTTCCCTTATCCGGAAAGCACGGGCGATTCCACCAGGACAATTTTTACTCTAACGTAGTCAAAACTATTACTGATCAAACAGATCCAACTGCATCTATAAAGATACTTGGTCAGATCAAGGAAGAAACTTGCACTTGGATCATTGGGATCAACGCTTTTTTCCCCACCAAGGAGGCACAGCCGTTGATTCCTATCCATAGAACAATTACTATCCGGGATTTACTTTATCTATCGTAATAACAGAAATTGAGTCTCGATTTACGGATCCATCAGTCCAGCCTAACCCCATCCGATCCCATGGGTTAGCCAACCGCCCAACCACTGTAGTGATGGGATCCAATTTGGACTTTGGTTAGGTTTTGTCCCGGGTACCAAGGAAAAGAGTTCCAAGGCCCCCTAGCCGGAATTTCATGCAAACATAAAACTAGCCACACCACTTACACACCCAATATGAAAATTGCCTTTTTCTTAGCATCAGCTAACTTTAAAACAATCCTTTAATGAAACCATAGTACCACTGATCACAATCTCCCAAATTATCCAGTTGATTCATAATTTCCCATCATTCCTTCATCAGAGTATCTATGGCATCATTGGCAACTAGAACGCTCACCACCTGTCCACACAGGGGCCGTTTCAATAGTTCCTAGCCCATAATACTCAACAATATAATCACTTATCAAGATGGACTCTCGTTGAAGATCAGCAAGATCAACCAACAGATCCATATAAAAGAGCCATGGACTCATCCGTTGAGGACCAGCAAGGTCAGTCAACCAGATCCATGCCCGGTTCCAGAAAACAACTCTTACTCCTTGTTCCAATATCTTCCTCGACGCACGCGTGGGTATCCTGGGCGACCCAGAGCCCGAGCACCGTATGGTCAGCACCCTCTAGGATCCTTCGCAGGTGACCTAGCGCTTCACTCATAGGCCGCTTCCTTGGTCCCTCATCCACCGTACCGGAAGCTCACCATTTTAATCGAACCGAGGCTGGTCAAGACCTCGGCCGACCTTGCTACGCGAGACGTCCTCCATTGACTCTCCGTCAGCAGTTGCAACTTTATCAGTTAGGTCTCCACGACCTTAATCACAAGACGGTCAAAATGCTTTCCCAGCATTCTTGACATAAAACAGCCATTTACAAACAGCATTTACAAACAGTTTACAAATACAATTTCTATATTTACTCTCATTTTTCCACATTATCCCTCATGTAATCCACATTACTTATTCCACATATCATTTATATGTGTACTCATCCAATCATATCATTTTCCATCTCTTCACTTCAGATTCCTTCACATCACTTATCATATATTCACATCCATATCCACATCCATACATCCACATCCACATCCACATTCACATCCATACATCCACATCTACATGCTTATCTCCATTTTCACATCCTCATTTATACATCCACATCCCATATCCACATTCATACATACACATCCATATCCACATCCATGTCCGCATTCATACATACACATCCATATCCACATCCACATGCATACATTCATTATCACGTCCTCATTCATACATCTACATCCACATACATACATACATACATCCACATCCACATCCACATTCTCATTCACATCTATACATCCATATCTACATGCACATTCACATCCATACATCCACATCTATATCCTCATTCACATCCATACATCCACATTCATGCATCCACATCTACATGCCTACATCCATACATACACATCCACATTTACATCCATGCATCCACATCCACATCCTCATTCACATCCATACATCCACATTCATACATCCACATCCACATCCTCATTCACATCCATACATCCACATCTACATGCTTATCTCCATTTTCACATCCTCATTTATACATCCACATCCCATATCCACATTCATACATACACATCCATATCCACATCCACATGCATACATACATCCACATCCACATTCCCATTCACATATATACATCCATATCTACATGCATATTCACATCCATACTTCCACATCTATATCCTCATTCACATCCATACATCCACATTCATGCATCCACATCTACATGCTTATCTCCATTTTCACATCCTCATTTATACATCCACATCCCATATCCACATTCATACATACACATCCATATCCACATCCACATGCATACATACATCCACATCCACATTCCCATTCACATATATACATCCATATCTACATGCACATTCACATCCATACTTCCACATCTATATCCTCATTCACATCCATACATCCACATTCATGCATCCACATCTACATGCTTATCTCCATTTTCACATCCTCATTTATACATCCACATCCCATATCCACATTCATACATACACATCCATATCCACATCCACATCCACATGCATACATACATCCACATCCACATTCCCATTCACATATATACATCTTTATCTACATGTACATTCACATCCATACATCCACATCTATATCCTCATTCACATCCATACATCCACATTCATGCATCCACATCTACATGCATACATCCATACATCCACATCTACATCCACATTCACATACATCCACATCCACATTTCCATTCACATCTATACATCCACATCCATTCACATCTATACATCCACATCTACATCCACATTTACTGATGAGGGACCAAGGAAGCGGCCTATGAGTGAAGCGCTAGGTCACCTGCGAAGGATCCTAGAGGGTGCTGACCATACGGTGCTCGGGCTCTGGGTCGCCTAGGATACCCACGCGTGCGTCGAGGAAGATATTGGAACAAGGAGTAAGAGTTGTTTTCTGGAGCCGGGCATGGATCTGGTTGACTGACCTTGCTGGTCCTCAACGGATGAGTCCATGGCTCTTTTATATGGATCTGTTGGTTGATCTTGCTGATCTTCAACGAGAGTCCATCTTGATAAGTGATTATATTGTTGAGTATTATGGGCTAGGAACTATTGAAACGGCCCCTGTGTGGACAGGTGGTGAGCGTTCTAGTTGCCAATGATGCCATAGATACTCTGATGAAGGAATGATGGGAAATTATGAATCAACTGGATAATTTGGGAGATTGTGATCAGTGGTACTATGGTTTCATTAAAGGATTGTTTTAAAGTTAGCTGATGCTAAGAAAAAGGCAATTTTCATATTGGGTGTGTAAGTGGTGTGGCTAGTTTTATGTTTGCATGAAATTCCGGCTAGGGGGCCTTGGAACTCTTTTCCTTGGTACCCGGGACAAAACCTAACCAAATTCCAAATTGGATCCCATCACTACAGTGGTTGGGCGGTTGGCTAACCCATGGGATCGGATGGGGTTAGGCTGGACTGATGGATCCGTAAATCGAGATTTAATTTCTATTATTACGATAGATGAAGTAAATCCCGGATAGAAATTGTTCTATGGATAGGAATCAACGGCTGTGCCTCTTGATGGGGAAAAAAGCGTTGATCCCAATGATCCAAGTGCAAGTTTCTTCCTTGATTTGACCAAGTACCGTTAAAGGTGCAGTCAGATCAGTTGATCCGTAATGATCTTGACTACGTTAGAGTAAAGAGTTATCCTGGTGGAATCGCCCATGCTTTCCGGGTAAAGGAAGTTTTTCCGGTTTCGGTTTTGGACAAACCGACGGATTAGTCTCTTGTCCGGATATCCGTGGGCGAGGCCCCCAACTTTTTGCAACTAGAACGCTCACCACCTGTCCACACAGGGGCCGTTTCAATAGTTCCTAGCCCATAATACTCAACAATATAATCACTTATCAAGATGGACTCTCGTTGAAGATCAGCAAGATCAACCAACAGATCCATATAAAAGAGCCATGGACTCATCCGTTGAGGACCAGCAAGGTCAGTCAACCAGATCCATGCCCGGCTCCAGAAAACAACTCTTACTCCTTGTTCCAATATCTTCCTCGACGCACGCGTGGGTATCCTAGGCGACCCAGAGCCCGAGCACCGTATGGTCAGCACCCTCTAGGATCCTTCGCAGGTGACCTAGCGCTTCACTCATAGGCCGCTTCCTTGGTCCCTCATCCACCGTACCGGAAGCTCACCATTTTAATCGAACCGAGGCTGGTCAAGACCTCAGTCGACCTTGCTACGCGAGACGTCCTCCATTGACTCTCCGTCAGCAGTTGCAACTTTATCAGTTAGGTCTCCACGACCTTAATCACAAGACGGTCAAAATGCTTCCCCAGCATTCTTGACATAAAACAACCATTTACAAACAGCATTTACAAACAGTTTACAAATACAGTTTCTATATTAACTCTCATTTTTCCACATTATCCCTCATTAATCCACATTACTTATTCCACATTCCATGTATATGTGTACTCATCCAATCACCTCCTTTTCCATCTCTTCACTTCAGATTCCTTCACATCACATATCATATATTCACATCCATATCCACATCCATACATCCACATCCACATCCACATTCACATCCATACATCCACATCTACATGCTTATCTCCATTTTCACATCCTCATTTATACATCCACATCCTCATTCACATTCACATACATCCACATCCACATTCCCATACATCCACATCTATACATCCACATTCCACATTCACATCTACATTCACATTCACATACATCCACATCTACATGCTTACCTCCATTTTCACATCCTCATTTATACATGCTTACCTCCATTTTCACATCCTCATTTATACATGCTTACCTCCATCTACATGCTTACCTCCATTTTCACATCCTCATTTATACATCCACATCCCATATCCACATTCATACATACACATCCATACATCCACATCTACATCCACATACATACATACATCCACATCCACATTCCACATTCACATCTATACATCCACATCTACATTCACATTCACATACATCCACATCCACATTCCCATACATCCACATCTATACATCCACATTCCACATTCACATCTACATTCACATTCACATACATCCACATCTACATTCACATTCACATACATCCACATCCCCATTCCCATTCACATCTATACATCCACATCTACATCCACATACATACATACATCCATTTTCACATTCCCATTTATATAACCCCATATACCTTCACATCTAATCTTTTACATCACATCCATTCTCGCCCTATCACAACCCATATACATCTTATCCTATCACATACACTTCTTACCTCATCCCCCCATACACATCTTAATTCATCTTATCACATCCTAACTTATTTCATAAGCATCTTATCACCTCTTAACACACTTCTTATCACATCCTATCACTTTCCATACGCATCTTATCAATTCTTATCACATCTCATACACCTCTTATTACATCTTATCACATTTCATATCTTTTTTTTTTTTAAAGAGAATTCTTTTATTTGATATAAGATTTCTCTACACATTTATTTATACATAAATTCCATTTAAGGAGACTAACACTTTCGAAATTAAAATCAATCTTTTATGCATCTTCTTATGCATGATTTCAATTTGGTAGGGAATTATACTTTTAGAATAAAAGAATTTCTCTTATGCATCTAAGTTAAGCATAAAATCCATTTATGAGGAAAATCATACTTTTAGTATAAAAAGAATATCTTTTATGCATACCTATATGCATGAAATCCAATATGATAAAAGTAACACTTTTGATATAAAAATTTTTCCTTTATGCATACTTCTATGCATGAAAATTAAAAATGATAAAAGTAACACTTTTGATATAAAAATTTTCCTTTATGCATACTTCTATGCATGAAAATTAAAAATGATAAAAGTAACACTTTTGATATAAAAATTTTCTTTTATGCATACTTTTATGTATGAAATAAAAATGATAAAAGTAACACTTTTGATATAAAAATTTATCCATTATGCATACTTCTATGCATGAAAATAAAAATGGTAAAAATAACACTTTTGATATAAAAATTTATCCTTTATGCATACTTGTATGCATGAAAGTAAAAATGATAAAAGTAACACTTTTGATATAAAAATTTATCCATTATGCATACTTCTATGCATGAAAATAAAAATGGTAAAAATAACACTTTTGATATAAAAATTTATCCTTTATGCATAATATTAAAATTCAATTTCTCCATGATTATAATGAAATTCTTTCAATTAATCTAGGATGATGATTCCTAGAATATGGTAGGAAGTCCTCTTTTTATGCTTTGAATGAAAATTTTTTTATGCATAATTTTTATAAAAATTTTGCCATAGCTCCGCTGCTATGACTGATAAATCTCAATTTTTCTAAGGGATAAAGCTTATCATTAAGGAAATAATTAAAATGATTCTCTAATTGGATTCTTAATCCATAATGGATTGAATCATCAATATACATAAACTAAAAGCATAAGAAAAAGCCATTAATTTGGCCAGAGCTTTATCTTGGGTTAAGGAAAAGCTTTATGAAAAGCTTGATTTGGATTGAGAATGGGTCATGAGTATGACCATTTCTTGAGTGAGAGAGAGAATTTACATAAGAATCATTAGAATTTAAACATAAATGAAAATTAACTTCAATAGCATTTATTAAATTATGTAACTCTTCACTACTATTCAAACTTTAATAGCATTTAAAAAAAACCATACCAATTAAACTTCTCAAGCTTGAGAGGGGTTGAGAAGAGGGAAACATTGAGAAATTATAGAAAGATGAATATTCACTAATTACCTTACAACTTGCTTGATTCTTTGTTCACGGTAGAGGCCCCCAACCAATCAATTGGTTAAGTATGTTGATGGAGCCACTAATGGGGATTGAAGAAAGAGGGAAGCTCCAAAAACTAGTGAATTATTAAATGAATTCACAGTTCTTGGCTTAGGTGGAGTAGAGTAACGATGCATAAACACTATATATTTTTCAACAAGGGTGAGGCTTCTATTTATAGGAAAAATTGAGCTCCTAACCAAACAAACTGATTCTAGAATTTTCTAAATCAGTTTGGTCAATATTTGACCATTTTTAGGTCAATTAAGCTAACTTTTTGGAACTAGACTTGAATGAGGAGAGAGGAGAGATGAAATATCTCAATTTTTATGAGTTTAAAACTCATTCAAGCATGTGAAATATGCACCTCCTTTAAAGAACTCCCCTTCCTTACATATGTCATATTTTTAATATTGCTCATAGTTTTTTACTAATAAACCTTGTACATTTTCAACTCTTCATCTTATGTGAAATATGCACCTCCTTTAAAGAACTCCCCTTCCTTACATATGTCATACTTTTAATATTGCTCATAATTTTTTTATTAATAAACCTTGTACATTTTCAACTCTTCATCTTATGTGAAATATGCACCTCCTTTAAAGAACTCCCCTTCCTTACATATGTCATACTTTTAATATTGCTCATAATTTTTTACTACTAAACCTTGTACATTTTCAACTCTTCACCTCATGTGAGCATTTACTCATTTTTGGGTATTTTCTTTTTACAAGTTGGATTTATCTCCTCCCTACACATGGATTGATGCTATTGGTCCATAGGAACCTTAATTGGACCATAGTCTAAAGATTTCTGAATGTAAGATTCCTCCCCCACCCCCTTTTTGATGTCTAGTATCTTTCCCTGTAATCAATCCCTCTTCAGAAATATAAAGACCTTATTTCTATCTGTTTTAGCCTAGAGAGAGAAAAATATTCTAGAGAGAGAATATTCAGATTTTGAATATTTTTGGATAGAAAAATATCTCTTCTAATTCAGATGAGTTCCCCTGAAACAGAAATTCAAAAAGAATTTTCCAATGTGCAATTGGAATTAATTGAAAATAGCTATAAAGAACCTTAGTCTAAGGGTCTAGATTTTCAGAAATCTTTAGACTATGGTCCAATTAAGGTTCCTATGGACCAATAGCATCAATCCATGTGTAGGGAGGAGATAAATCCAACTTGTAAAAAGAAAATACCCAAAAATGAGTAAATGCTCACATGAGGTGAAGAGTTGAAAATGTACAAGGTTTATTAGTAAAAAACTATGAGCAATATTAAAAATATGACATATGTAAGGAAGGGGAATTCTTTAAAGGAGGTGCATATTTCACATAAGATGAAGAGTTGAAAATGTACAAGGTTTATTAGTAAAAAATTATGAGCAATATTAAAAGTATGACATATGTAAGGAAGAGGAGTTCTTTAAAGGAGGTGCATATTTCACATAAGATGAAGAGTTGAAAATGTACAAGGTTTATTAGTAAAAAAATTACAAGCAATATTAAAAGTATGACATATGTAAGGAAGGGGAGTTCTTTAAAGGAGGTGCCTATTTCACATAAGATGAAGAGTTGAAAATGTACAAGGTTTATTAGTAAAAAACTATGAGCAATATTAAAAATATGACATATGTAAGGAAAGGGAGTTCTTTAAAGAAGGTGCATATTTCACATGCTTGAATGAGTTTTAAACTCATAAAAATTGAGATATTTCATCTCTCCTCTCTCCTCATTTAAGTCTAGTTCCAAAAAGTTAGCTTAACTGACCTAAAAATGGTCAAATATTGACCAAACTGATTTAGAAAATTCTAGAATCAGTTTGTTTGGTTAGGAGCTCAATTTTTCCTATAAATAGAAGCCTCCCCCTTGTTGAAAAATATATAGTGTTTATGCATCGTTACTCTACTCCACCTAAGCCAGAAACTGTGAATTCATTTAATAATTCACTAGTTTTTGGAGCTTCCCTCTTTCTTCAATCCCCATTAGTGGCTCCATCAACATACTTAACCAATTGATTGGTTGGGGGCCTCTACCGTGAACAAAGAATCAAGCAAGTTGTAAGGTAATTAGTGAATATTGATCTTTCTATAATTTCTCAATGTTTCTCTCTTCTCAACCCCTCTCAAGCTTGAGAAGTTTAATTGGTATGGTTTTTTTTTAAATGCTATTGAAGTTTGAATAGTAGTGAAGAGTTACATAATTTAATAAATGCTATTGAAGTTAATTTTCATTTATGTTTAAATTCTAATGATTCTTATGTAAATTCTCTCTCTCACTCAAGAAAGGGTCATACTCATGACCCATTCTCAATCCAAATCAAGCTTTTCATAAAGCTTTTCCTTAACCCAAGATTAAGCTATGCTTGAGGCCAAATTAATGGCTTTTTCTTATGCTTTTAGTTTATGTATATTGATGATTCAATCCATTATGGATTAAGGATCCAATTAGAGAATCATTTTAATTATTTCCTTAATGATAAGCTTTATCCCTTAGAAAAATTGAGATTTATCAGTCATAGCAGCGGAGCTATGGCAAAATTTTTATAAAAATTATGCATAAAAAATTTTCATTCAAAGTATAAAAAGAGGACTTCCTACCATATTCTAGGAATCATCATCCTAGATTAATTGAAAGAATTTCATTATAATCATGGAGAAATTGAATTTTAATATTATGCATAAAGGATAAATTTTTATATCAAAAGTGTTATTTTTACCATTTTTATTTTCATGCATAGAAGTATGCATAATGGATAAATTTTTATATCAAAAGTGTTACTTTTATCATTTTTAATTTTCATGCATAGAAGTATGCATAAAGAAAAAAATTTTATATCAAAAGTGTTACTTTTATCATATTGGATTTCATGCATATAGGTATGCATAAAAGATATTCTTTTTATACTAAAAGTATGATTTTCCTCATAAATGGATTTTATGCTTAACTTAGATGCATAAGAGAAATTCTTTTATTCTAAAAGTATAATTCCCTACCAAATTGAAATCATGCATAAGAAGATGCATAAAAGATTGATTTTAATTTCGAAAGTGTTAGTCTCCTTAAATGGAATTTATGTATAAATAAATGTGTAGAGAAATCTTATATCAAATAAAAGAATTCTCTTTAAAAAAAAAAAAGATATGAAATGTGATAAGATGTGATAAGAGGTGTATGAGATGTGGTAAGAATTGATAAGATGCGTAGGGAAAGTGATAGGATGTGATAAGAGGTGATAAGATGCTTATGAAATAAGCTAGGATGTGATAAGATGAATTAAGATGTGTATGGGGGGATGAAGTAAGAAGTGTATGTGATAGGATAAGATGTATATGGGTTGTGATAGGGCGAGAATGGATGTGATGTAAAAGATTAGATGTGAAGGTATATGGGGTTATATAAATGGGAATGTGAAAATGGATGTATGTATGTGGATGTGTGGATATGGAGATGGGAGTGTGGATGTATGTATGTGGATGTGTGGATATGGAGATGGGAGTGTGGATGTATGAACATGAAAATGGATATATGCATGAAGATGTATATGCATAGATGTAAATGTGGATGTAGATGTGGATGTATAGATGTGAATGGATGTGGATGTATAGATGTGAATGGAAATGTGGATGTGGATGTATGTGAATGTGGATGTAGATGTGGATGTATAGATGTGAATGTGGAATGTGGATGTGGATGTATGTATGTATGTGGATGTAGATGTGGATGTATAGATGTGAATGGGAATGGGGATGTGGATGTATGTGAATGTGAATGTAGATGTGGATGTATGTGAATGTGAATGTAGATGTGAATGTGGAATGTGGATGTATAGATGTGGATGTATGGGAATGTAGATGTGGATGCATGTATGTGAATGTGAATGTAGATGTGAATGTGGAATGTGGATGTATAGATGTGGATGTATGGGAATGTGGATGTGGATGTATGTGAATGTGAATGTAGATGTGGATGTATAGATGTGAATGTGGAATGTGGATGTGGATGTATGTATGTATGTGGATGTAGATGTGGATGTATGGATGTGTATGTATGAATGTGGATATGGGATGTGGATGTATAAATGAGGATGTGAAAATGGAGGTAAGCATGTAGATGTGGATGCATGGATGTGAATGTGGATGTGGATGTGGATGTGGATATGGATGTGTATGTATGAATGTGGATATGGGATGTGGATGTATAAATGAGGATGTGAAAATGGAGATAAGCATGTAGATGTGGATGTATGGATGTGAATGTGGATGTGGATGTGGATGTATGGATGTGGATATGGATGTGAATATATGATATGTGATGTGAAGGAATCTGAAGTGAAGAGATGGAAAAGGAGGTGATTGGATGAGTACACATATACATGGAATGTGGAATAAGTAATGTGGATTAATGAGGGATAATGTGGAAAAATGAGAGTTAATATAGAAACTGTATTTGTAAATTGTTTGTAAATGCTGTTTGTAAATGGCTGTTTTATGTCAAGAATGCTGGGGAAGCATTTTGACCGTCTTGTGATTAAGGTCGTGGAGACCTAACTGATAAAGTTGCAACTGCTGACGGAGAGTCAATGGAGGACGTCTCGCGTAGCAAGGTCGACCGAGGTCTTGACCAGCCTCGGTTCGATTAAAATGGTGAGCTTTCGGTACGGTGGATGAGGGACCAAGGAAGCGGCCTATGAGTGAAGCGCTAGGTCACCTGCGAAGGATCCTAGAGGGTGCTGACCATACGGTGCTCGGGCTCTGGGTCGCCTAGGATACCCACGCGTGCGTCGAGGAAGATATTGGAACAAGGAGTAAGAGTTGTTTTGTGAAACCGGGCATGGATCTGGTTGACTGACCTTGCTGGTCCTCAACGGATGAGTCCATGGCTCTTTTATATGGATCTGTTGGTTGATCTTGCTGATCTTCAACGAGAGTCCATCTTGATAAGTGATTATATTGCCGAGTATTATGGGCTAGGAACTATGGAAACGGCCTCTGTGTGGACAGGTGGTGAGCGTTCTAGTTGCCAATGATGCCATAGATACTCTGATGAAGGAATGATGAGAAATTATGAATCAACTGGATAAATTGGAGATTGTGATCAGTGGTACTATGGTTTCATTAAAGGATTGTTTTAAAGTTAGCTGATGCTAAGAAAAAGGCAATTTTCATATTGGGTGTGTAAGTGGTGTGGCTAGTTTTATGTTTGCATGAAATTCCGGCTAGGGGGCCTTGGAACTCTTTTCCTTGGTACCCGGGACAAAACCTAACCAAATTCCAAATTGGATCCCATCACTACAGTGGTTGGGCGGTTGGCTAACCCATGGGATTGGATGGGGTTAGGCTGGACTAATGGATCCATAAATCGAGACTCAACTTTGTTTTTACGATAGATAAAGTAAATCCCGGATAGAAATTGTTCTATGGATAGGAATCAACGGCTGTGCCTCTTGATGGGGAAAAAAGCGTTGATCCCAATGATCCAAGTGCAAGTTTCTACCTTGATTTGACCAAGTACCGTTAAAGGTGCAGTCAGATCAGTTGATCCGTAATGATCTTGACTACGTTAGAGTAAAGAGTTATCCTGGTGGAATCGCCCATGCTTTCCGAGTAAAGGGAGTTTTTCCAGTTTTGGTTTTGGACAAACCGAGGGATTAGTCTCTTGTCCGGATATCCGTGGGCGAGGCCCCGAATGTGGGACCCCTGTCCCGCGCGAGGAGTGCTACTTCCGCTGCCAGTATCGTGAATCCGTTGCTCAGCGGGAACAAGGATCTCACAGTTGGTATCAGAGCATTTGGCTAATAAAGATCAACTGAGAAACCAAATATGTCAAAAATTTATCAAGAAGCACAAAAAAGGTTGTAATTGTGTGATATAATTCATACAATTTGATATTCAAACTGAAATTCGTAAATTGGTAATTGGGTCTTCAGATGGAAGTACCGCAATTATATAGAATCCCTGACTTGCTTGAGGCCTAGACATGATGGTATTTACCTTATAATTCCAAGGGCCGTGACTACCGTATATACCGAGAGTATAACTGCAGCTCTTTACTGACAGTATATACGAGTAAATCTAAGACTTGAAATTATAAGCGTTAATGCTATCCAGATGATGATTTCGAATGTGATTGATATGATTTTTAGTTCTGTTTGGAAACCGATGAATTGATTTGGATTCTGATTGAAAAATGATGATCCCTGAAAATGGATTGAAATGTAATAAGCTGAGCGAAACCACAAGGTGGATGATTGGGACGAGTCCCTGTAATGATAAATGATGAAAATGATTCAGCAAATCACTATGAGATTAGTGGATTGTGCTGTCAAATTGCTACTGTTAACACTTGACCGTTAGATCAAGTTAAGGGATGAAAAATTGAGAACTTACTTGACTGAAATTCCCGTGGAGGAATGCTCAGAAGGAAATTTTTTGGTCTAATGAACCTTTATCATGTTAAAGATATGAATGATATGATCTGAATGAATTGTTATTTAATGATGAGTTCTAAGGGATATTTATCCCAGTATTCTGTTGGGTTGACCAGAATATAAGGAACCCTAGAATAAAATTGGATCTTAAGAAAAAGAGTTGTCCTCTACTTTATGAGATGAGGACATCTCGCACTTTTCAAGTGGGGTAGAATGTAAGATTCTCCCCCAGCCTTAGAGGTATACAGGAGTAAGAATCTCCCTTTTTGATCTTATAATTATTCCCTCTCTAAAATAAAAGAAAGATTCTGTTTAAAAAAGGAAGAACCTTTTTCCTGAATACTTCTCAAGAGTCCCACCTGTTTTAAGGATTCAGAACAACGAGTTCAGAAGTGAGAATCGATGTTTTGGATATCAAGGTTTTGGTCTCGAGTACGACCCAAAAGAAGTTCTTTATCTCTTGGGAAGTATAAGAAGTTATCTCCCAGATATTGTGGACCAAATAAAGTAGGTGATTTAACTTACGAACTTCTTTTATCTCCTCATCTCAAAGTTCTTAATGCCTTCTATAGAAAATTGTGCCAAACCCAAATCATGGAAAGACGGTAAAACTTCAGTGGAAAGCTACCGTTGGCTTCTAAGTTACGCTAGCTCCTTCCTTTATATAAGTCGTAACTTTTACTTGTCGCTCACAGTAATCTTACTCCCATCGATCTCCTTTCTTCCTAATCTCCTTCATGGCTTGGCAACAAGAATTAGTTTTATCCATAATGATTCCTCACCTTCAAGACGCAAGTGAGTCTGTGAAGAAGGATTTTATAGAACAGTATGAGCGCTCACTTTTCCCTCACTTGGGAACTTCTGTAGCGCAGACCAAATGGCGGACCTATCAAGACATAACTAGGGTAACACCCTGGGGTCAGCAGCACTTTCGCAACAATGTCCGCTTGGCCATGGTTATTGAAGCCTTGGGTTTGGGTCCCCGATACTACTGCGTCATGAGATCAAGGCATCCTGGGTTTTCTGAGCGGGTCTTCTTATTGGCGTGTTTTCTTCCTCATGAGAAGATATGCCTTTACCCCGTTTTTGGCTTGCCTCTCAGAGGTCCTTTTGTTAGATCACCTCATACCACTGAGATAGGTGCGGCAATAACCAGCAGAATCATTCCCATAGATGAGTTACCCTATACTTGTGCAGCTTGTGAGTGCTGCTTTTGTGATCATATGATGGACGGGCTTATGGAAGTGTAAAGAGTTCTTCTATCTTTACTGTATAAGTTCCGAGAATGAATAAAGTTTAAATCTTGTTCTTATCTTGAATCTTGCTCTCTTTGAGACTTTTTCTTGGTGGTTAATCCTGATTTAAATTTTTCTCTAAGTCTCATAATTCGTGCATCTTGCGAAATTATTCCAGTTTGCGAGATGAGGACATCTCGCATTTTTTAAGTGGGGTAGAATGTAAGATTCCTCCCCCACCCCCTTTTTGATGTCTAGTATCTTTCCCTGTAATCAATCCCTCTTCAGAAATATAAAGACCTTATTTCTATCTGTTTTAGCCTAGAGAGAGAAAAATATTCTAGAGAGAGAATATTCAGATTTTGAATATTTTTGGATAGAAAAATATCTCTTCTAATTCAGATGAGTTCCCCTGAAACAGAAATTCAAAAAGAATTTTCCAATGTGCAATTGGAATTAATTGAAAATAGCTATAAAGAACCTTAGTCTAAGGGTCTAGATTTTCAGAAATCTTTAGACTATGGTCCAATTAAGGTTCCTATGGACCAATAGCATCAATCCATGTGTAGGGAGGAGATAAATCCAACTTGTAAAAAGAAAATACCCAAAAATGAGTAAATGCTCACATGAGGTGAAGAGTTGAAAATGTACAAGGTTTATTAGTAAAAAACTATGAGCAATATTAAAAATATGACATATGTAAGGAAGGGGAATTCTTTAAAGGAGGTGCATATTTCACATAAGATGAAGAGTTGAAAATGTACAAGGTTTATTAGTAAAAAATTATGAGCAATATTAAAAGTATGACATATGTAAGGAAGAGGAGTTCTTTAAAGGAGGTGCATATTTCACATAAGATGAAGAGTTGAAAATGTACAAGGTTTATTAGTAAAAAAATTACAAGCAATATTAAAAGTATGACATATGTAAGGAAGGGGAGTTCTTTAAAGGAGGTGCATATTTCACATAAGATGAAGAGTTGAAAATGTACAAGGTTTATTAGTAAAAAACTATGAGCAATATTAAAAATATGACATATGTAAGGAAAGGGAGTTCTTTAAAGAAGGTGCATATTTCACATGCTTGAATGAGTTTTAAACTCATAAAAATTGAGATATTTCATCTCTCCTCTCTCCTCATTTAAGTCTAGTTCCAAAAAGTTAGCTTAACTGACCTAAAAATGGTCAAATATTGACCAAACTGATTTAGAAAATTCTAGAATCAGTTTGTTTGGTTAGGAGCTCAATTTTTCCTATAAATAGAAGCCTCCCCCTTGTTGAAAAATATATAGTGTTTATGCATCGTTACTCTACTCCACCTAAGCCAGAAACTGTGAATTCATTTAATAATTCACTAGTTTTTGGAGCTTCCCTCTTTCTTCAATCCCCATTAGTGGCTCCATCAACATACTTAACCAATTGATTGGTTGGGGGCCTCTACCGTGAACAAAGAATCAAGCAAGTTGTAAGGTAATTAGTGAATATTGATCTTTCTATAATTTCTCAATGTTTCTCTCTTCTCAACCCCTCTCAAGCTTGAGAAGTTTAATTGGTATGGTTTTTTTTTAAATGCTATTGAAGTTTGAATAGTAGTGAAGAGTTACATAATTTAATAAATGCTATTGAAGTTAATTTTCATTTATGTTTAAATTCTAATGATTCTTATGTAAATTCTCTCTCTCACTCAAGAAAGGGTCATACTCATGACCCATTCTCAATCCAAATCAAGCTTTTCATAAAGCTTTTCCTTAACCCAAGATTAAGCTATGCTTGAGGCCAAATTAATGGCTTTTTCTTATGCTTTTAGTTTATGTATATTGATGATTCAATCCATTATGGATTAAGGATCCAATTAGAGAATCATTTTAATTATTTCCTTAATGATAAGCTTTATCCCTTAGAAAAATTGAGATTTATCAGTCATAGCAGCGGAGCTATGGCAAAATTTTTATAAAAATTATGCATAAAAAATTTTCATTCAAAGCATAAAAAGAGGACTTCCTACCATATTCTAGGAATCATCATCCTAGATTAATTGAAAGAATTTCATTATAATCATGGAGAAATTGAATTTTAATATTATGCATAAAGGATAAATTTTTATATCAAAAGTGTTATTTTTACCATTTTTATTTTCATGCATAGAAGTATGCATAATGGATAAATTTTTATATCAAAAGTGTTACTTTTATCATTTTTAATTTTCATGCATAGAAGTATGCATAAAGAAAAAAATTTTATATCAAAAGTGTTACTTTTATCATATTGGATTTCATGCATATAGGTATGCATAAAAGATATTCTTTTTATACTAAAAGTATGATTTTCCTCATAAATGGATTTTATGCTTAACTTAGATGCATAAGAGAAATTCTTTTATTCTAAAAGTATAATTCCCTACCAAATTGAAATCATGCATAAGAAGATGCATAAAAGATTGATTTTAATTTCGAAAGTGTTAGTCTCCTTAAATGGAATTTATGTATAAATAAATGTGTAGAGAAATCTTATATCAAATAAAAGAATTCTCTTTAAAAAAAAAAAAAGATATGAAATGTGATAAGATGTGATAAGAGGTGTATGAGATGTGGTAAGAATTGATAAGATGCGTAGGGAAAGTGATAGGATGTGATAAGAGGTGATAAGATGCTTATGAAATAAGCTAGGATGTGATAAGATGAATTAAGATGTGTATGGGGGGATGAAGTAAGAAGTGTATGTGATAGGATAAGATGTATATGGGTTGTGATAGGGCGAGAATGGATGTGATGTAAAAGATTAGATGTGAAGGTATATGGGGTTATATAAATGGGAATGTGAAAATGGATGTATGTATGTGGATGTGTGGATATGGAGATGGGAGTGTGGATGTATGTATGTGGATGTGTGGATATGGAGATGGGAGTGTGGATGTATGAACATGAAAATGGATATATGCATGAAGATGTATATGCATAGATGTAAATGTGGATGTAGATGTGGATGTATAGATGTGAATGGATGTGGATGTATAGATGTGAATGGAAATGTGGATGTGGATGTATGTGAATGTGGATGTAGATGTGGATGTATAGATGTGAATGTGGAATGTGGATGTGGATGTATGTATGTATGTGGATGTAGATGTGGATGTATAGATGTGAATGGGAATGGGGATGTGGATGTATGTGAATGTGAATGTAGATGTGGATGTATGTGAATGTGAATGTAGATGTGAATGTGGAATGTGGATGTATAGATGTGGATGTATGGGAATGTAGATGTGGATGCATGTATGTGAATGTGAATGTAGATGTGAATGTGGAATGTGGATGTATAGATGTGGATGTATGGGAATGTGGATGTGGATGTATGTGAATGTGAATGTAGATGTGGATGTATAGATGTGAATGTGGAATGTGGATGTGGATGTATGTATGTATGTGGATGTAGATGTGGATGTATGGATGTGTATGTATGAATGTGGATATGGGATGTGGATGTATAAATGAGGATGTGAAAATGGAGGTAAGCATGTAGATGTGGATGCATGGATGTGAATGTGGATGTGGATGTGGATGTGGATATGGATGTGTATGTATGAATGTGGATATGGGATGTGGATGTATAAATGAGGATGTGAAAATGGAGATAAGCATGTAGATGTGGATGTATGGATGTGAATGTGGATGTGGATGTGGATGTATGGATGTGGATATGGATGTGAATATATGATATGTGATGTGAAGGAATCTGAAGTGAAGAGATGGAAAAGGAGGTGATTGGATGAGTACACATATACATGGAATGTGGAATAAGTAATGTGGATTAATGAGGGATAATGTGGAAAAATGAGAGTTAATATAGAAACTGTATTTGTAAATTGTTTGTAAATGCTGTTTGTAAATGGCTGTTTTATGTCAAGAATGCTGGGGAAGCATTTTGACCGTCTTGTGATTAAGGTCGTGGAGACCTAACTGATAAAGTTGCAACTGCTGACGGAGAGTCAATGGAGGACGTCTCGCGTAGCAAGGTCGACCGAGGTCTTGACCAGCCTCGGTTCGATTAAAATGGTGAGCTTCCGGTACGGTGGATGAGGGACCAAGGAAGCGGCCTATGAGTGAAGCGCTAGGTCACCTGCGAAGGATCCTAGAGGGTGCTGACCATACGGTGCTCGGGCTCTGGGTCGCCTAGGATACCCACGCGTGCGTCGAGGAAGATATTGGAACAAGGAGTAAGAGTTGTTTTGTGAAACCGGGCATGGATCTGGTTGACTGACCTTGCTGGTCCTCAACGGATGAGTCCATGGCTCTTTTATATGGATCTGTTGGTTGATCTTGCTGATCTTCAACGAGAGTCCATCTTGATAAGTGATTATATTGCCGAGTATTATGGGCTAGGAACTATGGAAACGGCCTCTGTGTGGACAGGTGGTGAGCGTTCTAGTTGCCAATGATGCCATAGATACTCTGATGAAGGAATGATGAGAAATTATGAATCAACTGGATAAATTGGAGATTGTGATCAGTGGTACTATGGTTTCATTAAAGGATTGTTTTAAAGTTAGCTGATGCTAAGAAAAAGGCAATTTTCATATTGGGTGTGTAAGTGGTGTGGCTAGTTTTATGTTTGCATGAAATTCCGGCTAGGGGGCCTTGGAACTCTTTTCCTTGGTACCCGGGACAAAACCTAACCAAATTCCAAATTGGATCCCATCACTACAGTGGTTGGGCGGTTGGCTAACCCATGGGATTGGATGGGGTTAGGCTGGACTGATGGATCCATAAATCGAGACTCAACTTTGTTTTTACGATAGATAAAGTAAATCCCGGATAGAAATTGTTCTATGGATAGGAATCAACGGCTGTGCCTCTTGATGGGGAAAAAAGCGTTGATCCCAATGATCCAAGTGCAAGTTTCTACCTTGATTTGACCAAGTACCGTTAAAGGTGCAGTCAGATCAGTTGATCCGTAATGATCTTGACTACGTTAGAGTAAAGAGTTATCCTGGTGGAATCGCCCATGCTTTCCGAGTAAAGGGAGTTTTTCCAGTTTTGGTTTTGGACAAACCGACGGATTAGTCTCTTGTCCGGATATCCGTGGGCGAGGCCCCGAGTGTGGGACCCCTGTCCCGCGCGAGGAGTGCTACTTCCGCTGCCAGTACCCCGAATCCGTTGCGCGGTGGGAACAGGGATCTCACAGTTGTGAGATCCCTGTTCCCGCTGAGCAACGGATTCGGGGTACTGGCAGCGGAA
This sequence comes from Cibotium barometz, assembly GCF_041138505.1. Lineage (NCBI taxonomy): Eukaryota > Viridiplantae > Streptophyta > Polypodiopsida > Cyatheales > Cibotiaceae > Cibotium > Cibotium barometz. Next base: position 47,717,630 of record NC_141091.1, read on the forward strand.
GTAGCACTTCTTACGCGAGGCAGGGTCCCACATTCGGGGCCTCGTCCACGGATATCCGGACAAAAGACTAATCCGTCGGTTTTTCCAAAACCAGACCCGGAAAAACTTCCCTTATCCGGAAAGCACGGGCGATTCCACCAGGACAATTTTTACTCTAACGTAGTCAAAACTATTACTGATCAAACAGATCCAACTGCATCTATAAAGATACTTGGTCAGATCAAGGAAGAAACTTGCACTTGGATCATTGGGATCAACGCTTTTTTCCCCACCAAGGAGGCACAGCCGTTGATTCCTATCCATAGAACAATTACTATCCGGGATTTACTTTATCTATCGTAATAACAGAAATTGAGTCTCGATTTACGGATCCATCAGTCCAGCCTAACCCCATCCGATCCCATGGGTTAGCCAACCGCCCAACCACTGTAGTGATGGGATCCAATTTGGACTTTGGTTAGGTTTTGTCCCGGGTACCAAGGAAAAGAGTTCCAAGGCCCCCTAGCCGGAATTTCATGCAAACATAAAACTAGCCACACCACTTACACACCCAATATGAAAATTGCCTTTTTCTTAGCATCAGCTAACTTTAAAACAATCCTTTAATGAAACCATAGTACCACTGATCACAATCTCCCAAATTATCCAGTTGATTCATAATTTCCCATCATTCCTTCATCAGAGTATCTATGGCATCATTGGCAACTAGAACGCTCACCACCTGTCCACACAGGGGCCGTTTCAATAGTTCCTAGCCCATAATACTCAACAATATAATCACTTATCAAGATGGACTCTCGTTGAAGATCAGCAAGATCAACCAACAGATCCATATAAAAGAGCCATGGACTCATCCGTTGAGGACCAGCAAGGTCAGTCAACCAGATCCATGCCCGGTTCCAGAAAACAACTCTTACTCCTTGTTCCAATATCTTCCTCGACGCACGCGTGGGTATCCTGGGCGACCCAGAGCCCGAGCACCGTATGGTCAGCACCCTCTAGGATCCTTCGCAGGTGACCTAGCGCTTCACTCATAGGCCGCTTCCTTGGTCCCTCATCCACCGTACCGGAAGCTCACCATTTTAATCGAACCGAGGCTGGTCAAGACCTCGGCCGACCTTGCTACGCGAGACGTCCTCCATTGACTCTCCGTCAGCAGTTGCAACTTTATCAGTTAGGTCTCCACGACCTTAATCACAAGACGGTCAAAATGCTTTCCCAGCATTCTTGACTATGCACATTCACATCCATACATCCACATCTATATCCTCATTCACATCCATACATCCACATTCATGCATCCACATCTACATGCCTACATCCATACATACACATCCACATTTACATCCATGCATCCACATCCACATCCTCATTCACATCCATACATCCACATTCATACATCCACATCCACATCCTCATTCACATCCATACATCCACATCTACATGCTTATCTCCATTTTCACATCCTCATTTATACATCCACATCCCATATCCACATTCATACATACACATCCATATCCACATCCACATGCATACATACATCCACATCCACATTCCCATTCACATATATACATCCATATCTACATGCATATTCACATCCATACTTCCACATCTATATCCTCATTCACATCCATACATTCACATCCATACATCCACATCTACATGCTTATCTCCATTTTCACATCCTCATTTATACATCCACATCCCATATCCACATTCATACATACACATCCATATCCACATCCACATGCATACATACATCCACATCCACATTCCCATTCACATATATACATCCATATCTACATGCATATTCACATCCATACTTCCACATCTATATCCTCATTCACATCCATACATCCACATTCATGCATCCACATCTACATGCTTATCTCCATTTTCACATCCTCATTTATACATCCACATCCCATATCCACATTCATACATACACATCCATATCCACATCCACATCCACATGCATACATACATCCACATCCACATTCCCATTCACATATATACATCTTTATCTACATGTACATTCACATCCATACATCCACATCTATATCCTCATTCACATCCATACATCCACATTCATGCATCCACATCTACATGCATACATCCATACATCCACATCCACATTTACATCGATGCATCCACATCTACATCCTCATTCACATCCATACATCCACATTCATACATCCATACATCCACATTCATACATCCACATCCACATCCATACATCCACATTCATACATCCACATCCACATCCACATTCACATCCATACATCCACATCCACATCCACATGCATCTTATCATATTTTATCACTTCCCATATCTTTTATGCATACCTCTATGCATGAAATTCAATTATGCTAAAAGTAACACTTTTATAATAAAATATTCAACTTTTATGCATACCTCTATGCATGAAATCCAATATGATAAAAGTAACACTTTTGATATAAAAAAAATATCCTTTATGCATACTTCTATGCATGAAAATTAAAAATGATAAAAGTAACACTTTTGATATAAAAAATTTTCCTTTATGCATCCTTCTATGCATGAAAATTAAAAATGATAAAAATAACACTTTTAATATAAAAAATTTATCCTTTATGCATGATATTAAAATTCAATTTCTCCATGATTATAATGAAATTCTTTCAATTAATCTAGGATGATAATTCCTAGAATATGGTAGGAAGTCCTCTTTTTATGCTTTGAATGATATTATTTTATGCATAATTTTTATAAAAATTTTGCCATAGCTCCGCTGCTATGACTGATAAATCTCAATTTTTTCTAAGGGATAAAGCTTATCATTAAGGAAATAATTAAAATGATCTCTAATTGGATCATTAATCTATAGTGGATTGAATCATCAATATGCATAAACTAAAAGCATAGAAAAAAGCCATTAAATTGGCCTCAAGCATAGCTTAATCTTGGGTTAAGGAAAAGCTTTATGAAAAGCTTGATTTGGATTGAGAACGGTTCATGAGTATGACCATTTCTTGAGTGAGAGAGAGAATTTACATAAAAATCATTAGAATTTAAACATAAATGAAAATTAACTTCAATAGCATTTATTAACTTATGTAACTCTTCACTACTATTCAAACTTCAATAGTATTTAAAAAAAAACCATACCAATTAAACTTCTCAAGCTTGAGAGGGGTTGAGAAGAGAGAAACATTGAGAAATTATAGAAAGATCAATATTCACTAATTACCTTACAACTTGCTTGATTCTTTGTTCACGGTAGAGGCCCCCAACCAATCAATTGGTTAAGTATGTTGATGGAGCCACTAATGGGGATTGAGGAAAGAGGGAAGCTCCAAAAACTAGTGAATTATTAAATGAATTCACAGTTCTTGGCTTAGGTGGAGTAGAGTAACGATGCATAAACACTAACTATTTTTCAACAAGGGGGAGGCTTCTATTTATAGGAAAAATTGAGCTCCTAACCAAACAAACTGATTCTAGAATTTTCTAAATCAGTTTGGTCAATATTTGACCATTTTTAGGTCAGTTAAGCTAACTTTTTGGAACTAGACTTGAATGAGGAGAGAGGAGAGATGAAATATCTCAATTTTTATGAGTTTAAAACTCATTCAAGCATGTGAAATATGCACCTCCTTTAAAGAACTCCCCTTCCTTACATATGTGTCATAATGGAATCATTTTAATATTGCTCATAGTTTTTTTTTACTAATAAACCTTGTACATTTTCAACTCTTCATCTTATGTGAAATATGCACCTCCTTTAAAGAATTCCCCTTCCTTACATATGTGTCATAATGGAAATCATTTTAATATTGCTCATAGTTTTTTACTAATAAACCTTGTACATTTTCAACTCTTCATCTTATGTGAAATATGCACCTCCTTTAAAGAATTCCCCTTCCTTACATATGTGTCATAATGGCATCATTTTAATATTGCTCATAGTTTTTTACTAATAAACCTTGTACATTTTCAACTCTTCATCTTATGTGAGCATTTACTCATTTTTGGATACCCAAAATATCTCATATTTTTAATATTGCTCATAGTTTTTTACTAATAAACCTTGTACATTTTCAACTCTTCACCTTATGTGAGCATTTACTCATTTTTGGGTATCTTCTTTTTTTACAAATTTGGATTTATCTCTTCCCTACACATGGATTGATGCTATTGGCCCATAGGAACCTTAATTGGACCATAGTCTAAAGATTTCTGAAAATCTAGACCCTTAGACTAAGGTTCTTTATACCTATTTTCAATTAATTCCAATTGCACATTGGAAAATTCTTTTTGAATTTCTATTTCAGGGGAACTCATCTGAATTATAAGAGATATTTTTTTATCCAAAAATATTCAAAATCTGAATATTCTCTCTCTAGAATATTTTTCTCTCTCTAGGCTAAAACAGATAGAAACAAGGTCTTTATATTTCTGAAGAGGGTTGATTACAGGGGAAGATACTAGACATCAAAAAGGGATTGGGGGAGGAATCTTACACCCATCACCTGCAGAAACAGGTCTCTGTGCTGCATTTTTTTTAAGATGCCAGGCCAAGCTTAACTGCCTCCAATTTCTGGCAAGCGAAGCACTCTAGCGGTGGTTCAAAAGGTATCATTTGGTGCTAGGCCGAATTGTCTAGCAGTAAAAAGAAGCCTGAAATTCTTGTTTAGCCTTCTGTTACATCTCAGCCATCCTAACTGGTCAGGCTTTCAGTGTCACTCATGTGCTTTGAGCTGAAATATGTATCAATTTAACTGAAGACATGACCCGGACCCAAAAAATCCAGTGGGATCTTCATGGGATGCCTTCATTCGGTAAACTCCCTGGGATGTCCTCACTCTACCAACACCCATCACCTCCAAAACTATGGGATCATTGTCACTAGTACAACGTGGACTGGTTTTCCTGTGCAAAATTAGCATGCCACGCATTGTGCGGTGTAGGGGGTTTCTTCTCAGAACACCCACTGATCAATAGTCATCGAAGCTTCTTGTAAAATGTCCAGTAGTCCGGATCCCAACAAAACACAAATAGACAGTGTTTTGTAGGCACTGTCTAGCAGTCTAATACAATAAAGAAGAGCTCCGTTGCAAAAAACCCTAACTATAGCAACGGTTTACTGCCAAAAAAGAACATAAGGATGTAAGAGTAAGTAATACCAAGGGAGAGAAAAATGAAGAAACGAAAGGCGCCATGTTCCAACTCGCAGACTCGCTCTATGCAGAAAACCCTAGAGCATAGTTTGTACGAAACCCTAGCCCATTCTGTACAGACAACCCTAGTGCGTTCTGTGATCATCAAAGCATACCGTCAGATCGCCTTTTCCACACGTAGCGCTCCATGCATCTGGAAGTCGCAGTTCTTGGTACCGAGGTGCACATCGGCGGCGGCGAGCTGTCAGATTCCCTTTGAGAAAGCACCATGGGAGCAAACCTGCAGGCTGCACTTGAGAACCTGCTCGCACTCAAAAGACAAGGCCGGCACATGCTACGGAGCTCTCTTCACACACGGAGTCGATGCCTTCTTCGTGGGCGGACATAAGCGCGCGCACACATAATGGGCTTTCTCTTCTCTCGAGTGAAGGAAATGATCTCTCTCTCTCTCTCTCTCATTCATCTCCAGTGAAGGAAATTCTCTCTCTCTCTCTCTCTCTCTCTCTCTCTCTCTCTCTCTCTCTTAATAACATTGAAATTTGAAAATGTATAGATTAATATTTAAATTTATTATAAACTTTCCCAATGCCCCCCTTGCAAGCAGGGTGTGTGGTTCTAGCTTGAAAGTGCTCTATTGCAAACAGGGAAAGGCACGTTTCCCCTATGGCAAATAAGAAAGGCACCTATAATTATTGATTATTTAATTAAGCGGAGGATTGTGCCACCTCTCCGCCCATACCTTGTATATGGTCTTCTTCTTTTTGCCACACACACACGCATGCATAATTTATATAAACAAGTTTCAAAATGTAATTTTTGCACGTTTTTAGCTATGGTAAGTACATTATTTTTCTAGGTGTGGAAATTTGCAAGAATATTAAATGGTGCCCAGTGGGTCGCTACATTCTTCTCATATACATTATTTTTCTAGGTGTGGAAATTTGCAAGAATATTAAATGGTGCCCAGTGGGTCGCTACATTCTTCTCATATAAGGGGCATCCACCTAAGATAATCCATGTTCACTTTTCTTGCCACGTCTTTATGTATGAGTTTTCAATCTCAAACTCGTTGTACAAAAAGCTTACCACATAGTCATTCTTCACTATCATGAGTACGTTTGAACAAAAATTTACGTAATAGAACATCAACATGAAAGTAATATAGCAACAACATGATCATGCACTCTCTCTCTCTCTCTCTCTCTCTCTCTCTCTCTCTCTCTACTACACAATGGTGCAAGCTAATCCCACACAATGATGTAAGCTAAACTCACACAATGGTGTTTGAATTAATAGACCAACATGGGTGGAAAACATATATTCAAAACATATATGTATATACATATACATATGTATAATGTATATACATATTATACGTATGTATATATACATACGTATACATATGTATATATATAATATATATACACATTATACATTATACATTATACATATATATATATATATATACATATATATATATATATATGTATATATATATACATATGTATATATATATATATATTATATATATACATATGTATATATATATGCATATGTATATATATATACATATGTATATATATATATATATTATATACATATGTATATATATATATATATATATATATGATTTAATATTATATATATTAAATTATACATATTAATTAATATTCAAAACATATTAATTAAAACACTAACTATACATATTATATATACATATATACATGTATATATATATATACATATATATGTGTATATATATATTAAGTTTAAAGAACTCTTATGAGCATAAAGCAACTCTTGTGTCCACTTTTACTTCGCTTATGAGCATAAAGCAACTATTGTGTCCACTTTTATTTTGAACTATTATAATTATTTGTGGGCCTATCTTGGCAAGATTCCTAGTTTTGAGAGTGGGTTGGTGATTGGATAGCATGAATGGATATAGAACATGGAGTGAATCAAACCCTTAGGTAGACCACTAGAAAGTGCCAAAGCCATAGAGAAATATTCACAAGTTCTATCCATATTTGGCAACCATGTCCTAAGTCTTGATTTAAATCAGATAAGAGAGATCCCGAGGAATCATAAGAACAAAGCTTTTAGAAAAAACAATGAAGTGTTTCCAATAGATTAGAAATCACAAAAGACTATGATAGCAAGATGTTAAAGAAGAAACCTTGTCATTTCTAGTGACCTTGTCTTTTATCATCTCAAGATTCTATAAGTGAAAGGACCAAGATAAGTTCTATGAGATCTTCTCAACCCTTATGTGATCTTATATGTGCTCTTATGGGTCTTAGGATCTCATTCAATCTCTAACAAGATTTTAAGAAATTATATTAGCTCTTACATGAATTATATGAGCTCTTACATAAATTATGAGATCTTACATTAATTATGAGATCTTAAGAAAGATTGTGAGCTCATGTATGGTCTTATGAGATCTTGAGAGATTCTACCATACACTATGTGGTCATAAAAGCTAATCTTAGACATTAAAGGGTGATCGTGGAAATTTCATGACCTCATATATGGTCTTATGAGATCGTAAGAGCTTCTACCATACACTATATGGTCATAAAATCTGAGCTTAGACATTATAAGGTGATCACATTAATCTGAATTGTATACATGCAAGCAAAATCATGTTAAAGATTACCACCTCAATATGGAAAGGAAGAAGCATAGTGGCAAATGTATATTAAGTTTAAAGAACTCTTATGAGCATAAAGCAACTCTTGTGTTCACTTTTACTTCTCAAACGATTCCTAGTCATGCAAGAAAGGAAGAAGCATAGTGGCAAATGTATATTAAGTTTAAAGAACTCTTATGAGCATAAAGCAACTCTTGTGTTCACTTTTACTTCTCAAACGATTCCTAGTCATGCAAGAAAAATCATGTTTATGACTACCGCCTTAATATGGAAAGGAAGAAGCACAATGGTAAATGTATATTAAGTTTAAAGAACTCTTATGAGCATAAAGCAACTCTTGTGTCCACTTTTACTTCTCTTATGATGAGCATAAAGCAACTATTGTGTCCACTTTTATTTTGAACTATTTTAATTATTTTTGGGCCAAGCACTCATGGCATGATATCTTTACTTTAAGACTCAAGTCTTTAAATAAAATTATGTTTCCTAGCAAGTTCCTTGCTTCTCTAGCTTGTCACTTGCATATGTGTTTTTGTAAGGTTTGACTTGGGTAGCATAATAACGTTTTTTTAATACTAAAAACTTATTCTCATCTAAGTGACATGGAGTCATTGACAATTGGGGGCAAAAAATATCACTATTAGAGTTATAGCTGCATTGGTTTTGGCAAATTAGTTTATCATGGCTATAGTTACGCTAGTGTAGTGCTAGTGCCTATCTCTTGCTCTCCTATCTTGGCATCTCCTATGTCAGTGCTGCCAAAGATTCCTAGTTTTGAGAGTGGGTTGGTGATTGGTTTAGATGACACAAGAAACATTGTATCTCCACAAAGTAGCAATCTATTAATGAGTGGGACACTGGGATCACTCTCTCAATGTTGCTCTCATAGCTAGTATACCTAAGACTAGGAGACAATCTGTTGTCTGGGTACATTCCTAGGGAACTTAGCTTTGATCATCTTAAAATTTTATAAGCACTAGGACCAGGCTAAGTTCGATGAGCCTTTCTCAACTATGGGCTCATAGAGGAAGTCTTAGGGATCTTATGATCTCATTAGATCTCTAACAAGATTTTATGAAATTATATGAGATCTTACATAAATTATGAGATCTTAAGAAAGATAATGAACTCATGGATATGGTATTAAGAGATCTTAAGAGGTTCTACAGCTACCCTTTGAAAGCTATGTACGTAGCTTCTATCAAAACACTCACTCTTTCTCACCATTCCCATGCAAAATGTTCTTTCCCATTGTTTCGCAATATCAACACAAATCTTTTGTCCTATTTGTATATATTTTAACTTAGTGCAAGCTTAATATGGTTTCCTAATTTTTTTCCAATTAATCAATTTGAAGTGGTGAGAGGTAACCTTAGAGATGAAATCTTGACATGTGGATGACTGGAGGTTCGAAGCTCTAGAGGTTTTCGTATTCTAGAGAGTTCAGAGGGAGGCTTTAAATACGTTGTGTGTAGTATTTTCTTGTTGGGCAATGACCTAGTGAAAGAGAGATAAAGGCTATTGTATACGTTATTTTTTTTAAATATACATTCTAAGAGACGTTTGACACAAAGTGAGAAAAAGAGATGGACATAAACACACTAAGAGGGGGAGACGTTTTCACTAAGGTGTAAAACCTTACTATAATCATTAATTACTGTTGTGACACATTAGAGAGAGATAATGATCTAAGGTTTTGGATTACGTAGTATGAGAGAGAGAGAGAGAGAGAGAGAGAGAGAATATCTATTTGTTTGATGAGGAGAGAGAAAACCTTAGTTTCTAAGGTAGGTGGCTATTTAGCTTGAATATGGACATGCAAGTATTGGTAAAATAATTCTCTTACTTTTTGATATAAGATGAGAGGACATACCTACATTTTAACATATGTTACATTGAGTTTTTTTTTAATGTGTGTGTGTGTGAGAGAGAGAGAGAGAGAGAGAGAAGAATTTAAGTATTTCAATTTGTAATAATATTGATGATTGAATAATTAAGTATAAAAGTTCTAAAGTAACCAATTTTTTAAAAATAAGTAATTTTTTTAAATAACCATTTACTCATTTGTGGTTCAATTCTCCACATATGCAATCCATTCTCTATATAGAAAATTGTATTATCTAGATAATAGCCTATATTTCTTATTCTTCTCTATATAGGAAATTGAATTACCTAGATATTGGCCCATATTGTGTATATAGTAAATTGAATTATCTAGATATTGGCTCATACTCTCTATATAGGAAATTTAATTATCTAGATACTGGCCCATATTTCCTATATATGAAATTGAATTACCTAGATATAAGCCCATATTTCCTACATATAGAGGATTGAGTAAATGGGAAATAGGATTGTCTAGATATATATAGGAAATTTCCATCAACATAACTAGGAAATCTCTCAAAATTTCCTATATATGGTAAAGTTCACTATATAGGGAACCACCAAAAGTTCCTTGTGGAACTAATCAACCAGATATTGCCTAGTGAGTAAGGTTTGTGTATAAAATTTCACAATACAAGGGGGAAAAAAACTAATCAACCAGATATTGCCTAGTGAGTAAGGTTTGTGTATAAAATCTTCATAATACAAAAAGGGGGGGGAGGTGGGGACTAATCAACCCCCCATCATGTGCCATTTTCTTGTGTTGTGCTTTGCTTAAATATATGATGATCTACAGTTTCTGAAGGCATCCATGAAGACTACAAATGACCTTGCGACAGAGTTCTACAGATCACCTTGTTACACCGTGTGTTTTACCTTGCCTTTCCTTTCGTACATGATCCGATAAGCAGGCTCCCACTAATAAGGACCTGCGGCCCTCCTGTATAGTTGCTTTCCAAAGACTCCTCACCTACCCTAATCACTTCGAGGCTGTGAATGATGGAGCCCCGGCAGCCCCTTTGGTTTCATCCGCATAATAGATCCCCGCCTTTTGGATCGCTTCACATGCACTCAGCTATAAGTAAGTGGTGTAATATAGAGAGTGAGGGCAGGGATTTTGGCATGGGTTACTCAAGTCAACATGTAATTATGGCCAGCTTTTGGCCGGCTTTCCAAATAATTTTATTCATGTTGGTGCTCATTTGCCATGCCGCCTCAACTCCGGCACGAAGTAGTGATGGGTGCCCCTCGGTTGTGTTTGCGTTTGGGGACTCTCTCTCGGACACAGGCAACCTCGTGAGAACATGGAACCCGGCCTTCCTATCACCCTCTTTCCTTCCCTATGGAAGAACCTACTTCAAAGCTGGGGCGCAACGCTTCTCGGATGGTCGTTTAATCATTGATTGTATAGACGTTGCATTTGGTATTACTGCATCACGACACCACAAGTATATCAAGGCGGTGTTAATTCTCTAACAAGTACATATTTTGTTTTTTTTTTGGTGTGTGTGTGTGTGGGGGGAGGTCTATGGTGTAGCAGTGCAGTCGCTGGGCCTCCCTTTCTTGCCACCTTTCTTGGACTTTGTCGGGACGGACTTCTCTCACGGTGTAAACTACGCAGTGGGCAGCGCAACAGCTCTCAATTACTCCTACTCTGTAGAGCTTGGGGCTATCCCTTATACCACCTGCACACTAGACGTTCAATTACAATGGCATCGGACGTTCTTGCAATTTGTGGAAGCAGGTACACACTTCTCACAGTCCAGTCTGAGGATAATTTTCTAAGCAAGAACATGGGTTGATAATGCTTGTAGAGAAATCATATTATAACCTACTGTTGATAATGTATAACCAGCAAAAGCCACATATTGGTTAATATTTATTTTACTTTTAGGTTTGAAAGGAGGCGTGACCACTTTCCCGGATCCATCAACTGTATCGGAAGCTACTTGCTTCATAGAAATCGGTGGAAATGACATTTCTGGTTTGGTCGTGGCCGGATTTACACATGCAGAAATCATGAACTTGCTACCCCTCGTCGTGGACAAGGTTGCCGATACTATCCGGGTAATTTGTGCGAAATCAAGTTCTTAATCTCAGCATGCATCAAGCCCACCTGCACTCGCCCGCTGGTGCGCGATGCAGCTGCAGCTGACTGATACTCTAATTAATACAATACATGAAATGATCGATACAAGCGCACAATGCAAAATTATCAAAGAAGTTCTCCAAGTGCTCAGTATCTCATTTTTATTTCAATTTTGCATCTGCTCATTAATCTCTAATTAATTATCGTGAAGTTCTTGTACGACACGGGGGCGCGCAATTTTATGATAAGCGGTGTAGGCATGATGGGATGCAGCCCCAACATCAAGTATTTTGCCGGCCGCGGACAATCATTGGACGAGCGAGGGTGTATGGCATGGGTGAACGACATTACCCGCAATTACACTAACTCTCTGGGCCGTTTAAGCGAGTCTCTTCAGCTCCTCTTGCCCAATGCCAGCTTCGTCTTCTTGGACCTCTACTCGGCCTTCGACGAGATCATGACTACATAAATGACCTCACTCAACTCCTCGGCCCTCTACTATCTAGTCTAGATATATGTAAGAGATTTTCTACTAGTATATGTTTTTCCTTTTCATCCTTCCTAAAACACGCATATATATTATAAAGGGCTCCACCTCCATAGGTATAATTGTTCATTCAATTCTAAGCTACATTGAAATTTGGAACTGTAGTTCTTTTCAAGAGCCTGCACTAAAAAAGAAGATAAAAAATTACTAATCACTTATATGTGACATTTAGCTTTTGCAGAATTATTCTAACCCTCATCCTGTACACCACTTCTACTTCTATGGTGTGTGCATGAGTGTGTGTGTGTGTGTGTGTGCGCGCGCGCGCGTATGAATGCATGCTTGCATGTGTATGTGTGTGTAACATACATACATACACACATACATATGTGTGTGTGTGTGTGAAATAGACATACATACACACACATATGTGTGTGTGTATGTATGTATATAATGAGAGAGAACTTATAATCAAAAACATACTAATATTAAAACGTGGTTTTCAGGTGTGGTTACTTGGGGGGGTGTGTGTGGCTACTTAGGTTTTTGTGGTGGTGTATATGTGTGTGTGTGTGTGTGTGTGTGTGTGTGTGAGAGAGAGAGAGAGAGAGAGAGAGAGAGAGAGAGAGATTAAAAGTGAATAATTCATGTGAAAGAGAGAAAATGTATGTGTGTGTGTGTGTGTGTGTGAGAGAGAGAGAGAGAGAGAGATTATAAGTGAATAATTCATGCGAAGGAGTGAAAATGAATGTGTGTTTATGTCCTATATTATTCTCAAGAGTAATGTCACCCCTTCGTGAGTCAATACATCATCAACAAGTCAGAGAAGTAAGCTTAAACAAGCAAAGTAATAGTAATGAGGAATCATTTCCAATTACATAAGTAGTAAAAATTAGGCAAAATGTAAGTTAGATGAGGCTATCTTTAGGTTTTTAATAAAATATTATACTTATAACCAGCACACCAAAAAGTACACAAGATAAAATTTGTTGAAGGGCAAGACATGTGTCACCACCTCTTCGTACATGTTATGTTTTGTGCGAGATACATTGGGTGCATACACTTATCTTGACATTAACAATCATGGCTATAACATAGATCATCTTGTGATAAACTCTTCAATCAATGAATCTTTCAATGTAAATTATCACAATTATTTCACTTAAGATGTATGACCCTTGAACAGTTACAAATTGGATTGATATTGTTTCAGGACTTATTGATGTACAAAACACATGTTGTGGAGCACCAAGTCTCCTGGCCGCCGCAACAGTAGATAGATATAACCCTTTGGCTTCCTGTAGTTCAACAAGTGTTCTGTGTGATGATCCCAACACTTTCTTAGTATGGGATGGTATTCACTTTACCGACAATGTTTATCGACAGATAGTCAATATGTATGTTGAAGGCACATTCATTACACCTTCAAATGCACTTTCAAGGTGTGGTGCTACAGTGATTGGGAGAGCATGATTTTTGATGTGTAGTGTGAGAGCAACACCTTGAGCCTAAATTTCAAGTCTTAAAAGTATGTACATAAAAGGCACATTTGTTACACTTTCAAGGTGTGGTGCTACATATCTTGAGAGCATGATTTTTAATGTGTGTGGTGTAAGAGATAAACCATTTTAGAACCTAAATTAATCATATTTTAGTCTTCATTTGAAAGTCATTATTTTGAGAATACATGCAAATTTATAGTTATGAGAATACATGCAAATTTATAGTTATGACTCCTAGGAAATGAATCTTCAAAGGAGGTATATTGTAGATGACTCTGCCGGTCCTTGCTAGGGAACTTGAGATCTATCGACACAAACACTAGGGTTGGGGAAAGGGAGCGTGGATCCTCTCAGAGAAGTATACCCGTCAAGGATGAGTCGACCTCATTGGCTAGATATGCAAGACCTATGCTCTACACTATCTACTGTGCTCTCTGACCACCACCTAGCACTGTAGTATCCCTACAAGCCTCACTCACACCACACCCACCACTGACCCCTCACTCACCACACTAACAGAGAGAGATAGACAAAACACAACAAGAGCGTAACACTTTATATCCAAATTTCAAAAGAATGATACAAATGAGACTCTGCTCCAACAGAGAATGTGCTACAATGTATGTCCTACAAGAGAGTGTCTGTCCGCTGCCGAGAGAGTGCTTCCCTTATCTCCTCCTTCGGTGTCCTCCTCCTCGAAGTCCCAAACCTCATCATTTAGTGTAGCGAATAGTGTAGAGGGAAGATCTTCTGTCAGGAAAAGGAAGATGGTGCTCAAGAGGATCTCATCATCCCTTGAGAGAAAGGGAGAGGGGTATTGCCTCCATGAGTGTCATCGAAGTTGGCCATACACATAGTGTTGAGATATCAAGGTGAACATGAGCTGACACTCATGAGGTGCCTGCATGACCATTCGACATTTACATCGCTGGAAGGGTTGGTAGCTGGCACCGACATATCTTCACCAGAGATTCTACAACTGGACTACACCGACTAGTCCACATCTACCCAATCCTCTTATGTGTGTTAGTCACTTTATCTTCTTTTTTGTATACCTCTTTTGTTGTGTGAAAAAGAAGAAGATTTTTCAGCCTCTCACGTTGTGTGTTCTCTTCTAGGGTTTGTGTGAGTGTGTGAGTGCTTGCAAGAGCTCAAGCTCTCTCCTCTCTTGCATCTTTTCATGGTATCACAGTTTGGTTCATACTAAGGGCTGAGCGACAAGCAAGAGAAACAGAGGAAGTGGTACAAGGGTAAGAGCTTCATCTACTCTTCCCCCTTTGTGTTGGCTACTACACCCTTATCGTCGTAAATTTGTGTTGCGCAGAAAAGATGTTAAATGATGGAATAAACCAAATTGTTGTAGATAAACTTGACAAGAATAACTTCCATGCTTGGAGGTTTAGATTGACAAATTTGCTCATGGAAAAAGGTTACTAGGACTACATTGAGAAGGTGAACATGAGGAGGCATCGGAGATACCAGAGATTAATTCAACTACTATAGATGTAAAAGAGTTTAAGGATTGGAATCAAGGAGCAAGGAAAGTCATGTATTGGCTTTCTATTAGTATATATAGGACACCATGATTGGGCATATATAGGATACAAAGTCACCCAAGGAGACATGGGACACCTTGGTGAAGCTGTATGAAACTAATACCAAGGCACAAAAGATTCAGTTAAAGAATGAGCTTCATACTGTGGAGAAGAAGAATATATCTATGAATGATTATGCCTTGAAGATCAAGGGCATTGTGGAATCCCTTGCATTAATTGGTGTTTCTATTGATGATGATGATAAGGTGGTGTCTACGTAGTCTCGAGCCACAATACAAGGAATTCAAGATGTCTATTCAAACTTGGGAGAACATTCCTAACTTCATAGATTTGGTGTCAAATGCTGATCATTGAAGAGAAGAACTGGGGTGAGGATCAACAGTCTTTACAAAACAAAAACAGTTTAGAGCAGTAGGTCCTCTACACAAGTGTAGGTAGAGGACGAGGTAGAGGTCATGGACGTGGCCAAAGTGGTGGCCGAATAGGTAATCAGAATTATGGTCTCAGCAGCATCTGGGTATGTGTAGGTAGATTGCTATTAGAAGCAAAGTGACATGTGAAATGGAAAAGTGTAGCAAAACAACTATGCATCCTCTATAGTAGAAATAATGATGATAATGAGAGGTTGTTTGTTATGCAACATGTAGTTAATGCTGTGTTTGGAAATGATGTCGTAGCATGTAAGAATGATGTATGGTATGTTGATTTAGGTGCTTTGAACCACATGACAAGTCATGGTGAGTGGTTCAAGGAAATGAAGAATCTTGAAAGACCAGGTTTTGTTGAAATAAGAGATGACACTGCTTATCCGATTGCCCATGTTGGAGATGTGCCATTGTCCATGCAGGATGGTAAGGTGAAGTACCTTGCAGATGTACTTCATGTTTCGAATATTACAAAGAATCTAGTTTCTGCTGGCCAGATGATTGAGAAGGGTTCATAGGTCCGATTTAATCCTGATGGTTGTTATGTAGAAGACTTTAAAGATAAGTGCAGGTTGGTTGAAGACAATAAAGTGGGCAAAATGTTTAAATTGAATGTAAATATGCTGAAGTGAGTGCTGCAATGTTTGCAAATGGTTCATGAGTTGTTGCAGATACAGACATTTGGCATAAGAGAATTAGGCATGTAAATGTACAAAGAATGAAGTCGATGCAGACTAAGGAAATTGTGACAGGAATGCCTAAGTTTAAAGCTGAAGATATAAAGTTTGTGAAGCATGTCAATTTGGAAAGCAAACAAAACATGTATTTCCACATTACATAAATGTGAGCAGGAATGTACTAGATGTGCATTCAGATGTATGGGTCCTGCGAATGTACTAGATGTTGTGCATTCAGATGTATGGGTCCTGCGAAGACTATGTCTATGGGTGGCTGCAGGTACTATGTAACATTCATTGATGACCACACGAGAAAAGTGTGGGTATATTTCATGAAGGAGAAGAGTGAAGTGTTCACTCATTTTCATAATTTCAGAGTTATGGCTGAAAAACAGACAGGAAAGCATGTGAAGTGCCTAAGGACAGATGGAGGAGGAGAATACTTCTCCAATGAGTTCTCTGAATTCTTACGAAAGAATGGCATTCAGAGACAATTTACATGTAGATACACTCCGCAGCAAAATGGAGTTGCTGAGTGAAAAAACAAGCACATTACAGAGATAGCACGAGCATTGATGGCAAAGAAGAATATGCCACATAGCTATTGGGCTGAGGCTGTGTCTACAGTAGTTTATATCATGAACATGACTCCTATGTTGCAGCCATACATGATGTAATGCTTGAGGAGAAGTTTATTGGCAAGAAGCCTGATTTGTCTTACTTGAAAGTTTTTTGATGTATTGCATGTGCATGTGCCAGATGAGTTATGTACCAAGCTAAATCCAAAAGCAGAAAAATCTGTGTTTATTGGGTATTTCCTTGAGAGCGCAAAAGGGATATAGATTCTATAATCCTACTACACGTGAATTGATGGTAAGTAGGGATATTGTATTTGATGAGATGAGTAGCTGGTATGCTACCTGAAAAAGATGTTGGGGATGATGTAACTAGAAATGTGGTTGCACAGAATGCAAGTCAGCAATTACAATCATTGAGTGGACTAGGAGAGTCCTCATCCAGTGGTTCTCTTGATAGACCATGTAGTGGCAAGCTGCGTCATAATACTAGTCTTGAAAATGTAGTTGGTACATCACATAAAGGCAAAGAGAAAGTGGTTGAGTCCCTTGGTATGCCTGATATTTTTGTAGGGCATTCTCTTGTTAATGCAGATTATAGTAGCTCAAAGATGAGCCTTGATGATGAGGAGCTCAGGATTCTAGCAATGAGAGGACACCTGGTTTGAAGAAGGCTATGGAAGCCATGAATACAAAGTTACGAAGATGTGGAAGAGTCAAAAACCCTGTGCAGGGGTTGACTTATGATGGTTATGTTGCACATCACTATGCATCTATGGCAAAAGTTGTGCAAGTTGTAGAACCCACATGTTTGATGAGGCTATTGGAAATATATGTTGGAAGAAAGCTATGGATGGGGAGATGGATGCATTATATGAAAATGAGACTTGGGATTTGGTGCCATTGCCTGAAGAAAAGAAAGATATTTGCTGTAAGTGGGTGTATAAGGTGAAACATAATAGTGATGGTAGCATAAGTAGGTACAAGGCTAGATTGGTAGCTAAAGGATATGTGCAGACACATGGGATTAATGAGGAGACATTTTCCCTAGTTGCAAAGATGGCAAGTGTGGGAGTTGTGATTGTGGTGGGTGCAGCTAAAGGTTGGTTTTTACATAATATGGATATAAAAAATGCGTTCTTGCATAGTGACTTGCAAGAAGAGGTGTATATGGATCAGCCACTAGGTTTTGAGGATATAGGTCACCCAAAGTATGTGTGTAAGCTTCATAAGGCCTTGTATGGGCTGAAGTAAGATCCACGAGCATGGCATGACAAGATTGCTGAGTATCTTGTCACTATTGGTTTTCATATGGCAGATGTAGATTACTCTTTGTATGTGCGCAAGAGTGATAAGGGTATTATGATCATCACCATATATGTAGATGATCTTATTGTTGGGGGTGACAACTTGGATGAGATTGAGCATGTGAAAAGTCTTCTCAAAAGGAAGTTTGAGGTGAAGGATTTGGGAGATCTTTGCTACTTTTTAAGAATTGAGGTAATTCGCACACCTGAGGGTATTTGGCTGTCATAGAGATAGTATGTATTGGATATGTTGTCCAAGTATGTCCAAGTATGGGATGGCTGATTATAAGCCAATCTCGATGTCATTAGATCAAAATGGCTGAGGGTATTTGGCTGTCATAGAGATAGTATGTATTTGTAAGATTCCTCTCCCAACCCCTTTTTGATGTCTAGTATCTTCCCCTGTAATCAATCCCTCTTCAGAAATATAAAGACCTTGTTTCTAACTGTTTTAGCCTAGAGAGAGAAAAATTCTAGAGAGAGAATATTCAGATTATGAATATTTTTGGATAGAAAAATAACTCACCTTATTAAAATAAGTTTCCCTGAAATAGAAATTTAAAAAAGAAATTTCCAATGTGCAATGGGAATTAATTGGAAATAGGTATAAAGAACCTTAGTCTAAGGGTTTAGATTTTCAGAAATTTTTGGATTATGGTCCAATTAAGGTTCCTATGGGCCAATAGCATCAATCCATGTGTAGGGAGGAGATAAATCCAAATTGAAAAAGAAGATACCCAAAAATGAGTAAATGCTCACATAAGATGAAGAGTTGAAAATGTACAAGGTTTATTAGTAAATAAACACATATGTAAGGAAGGGGAGTTCTTTAAAGGAGGTGCATATTTCACATAAGATGAAGAGTTGAAAATGTACAAGGTTTATTAGTAAATAAACACATATGTAAGGAAGGGGAGTTCTTTAAAGGAGGTGCATATTTCACATAAGATGAAGAGTTGAAAATGTACAAGGTTTATTAGTAAATAAACACATATGTAAGGAAGGGGAGTTCTTTAAAGAAGGTGCATATTTCACATAAGATGAAGAGTTGAAAATGTACAAGGCTTATTAGTAAAAAACTATGACACATATGTAAGGAAGAGGAGTTCTTTAAAGGAGGTGCATATTTCACATAAGATGAAGAGTTGAAAATGTACAAGGTTTATTAGTAAAAAACTATGAGCAATACAATTTTGACACATATGTAAGGAAGGGGAATTCTTTAAAGGAGGTGCATATTTCACATGCTTGAATGAGTTTTAAACTCATAAAAATTGAGATATTTTATCTCTCCTCTCTCCTCATTCAAGTCTAGTTCCAGAAAGTTTGCTTAACTGACCTAAAAATGGTCAAAAAGTGACCAAACTGACTTAGAAAATTCTAGAATCAGTTTGTTTGGTTAGGAGCTCAAATTTTCCTATAAATAGAAGCCTCCCCTTGTTGAAAAAAACATAGTGTCTTATGCCTTGTTACTCTACTCCTCCTAAGCCAAAATAGATAGTGTCTTATGCCTTGTTACTCTACTCCTCCTAAGCCAAAATAGATAGTGTCTTATGCCTTGTTACTCTACTCCACCTAAGCCAAATTAGATAGTGTCTTATGCTTGTTACTCTACTCCACCTAAGCTAAAATATATAGTGTCTTATGCCTTGTTACTCTACTCTACCTAAGCCAAGAACTATGAATTCCCTAATAATTCACTAGTTTTTGAGACTTCTCTCTTTCTTCAATCTCTATTGGTGGCTCCATCAACATACTAAACCAATTGATTGGTTGGGGGCCTCTACCGTGAATAAAGAATCAAGCAAATTATAAGGTAAGTATATTGAATTTTGATCTTTTCTATAATTACTCAATGATTCTCTCTTCTCAACCCCTCTCAAGCTTGAGAAGTTTAATTGGTATGATTTTTTAAATGCTATTGAAGTTAATTGGTGAATAGTAGTGAAGAGTTATATAATTTAATAAATGCTATAGAAGTTAATTTCCATTTATATTTAAATTCTAATGGTTTTTATGTAATTTCTCTCTCTCACTCAAGAAATGGTCATACTCATGACCCATTCTCAATCCAAATGAAGCTTTTCATAAAGCTTTTCCTTAATCCAAGATTAAGCTATGCTTGAGGCCAAATTAATGGCTTTTTGCTATGTTTTTAGTTTATGCACATTGATGATTCAATCCATTATGGATTGATGATCCAATTAGAGACCATTCTAATTGTTTTCTTAATGATCCAATTAGAGACCATTATGGATTGATGATCCAATTAGAGACCATTCTAATTGTTTTCTTAATGATCCAATTAGAGACCATTATGGATTGATGATCCAATTAGAGACCATTCTAATTATTTCTTTAATAATGAGCTTTATCCCTTAGAAAAAAAATTGAGATTTATCAGTCATAGTAGCGGAGCTATGGCAAAATTTTTATAGAAATTACACATAAAATAAATTCATTCAAAGCATAAAAAGAGGACTTCCTACCATATTCTAGGAACTATCATCCTAGATTAATTAAAAGAATATTATTATGCATGGAGATATGGATGTTTGCATGTAGATGTAGAGGTATGGATGTGAGTGTGAATGTGGAGGTGGATGGATGCATGTAGATGTAGATGTATAGATGTAGATGTGAATGGAGATGTGGATGTATACATGTAGATGTAGATGTATAGATGTAGATGTGGATGTGGAGGTGGATGGATGCATGTAGATGTAGATGTATAGATGTAGATACGAATGGAGATGTGGATGTATACATGTAGATGTAGATGTATAGATGTAGATGTGGAAGTGGAGGTGGATGGATGCATGTAGATGTAGATGTATAGATGTAGATGTGAATGGAGATGTGGATGTATACATGTAGATGTAGATGTATAGATGTAGATGTGGAAGTGGAGGTGGATGGATGCATGTAGATGTAGATGTAGATGTATAGATGTAGATGTAGATACGAATGGAGATGTGGATGTATGCATGTAGATGTAGGTGTATAGATGTAGATGTGGATGTAGAGGTGGATGTATGCATGTAGATGTAGTATGCATGTAGATGTAGATGTATAGATGTGGATGTGAATGTGGAGGTAGATGTATGCATATAGATGTAGATGTATGGAGGTGAATGTGAATGTGGATGTAGATGTATGCATAGAGATGTAGATGTATGCATGTAGATGTGAATGTACGCATATAGATGTAGATGTATGGATGTGAATATACGATATGTGATGTGAGGGAATCTGAAGTGATGAGATAGAAATGATGTGATGAGATGAGTATACATATAAATGGAATATGGAATAAGTAATGTAGATTGATGAGGGATAATGTGGAAAAATGAAAGTTAAAATAGAAATTGTATTGTAAACTGTTTGTAAATGCTGTTTGTAAATGCTGTTTGTAAATGATTGTTTTATGTCAAGAATGCTGGGGGGAGCATTTTGACCGTCTTGTGATTAAAGTCGTGATGGTAAAGTTGCAACTGCTGACGGGGAGTCAATGAAGGACGTCTCGCGTAGCAAGGTCGGCCGAGGTCTTGACCAGCCTCGGTGCGATTAAAATGGTGAGCTTCCGGTACGGTGGGTGAGGGGCCAAGGAAGCGGCCTATGCGTGAAGCGCTAGGTTACCTGCGAAGGATCCTAGAGGGTGCTGACCATACGGTGCTCGGGCTCTGGGTCGCCTAGGATACCCACGCGTGCGTCGAGGAAGATATTGGAACAGAGTTGGAGTTGTTTTCTGAAATCGAGCATGGATCTGGTTGATTGACCTTGCTGGTCTTCAATGGATGAGTCCATGGCTCCTTATATGGATCTGTTGGTTGATCTTGCTGATCTTCAACGAGAGTCCATCTTGTTAAGTGATTATATTGCCAAGTATTATGGGCTAGGAACTATCGAAACGGCTCCTGAGCGTTCTAGTTGCCAATGATGCCATAGATACTCTGATGAAGGAATGATGGGAAATTAAGAATCAATTGGATAAATTGGAAGATGGTGATCAATGATACTATGGTTTTATTAAAGGATTGTTTTAAACTGGTTGAATCTGGTTGAAAAAGGCAATTTCATATTGGGTGTGTGAGTGGTGTGACTAGTTTTATTTTGCATGAACATCCGGCTAGGGGGCCTTGGAACTCTTTTCCTTGGTACCCGGGACAAAACCTAACCAAATTAAAAATTGGATCCCATCACTACAGTGGTTGGGCGGTTGGCTAACCCATGGGACTGGATGGGGTTAGGCTGGACTGATGGATCCGTAAATCGAGACTCAAACTTTTGTTTTTACGATAGAAAAAAAAAATAAATCCCGGACAGAAACTGTTCTATGGATAGGAATCAACGGCTGTGCCTCTTGAATGGGGAAAAAAGCGTTGATCCCAATGATCCAAGTGCAAGTTTCTTCCTTGAACTGACTAAGTATCTTATAGATGTAATCAGATCATCTCGATCAGAAATGATCTTGACTACGTTAGAGTAAAAAGTTATCCTGGTGGAATCGCCCGTGCTTTCCGGTAAAGGAAGTTTTTCCGGGTTCGGTTTTGGAACAATCGACAGATTAGTCTCTTATCCGGATATCCGTGGGCGAGGCCCCGAGTGTGGGACCCCTGTCCCGTGCGAGAAGCGCTACTTCCGCTGCCAGTACCCCGAATCCGTTGCTCGGTGGGAACAGGGATCTTACAGTATTGGATATGTTGTCCAAGTATGGGATGGCTGATTATAAGCCAATCTCGATGTCATTAGATCAAAATGGCAAGCTTAGTGTGCAGATGCAGGTTATGTATTGGAGGATCCCACTATGTACAGGAAGATTGTGGGGAGTTTGATCTATGTCACGATTAGCAGGCCTGTTTGAGTTACATTGTTGGCTTAGAGAGCTAGTTTATGTAGGCTCCGCGCAAACCACATCTTGAGAGTGTGGGACGCACACTTCGGTACTTGAGGACCACTGTTGATTATGCATTGTTTTATGCAGCAGGTGTACCATTGGAGCTATATGGGTACACAGATGCAGATTGGGTAGGTAGTATCTCAGACAGGAGATCTACTAGTGGATTTATGTTTTTATTAGGGAGTGCTGCTATGTCATGGAGTAGCAAGAAGAAGCCCACAAATGCCTTGTCGAGTACAGAGGAGCTGCGGTGGCAGCATGTGAGGTAGCTTGGTTACGCAAGCTACTTGCTGATTCCTAGGGGTTGCATGTGGCTAGAAAGGTTGTCATATATTGTGAAAATCTTAGTAGTATAAAGTTGGCCAGGAACCCAGTTTTTCATGTGCGAATGAAACACATTGAGGTACATTACCACTTCATCAAGGAGAGAGTCTTGGCAGGACGACAACGACTTGGCCTACATCAGTACTTTGTAGGATCAAGTCGTTGACATCTTCATGAAGGCCTTGGGAGAGCTGAGAAGCTTCGTAGATTTCGAGATATGCTTAGAGTTCATGAGATATAGTTGAGCTTGAGAGGGAGTGTTGACATGTCAAGCTCAACATGAGATGACACTCACGAGGCACTTGCATGACCGTTCAACATTTACATCACTGGCGGGTTTGGTAACTGGCATCGATATATCTTCGCCAGAGATTCTACAACTGGACTAAACCGACTAGTCCAAATCTACCCACTCCTCTTAGTGTGTTTGCATTATGGACCGCTTGTATATAATTTATTATGTGTGTTAGTCACTTTATCTTCTTTGTAGACCTCTTTTGTTGTGTGAAGAAGAAGAATAATTTTCAGCCTCTCACCTTGTGTGTTCTGTTCTAGGGTTTGTGTGAGTGTGTTTGCAAAAGAGCTTAAGCTCTCTCCTCCCCTGCATCTTTTCACGTGCGAGATGTCGGAGGGCACTGGCAGTGATAGCGATCAGAAGCGGTTGGAGGGCACCGACGGTGACGGCGGTTGGAGGTGTCAGAGAGGGAATCGACAGGGACGGTGGTCGAAGGACACCCACGGTGATGGCGATCGGATCCGTCGGAGGGCACCGGTGGTCGGAGCGATCGGAGGAGATGTTGGAAAGATCTTGGTCGAATGTGGAGGGCTAGGCTTCCCGTCCACAGGTCGCCCACTGTGATTGCCGAATTTTATCTTAGCTGTGTATAGATGATTCCGCCGGTTCTCGTCTCGTTAGGGAACTCGAGGACTACCGACACAAACACTAGGGTTGGGGAAAGGGATTGTGGATCCTCTTTAGGGAAGAATAACGGCCAAGGATGAGTCGACCTCGTTGGCTATGCATGCAAGACCTATGCTCTACACTGTCTAGCATGCTCTCCGAGACCACCATCTAGCACCGTAGTATCCCTGCTGTAGGCCTCTCACACAGACGACACCCACAACTCACCACTCACCTCGCTCACACAAAGAGATATACAAAAAACCATAAGAGTGTAACACTATATATCCAAATGCCGAAAGAATGATACAAAAGAGACTCTGCTCCAGCAGAGAATGTGGTACAATGTATGTCCTACAAGAGAGTATTTGTTCCCTGATACCAAGAGAGTTCTCCCCTTATCTCCTCCTCGGGTATCCTCCTCCTCGAAGTCCCAACCCTCATCATGTAGATCTAGAGGGAAGATATTCCATCGGGAAAAGGAAGATGGTGCTTAAGAGGATCTCGCCATCCGTCGGGAAAGGGAGAGGGGTGTTGCCTCCATGAGTGCCATCAGAGTTGGCCATGCCTGTAGGAGATGACGGAGGGTGCCGGTGGTGGCAGTAGTTGAAGGTGGTCAGATGGCATCAATGGTGACGGCTATCAGAGGACACCGGTGGGTGATGGCGTTTGGAGGCGTCGAAGAGCATCGATGGTGACGGCGGCAATCGGAGGACACAGGTGGTGACGACGATTGGAGCTGTCGGAGGGCACTAGCGGTTGGAGTGGTCAGAGGCGATGTTGGCAAGCTCTTGGTGGAGTGTGGAGGACCTGGCTTCTCGTCCACAGGTTGCCCACTACTACTCAATTCACCATTTTGGTGAATGCCACAGAAAAAACAAAAGATAGGTCGTTTCTCTGGCAAGCTAGCCTCCAAGAAAAGCCTCCGGGCAAAACATTCGGCAAGCTAGCTCCCATGCATACCTCATACAATGATTCTTCCACGAAAACCTTCTGGAAAGATACATAATAAATAAAAATGATTAAACTAGGCTCCTGGGGGCATTTTCATCCAACAAGCAAGCTGTGGAAAAATGATCGAATTTGAGAGCTCATGGGCACTTCATCTAGCAAGCTATTTCTGAGATCTCCTGGGCACTTCATCCGGCAAGCTATTTCTGAGAGCTCCTGGCACTTCATCCACCAAGCCATTGCTACCTCTATTATCACTGTTGCCCCCCAAGAAAAGCATCCGATAGGAAGATGAACACCAACAAAAGCAGAAACCAACTAAACAATAATCATCATTGGCCACTTTGCGTGGTTAAAACGTCCAGCATGAAGTCCAGAATACAAGATACAAAATGAAACCTAGCCATAGCCAGTATATGCCTATAGCCAAATAGAAAAAATAAAAAACACAGAAGACCAAATCAACCATCATGAGTGGTATGGGAAGAGGCATTGGTTCTAAGACCTGCTAGACGAGTGGTGGATGTGGGATGTGGGCGGCCAACCAAACGACACCGCACGATGAGACGCTAGAATTCCGCAAGGTCGTCCTCTACGGATGAAGCCTACTGACAAAGATCAAGTAACTCAAGCTCATGTTGCTGACGGAGCTCTGTAAAAGTGTGTGCATGTGCATCCTACAAGGTAGCGAGCTCTGTCTCATGCTCTAGACGGAGCGCCTACATCTCGGACTCATGTTGCTACACTAGGTCTCTACCAAAAGGGTGCACTCCTGCTCCCGAATGGCTACCACGACATCCTCATCGAGGATGGGAGATAAATACAGCTCAAAAAGCTCCTTGCGAAGCTCTTGAAGATCATTGTCCTACTATGCCATGGGCTCCTCTAACTACTGAAGGGCCTCCTCTACATCCTGTAACTGGCTTGTAGCCTCTTGAGTGGCCCTCTTTGATAGATAAATCAACCGACATAAGTGTCGATTAGCACCGGTGAAGGCACCCAGGACTCGTTGTGGTGGATGAGGCCCATGGTCGTGATCCATGGAGAGGCTTCCATCAATGTGTCGACCATGAGGTAGCACTCCGAAGGGAGCCTTGCCAGGTCAGAGGGAGTGGTCGAGACTTTCACTAAGATGGGGTGTGGCTCCTCTCAGGGAAGTATACCTACCAAGGAGGAGTCAACCTCGCTCGCTAGACATGCAAGACCTATGCTCTACATTGTCTACCGTACACTCCAACCACCACCTAGCACCGCAGTATCCCTATAGGCCTTTCACACACACCACACCACACCGCAGTATCCCTATAGGCCATTCACACACACCACACCCACCACTGTGACCACTCACTCACCTCGCTCGCACAGAGAGATAGACCAAACACCACAACAGCATAACATTGTATACCAAACTATAGACAAGAATGCTACAAGAGAGACTGTGCTCCAAACAGAGAATGTCATACACTAGAGAATGTGCTCCCTGCTCACTGTGCTAGAATGAAGGTGATACAAGAGAGAGTCCCTCTACGAGAATGTGCTACGATAAATGTCCTACAAGAGAGTCTCCATGTCTTGTGCTGAGAGAGTTATCCTCTGATCTCCTCCTTGGGTGTCCTCCTCCTCGGGTGTTGTCCTCCCTCGAAGTCCCAATCCTCATCATGTGTATAGAAGGAAGATCTTCTGTCTCAGGAAAAGGAAGGTTGTGCTTGCTCAAGAGGATCTCAAAGAGGATCTTGCCATCCCTCGGAAAGAGAGAGGGGTGTTACCTCTATGAGTGCCATTAGAGTTGGCCATGCACGTCGGAGACGTCAGAGGACACCAGCTGTTGACGGCAATCGGAGATGTCGGAGGGCACCGACAGTGACGGCAGTCAGAGGCGGTCTCAAAGGGCACCGGCGGTGATGGTAGTCGAAGGGGTCAGAGGGGCATTGGCAGCTGGAGGGGTCGGAGAGCACCGACGGTGAGAGGGGCATGCACGTCCAAGATGTCGGAGGGCACTGGTAGTGATGGCAGTCGGAGATGTCGAAGGGAGCCGGCAGTGTCGACGGTCGGAGGGCACTATTGGTGGTGACGGCAGTCGAAGGGCACCGACGGTGACGATACTCTAAGCTATTGGAGGGAATTGACAAAGAAAATTTATCGTAAGCTGCTACTAAGATGGGGCATGGCTTCACTCTGAGGGAAGTATACCCACCAAGGATAAGTCGACCTCACTAGCTAGACATGAAAGACCTATGCTCTACAGTGTCTACCGTGCTCTCCGACCACCACCTAGCACCACAGTATCTCTATAGGCATCTCACACCCACCACACCCACCACTGACCACTCACTTACCTCGCTCAAACAGAGAGATAGACCAAACCTCACAAGAGCACAACACTATATACCAAACTGTAGACAAGAATGATAGAAGAGAGACTGTGCTCCAACACAGAGAATGTCATACACCAGAGAATGTGCTCCCTGCCAAATGGGCTAGAGTGAAGGTGATACAAGAGAGAGCCCCTCTGCGAGAATGTGCTATAAGAATGTCCTACAAGAGAGTCTCCCCATCCCCTACAAGAGAGTCTCCCCTCTGTGAGAATGTGCTATAAGAATGTCCTACAAGAGAGTCTCCCCATCCCCTACCGAGAGAGTGCTCCCCTTATCTCCTCCTTGGGTGTCCTTCTCCTCGAAG
Source organism: Cibotium barometz (assembly GCF_041138505.1). Classification (NCBI taxonomy): domain Eukaryota; kingdom Viridiplantae; phylum Streptophyta; class Polypodiopsida; order Cyatheales; family Cibotiaceae; genus Cibotium; species Cibotium barometz. The sequence goes on from NC_141091.1 coordinate 47,745,709, forward strand.
TCCCAACCCTCATCATGTAGTGTAGAGGGAAGATCTTCCGTCGGGAAAAGGAAGATGGTGCTCAAGAGGATCTCACCATACCTTGGGAAAGAGAGACGAGTTTTGCCTCCATGAGTTCCATTGGAGTAGGCCATGCACATTGGAGATGTTAAAGGGCATCGGGGCTGTGACAGCAATCGGAGATTTCAGAGGGGACACCGACGGCGATGGCAGTTAGAGGGCACCGATATGGTGATGGCGGCCGGAGCGGTCGGCAGTCGGAGGACACCGGTGGTGATGACGGTCAGAAATGTCTAAGGGCACCGGTGGTAACGGTGATCATAGTGCTGGACGGCATTGGCGGTGACGGTGGTGGTCGGAGCGGTCGGAGATGTCGGAGGTGAGCTCCTGGTGGAGTGTGGAGGACCTGGCTTCTCGTCCACATATATTATCCATAAATCAATTTCTATATTATTGGATAATATATATTTCTTTATCAACATCAATTCTAAAAAATGTAAAAGTCCAATGTATATGTAGATTATATGTCTCAAATCTAACTTTTATGATACTTACATGCACTAAACTTCAAACTCTCATTTTCAAATACACTTTTTCAAATATATATGTAGATTTTAAATCTAACTTTTATGATACTCCATTTTACATGCACAAAAAACTCAAACTCTCATTTTGGAATGCAAATTTTCAAATGCTCAAGTGTCCAAAAAGAGTTTCAATTGAGAGAATACTTTTAAGAAAACTCAAGATGTACCATATAGAGGATTGGTATAGACTATTCTCATCGATATGATCTCACAAAGACATATAAATTCATAAAAAGTTTTTGCATGAGATTTTTAGATTTGTTGTTTTTGGAAAGGAAACATGCATAAATAACTATGGTTGCATTTTCATTTCTATAAAACTTGATTTAAAAAATGATAATTGGGAGAGGTGACCCAACTTTGATACTATTGTCTTGTATTCTCACTTGAAGAAGATTACCTGAACCAAGTATGCTTGAGACACAAGCACTAAAAGTTCTAAAAAAACATATGGGATTTATGCCATGCATAAAATATTTTTAGAATCGTACTTTTTCAAATGTATGAAAATGATAGCATGCATGGATAATCATTCCATTTCTTTTTAAAGGCCTAGAAACATGGTAAAATATTAGATCCTACTACCATGGTAAAACTTAAGTCCGTATTATCATGATGAAAATATAGACCACTTTGGAAAATATAAATTTTCAATGTATATATTAAAAGTATAGAAACATTGGGCAAATCTTTTGAAATTTATATCTTATATGCTAGCATGTAGTGCATTTTCGATGAACTTTTATTTACAAACCACTCAAAAGAAATAACTTCTATCTTATATGCTAACATGTAGTGCATTTTTTAAGATTTATTATTTACAAACCACTCAAAATAATGGTTTTACAATCTTTTACCTTGTCCTTCTAAAATAGTCCAAGGTTTTTCATGGACCTTGTAGAGTATCCGTTGGGCTAAAAATAGACGTTGTTTTTTCTTTGCATAGAAAGTTAACTTAAAAATATGAGATGTAAACATGTTGTGTATAATACTTTATTAAAGGGAGAGAAAAAAATTTATAATCATACACTAGTATAGTTTATCTATTTATCATCTCTAATAATAAATCTAGAAGAGTGATTTTTCTTTAATGTATAAAAATAAGTTTTGCCAACCCTTTGTGATCAACATTACTTTGTGGTAATGGCCATAAGAACTTAAGGCGGTGCCTAAGGATATTATTAACGATAAAACTCTATGATCGATGCCTTTTATATTCAAATTTGTTCCAAATAAGCCAATGGTGGAAACATCTCTAAATTCATTCTAGAAGCAATCTAGAGCTTAAGAAGTCATAAAAGAACTAAATCTAATTTCTAACTACTTTGGAAGAATTTATGAATCATAAAAGATATAAATCTAATTACTATGGCACAAGTGTATTAATGGTATGCACGAGATACATCAACACGATGTCTCAAAGATGACACTACAAATCAGTCAAAATGTGATATTATGGAATGAAAACATTATTAGGCATTAGGATAGAATTGCTTAATGTAACATGGACTGGTTTGTAAGGTTAAATATAAGACATTATTACCTAGCATCTAGTTTATGTTTTATGTTCTAAATATTTTGTTTAGAGTACAATGCTTAATAGGGTAAAGAAAGAAAGAGAAACATGTGAACATTTTCCTCCCGACACACAACACGCACATAACATTAGGCAAAATTCGGACTCAAAAAGAGTCCTTTAAGAAATGCCATGTTAGGTTTTTCTTAAAACATGGGCTGATTAGTTAAATTTTTGTAAATAAAATCAAAATTTATCAAAGATTGTAGATTGGGAATCTACTCTTTGAGCTCTTTCCAATGATATATAGCATGATTGACAATTTTGCATATTCAGGAAGTTTTTAAATTAGTGATGATATTCAAGAAAATCCCAAATTAGTGATGATGTGGCATGTTGAGATGTGGCACGTCAACATGCCACATTATCACCAATAAAAAATTGTATTAAATCCTAAATGCCATAAAAGGTGAGTTACATCCAAAATGCCATAACAAGCGAGCTACATTGAGTATGGAGTTATGCAACATAAAACACAATAGGCTGGTCTCTATTCATCGTCCTTCTCCTCCTCCTCCTCCTCCTCCTTGTCTATCGCCTCTTCGTCATCTTGCTATATCACACAAGACTAAGTAATGTTAAAGCAAAAACTAGATAAATTTATAAAAGCTTATAAAACTAAAATAATATGAACTTACATTGGGCATAGCTTCATAGTTCAAAGTGACACCCTATTGTCGTAACCATTCAAATGTGGCCGAGATCCAATTGCGATAAGCAAAGTTGTACTCCTCACAAGAAGGAGAACGGCCCACCATACACACATTAAAATAGAAAAATTTATGTAAGATTTATTTCTTTGGAAACCAAAGTTTTGAATACAAAATGTTAAGAGTTCAAATACTTACAAACTGAGCAAGGAAAGATGGCCTTCCACCCGATCCAAGATGAGAAGTCCCTCTTTTATGCATGCGTACTCGAACTGCTTCTCTTTGTTGGTTGAATAGATCAAGATTTTCTTGGTACGCCTTTTTGGCCTTCTTCGAATCCTTTTTTGATTCTCTTCGCAGGTTGATGCCATGAGAAAACCTTTGGACATCTTTTGGGCCTTTTGCTAATGACCTTCATTAGCAATGGACCAATAGGAAGAGAGTCCAATGTGCACATTTGGTCCATTGCTAATGACCTTCATTAGCAATGGACCAATAGGAAGAGAGTCCAATGTGCACATTTGGTCTCCTCCAAAAGTAGGGGGCAACTAGGCTTGTCTCCCTCATTACTACATTTGTGGGGTTCAAAAAGTAGGGAGTGGCCTTCATAAATTAGGGAGGTGGAGTGCATTTTTCAAAAAAAAATTCAAAAGTGCATTTTTCCCTGTCAAAACCCAACCCAAACCATATTATATCAAAAAACTTATTTTTTCACCTCAGATTTCTCTCCCTTCACATTATTCTTCTCTCCAAAATCATCCTCTTCACCCCAAACCTCAAATCTCCATAACTCATTCTCTCTCTATTGTGCAACCTTCTCTCTCTCTCTCTCTCTCTCTCTCTCTCTCTCTCTCACTCTCTCTATATTGTCAGTAGATCTTCAACCTATCTCTCTACTATGCATCCTCTCTCTCTCTCTCTCTCTCTCTCTCTCTCTCTCTCTCTCTCTCTCTCTCTCTCTCCCTTCCTTCTCTCTATTGTGCTCAGATTTACAACGTTCTCTATCTTTATCATGCACGCGTGCACATATTCGAATCTCCTCACACCCACATCTACCTCCCTCTCCACAACAACCTCTAATCTATATTGTGCAATCTTCTTTCTTTCTCCCCCCCCCCCTAGCAGAACACACTATGGAGGGTAGTGCATCTTTGTCGAGAAGAAGGCCAAGGGATGAGATTGGGGCTTTGCTCATGCATAATACCAGGGATGAACACGGTGCTTGGGTTGAAAAACAATTTCAAAAGGGAGATTGGGTGTATTTGTAGCCCAGTGCCACTGGACCACATCTAGTTCGGCGTCGAGATGTGGTTGAGCACCATTGGAAGGGGCGTCTACTAGAGTTCAAGGAAACAAGGCATGATGGATTGGTGGCCCTAGTGCAACATGTGTAAGTTTGGCATCGAGAATTTCTTTAAGCCGACATCGTCATCGTCCTCGTTTCCCTTGCAACTGTATGCTTTCACTTTGGTATGTTAGTATAAATGGTATTTGAATTGTTCTTTTTAACTTTATTTGACACTTTCCTCATTTCTAGATATTTTTCCTTCCAATATCATTGAGGAGCAGCCCATAAGGAGCCTAACAGGAACATTCTATGCCGTACACGTGCACATTGGGGATGGTGTATTCTCTGACAGTGCCCCGTTGAAAGATTTTCTTCTACACCCATAAATATATAGTCTCGACACACGTAAACGGGTTTGGTAAGCTTGAAAAGGTCCCCTCTCCTTCCCTCTCTAGGTGCTGAATGGCCAATGCCTGATGTTTGGACTATTTTTGCTCTTAAAGCAAAGATGGACAATGATATATATTCTTCTTTGAAGTACACAAAGTCCTCAAGATTGGTTGGTCTTAGTTGGGCATGCCCTGTGCATGTGTTTGCCCACATGTTTCGGGCCATTACTTGCACACGAATGCCAACAATGTACATGTGCAAGGTGATAGGCTATGAAGAGATTGTCAATTTGCTTGGCCAAGGGTGGGTCATTATGGAGGGGGAGCACAAAGGAGAGAATTTCAGGTGCAATGTAGTGCATTCCAGTGTCTCCTTTCAATTCTTGCGAGCTCATACCACTTTGTGTACTCGTTTTTGTTACGAGCAGTGGATGAGGAAGAAGGGTGCATGGATACCCTTACAAGCTCAAGAGGAGGTTGTAGAGCTTGTATATCTCTTATAGGCCTATCTAATGTGGGCGTAGAGATTGTCCAAGCAGGTAAGGATTGGAGCCTTTTGAATGTCCGTGATCACCTACGCATTTTGGGATTTGAGGGAATCAATAATGCTTGCTTCAATGTGCAGGGTAGGAAGGTAAGGATTGTTTAACATTTAAACCTCTGTACTTTCTCACCCCCTTTTTGGAGTAACTTATTGTGTTGGGTGTTTGGATAGGTTGGAAGGAGGATGGAAGAAAACACCAAGGTGTTCTCGGATTGGGGGCCAGGTGATGTCACCTTTGTTCAAAGAATCTAAGCTATGAGTATCCACTAGAACAATTTTGTAATATCCCTCCACCGGAGTTTTGTATAAAAAAATATTTTCTGAGATACTTCGGTGTTTAAAATATGTTGTCTAGTTTCTTGAAAAGGTGGTTTCGTCTTTTAAAAAATTAACTTTTTTTTTTGGTCCAATGTGAAATGGCCACTATCTTGTATAAATAGTATTTTGAAGGCCTTATGTATCATTTTTCACTCATTCTCAACAGCACAAGCCACCTCCACTCTCGAGCGTCAGAGCACATAACTACGTAAGAACGTTTCATGGACTTTTTCCATGAGAGCGAGTTTCCAGAGGCCACACACTTGTATGCAATGTTCACTCGTGAGATCGATTGGATCTCCACACTGCCTCCACGAAGATTTATTTGTGGACACGTTATCTTACATGGACACCCACATCAAGCTGCACTCTATCTCTTTGGCCAATTGATGACATATTGTGGGTGCTCTCGAACCTCCTAGTGTACATTAACCACAACGAAAGGCCCTTCCAAAAGCGGCTCAGAAGATTTGAAGCAATGGCTATGAAATCTGGACACTTCCTAGAGCTTGACAAGAAGCAAGTATGCAAGATCAACAGAGGTGCCATTGACCATCACTTCCTATCGTGGTTGGCCTGCTTTGTTTTCTTTCTTTTAGAAGGAGAGGAGGAAGAGGAGGTTGAAATGCCACAACTGTGCCTTGGCGGATTCATCCATGACAAGGAAGAAAACAAGGAAACTTGGTTTTTTCCATTTGAGGAGGAAGATGAATGTCTGAAGCCATGTAGACATGTTCAACAACTGCCACCATGCCTTCATTTTGAGTTTTCTTGAAAGCTAGAAATCTTCCCTTCAATGATGTTCCAAAACACCATAAACTTTAACTCTGTGTGGCCCTCTTGAGCTTGGCTGTAAGTTAACCCAATAATTCACCCTGAATCTCTCCCTAACCCACATACCTTTCTCATTCCTAGAGTTGTTAAGAACATACTCAGAGATGGAATCACTAGGTGTCCTATTCGATGTTTCCATGGCTGAGAACTTGCTTACAAGATTATAAAGTGACTTAAGTGGGATTAGAGGAGGAATAGGGAGGTTAGAAGGCTGCTAGAGGATTAGCTAAGAGCTTAGAGAGCCATTAAACCTTGCAACAAGATTTACAAGTGATTACAGAGGGATTAAAGAGGTTATAGTAAGATTAGTAGAGGTATGGAAGCTTGCAAGAGGGTTAGAAACTTGCTACAAGATTAAGGAGAGATTAAAGACACACAAAAGGATTGGAGAGAGAGTACAAGCTTACAACAAAGATTAGAAAGAGATTAGAAGACTGTATGCAAGATTAGAGAGAGATTAGAGAGGTTATAACAAGATTAGTAGAGATATGGAAGCTTGCAAGCGAGCTAGAAACTTGTTGTTGCAAGCTTAAGAAGAGATTAATGACACACAAGAGGATTGGAGAGAGATTACAAGCTTACAACAAAGATTAGAAAGAGATTAGAAGGTTGCAAGAAAGATTAGAGAGGGATTAGAGAGGGATTAGAGAGGTCTAGGACCAATGGTTTATAGGTATAATTAGTTTAAGAGCACATAAAGGGGCTAGGAAGCTTGGAGAATCCTTTTTTCACTATAGAATAATATGGAACCACTTTTTTGGAGATAAAATCACATTTTTGGAGGGAAACAAAAAAAATTTAATTTTTAGGGTTACTTTTTGGCCGAGCAGATCTGGTGGGGCCCAAGGGAGGTGAAGTGACACTCAGTGGGGCTACTAGATAAAAAAGGTGATGCGATTGGGGTTACTAGAGGGACAAGCCTAAAGTATATCAATAAATACCCCTACTTTAGGTCCTAAATCTAGTGGATAGAATGTGCACTCCCCCCCTCCCATTGTTCCAAACTTGATTAAAATGTCATTAAAATGTGTACTCCTCCCCTCCCATTGTTCCAAACTTGATTAAAATGTCATTAAAATTAATCCTAAAGGGCTCTTTTGTAGTTCATATTTTCCCTAATGAGTGTCCTGAGACTAAGCTTGATCATGTATTAGTGTTATATCTTGAGGCTCTCTCTCTCAAGTTTTATAAGACTCAAACTTGAGTTTGACCCTATATTAGCTATATATATGCGTAGGGCTAAAACACTTGTTTAAGCCTCAATGGTTGAGAGAATAGACAAGTGTTATGAGGCTTAAACTTGAGTTTGGGCCTCTCCTAAAAAGTTTGAGCCTATGAAGAAATGGTTGAGAGAATGGACACGTTTGAGCCTTTTTTAGTGTATTTGTGTGTGTAGAGCTTAAACTCAAGTTTGGGCCTCAGTGGCCGAAAGTGGACAAGTTTCACGAGGCTCAAACTTGAGTTTGAGCCTGTATAGTGTATTTGTTTATGAGCTTCAAACTTAAGTTTGTGGCTGTATTAGTATATTTTCATGTTTTAGCATCATTTGGGCAGCCAAATGCGCCATCCAAATGCCATCTTCAAGCTACCTACTCTTCGACAGCTTCTCAACTGGTCCGTTTGTTCACAATTGCCACCTTTGCTACCATTCCAAAGCCTGGCACACAACCCTAAACCACCTAGGGTCCCAAAATGACCCTTCAATATATGGCCACTTGTAGTTGTTGCCGTCTCTATGGTCACCTAGAGAAACAAAGTGTGCACTGTGTGGTTGTTTTGGACACTCTCGCTCACCACGCACCAACCGCCTTAGAATCTTCGACACGACCACCACCAACCACAACCACCGGGGACTCCACTATGGGCCCCTCATTTTTGCCACAATATCGCCATCCCCAGCCCAGTCGGCCCACCATGTTTGTATTGTGTGACTCATTGCCTGACTCTCTACTCGTCACCTACTCCTCCTCCATCCAGTAGCACAATAGCAAAGCAACAAATCCTAACAAAGTGCACTAGCAAGCGAGTACAACATTTTGGATGAGTGATGATCATGTTCTACGTGTCTTGTTTGCTAGCATTATAGAATGGCCCTCAGGCCATTCTACACACCTTGTGCTTCACTAGAACATAGGGCCCATGGTAGAATGGTCGTATGGCCATTCTTGAACCCCTTGCACTTTACAAGAAAAACAATGTGCATGGTAGAGTGGTCCTAGGGACATTCCACACCCTTTTGCTACATTGGATATAGAATGGCCCTAGAGGCATTCCATGTCCTTTATGTTACATTCAAGAAAGAGTGTGCGTGGTAGAATGGCCCTAGGGTCATTCAATAATCTGGCATGCATGATAGATGTAGAATGGCCCTAGTAGGGACATTCTTAACATCTTATTATTATTCTTATCTCACCTTTGATTTTTCAAGTGCTTGTTTCAAACCAAATCTTGTTTGGTAATGTTCCTCTTACTAGCCTAAGAGACAAGTTCTATAAAAACATTGTTGATTTGAACATTTTTTTAAACACAATTTTATAGATTGAGCAGCCTTATTTAATTTCATGTTGGGAAAGAAGAAAAACCTTAAAAAACTCAAAAAATGGGCTAATTTGTGAATGGATTTTTTCTCGTTTTTTCTAATATGTTGTTTCTCTTTGTTTTCTTCTTGATTTAACTTGCCTTTTTTATACTTTTGAAGTATTCTATGCTATTTTTTGAATTTTCGTTTACCTCTAGTGGTTTGTAGAGTGCCTTGTAGTAATATTATTTCTATATTATGTATGTATTCTTTATTTTCAATCTTTGTATTGCTTTCTTTATAATGTTGAATAAAAAAGTCCCCAAACCAATTAGATAAGGTTACAATTAAAGATATTATGGTGCCAATTTGTAATTATTGATGCATGTATCATGGTGCTAAGTTTATCCATGCATATACACCACGCTCTCATTGTGTACATGAATGACAAGGAAGTATAGGCTATAGGTAGCTTGGATAGGGATCAGGCAGCCATGATGGAGGTCACAAGCTGATAAAACTATAGTCCCACAGCTATGGTGACCTTCAAGGAGAGAAGAGGCTATGGAGGAAATGAGAGGGTAGCATTCATGGGGTGAGTGAAGATGTAGAAGATAATGCACAAGAGGGATTCGTGCAAAAAAAAGGAATACGTCTCCATTCATTCCAAATGCTAGATATAGCTTTTTTGCTTACAAGGTAGATTGCACCCATTGATGCCACTTGGACTTGACCTTTTTCCTATTGGCTCTTCCAATTCCTTAGCAATGATATTGGACCCCTTACAACCATTCAATTTCTTTCTTATTTCCTAGTGCACATTTTCTCCTCCTCAGCATACTAAACATCAATATTCCAATAGCTTTTACCTGGTTACAATTGTAGGTATTGTTGCACTCAATCTATATTTAGGCCCACATGCATTGTTAAGTTTTTACATGCATGGACAAACCATGCTCTCCTTGTTGTGAGAGAGCTTCTTTATCTTTTACATAAGTAAGCTTTATTTATGCTCTATCTCCTTGTATTAGGTGTTGGGTATGCCTTGGGAAAAGCTATTTATAGTATGCTTATGTAAGTAACATTAACGCGGTGGACTAGAGCAAACATTGCCTCAACCAGGTAACCCACATTTGTCTAGTCTCTATATCTTGTACATCCTAGAATCTAACAACAAAATTATCTTCAATATTATAATGGCTTTTTTTTGTAGTTGGATGCGAAAATCGATTAAGAATTTGTATTGTCTTATGAAAACCGACTAAAAATGTAGCCTTTAAAAAACGGCTAGAAACTTTTGCATTCTTTGAAAACCGATGGGTCTTCTAAAAAACAAGTTGAAATTGGGAGAAAAGGTTTTTTCACTGAGCACCAAGGCTATGTATTTTTACCGGTTGAAATTTGGAAAAACCGACTAAAAATATATGAAGCCATTACAAAAATCGATTCAATTGTACTAGTCTTTAGATAAAATGCCTAGAAAACGGATTAGTTTTGTCCTTATTTTGAAAAAACGTTTTTGTCCGAGGCTGGGTCGGGCTCAGGAGTTGGAGTCAGAACTTTATACAGACTCCAGAGTCCAAACGCGGGCTCAAAAAGCCGGTTTATGTGTGGGTCAGTGTTAGAAAAAAACATTTTTTCTAACCAGTGAAAATAAGGAGATTTTTCCTCGACCGGTTGTCCTTTCAAAATTTTGAAAGGACCTAACCGGTTTTATAACTAAAACTGGTAAAAATCCAACCGGTTATTTCAAGACTAGCCTCAACGATAGTCGATTTTTTTAAAATTGCAGCCGGTTTTTTAACACTAAAGGACGGTTTTTTTTCTGACACTGCCAGTGTGGGTAGGTAAAAATTTAAAAATCTTGTTGTCGAGCCCTGCAGACTCCAGAGGCCAGATAAGAACTCCCGAAAAAGGTGATATCAGTTCATAATTGGCTGGAGGCTGGCAACGATCTCGCCGCAACATGCTTGCAGACTCGGTCGGAGTCGGCAATTCAACGCCCCGGCAACTGCCCTTCAAAACGCATCATTTTCTATGTTTTTTTTTATCCCTTTCTGAGGAGAGGCAAGGGGGATCGGGGCTCATGATTTCCTTAGGGCAAGCATCTAACATGCGTAACTACGCAATTATGGGCTTTAATTGGGTGTTCCAAATCGTGTTAATGTTGGTGCTTTCATGTCAAGCGGCCTCAACACAAAGCGCTGATTATTGCCCCTCCTTTGTGTTTGTATTTGGGGACTCTCTCTCGGATACGGGCAACCTCGTGAGAACATGGAACCCTGCCCTGCTCTCACCAGCTTTCCTTCCCTATGGAATCACCTACTTCAAGACTGCGGCACAACGCTTCTCAGACGGTCGTCTAATCATCGATTGCATAGGCAAGTATCAAAGCATTATAATAATCTTGGGCAAGAGGTCAAAGATTATCCAATTAGAGGTTAATAATCTACTTGATGTCAAGGCGATCTTCTCTGACAAGTATATTTTCCGTGTGTGATTTGGTGCTGCAGTGCAGTCGCTGGGCCTCCCTTTCTTGCCACCTTTCTTGAACTTTGTCGGGACCGATTTCTCTTACGGGGTAAACTACGCAGTGGGCAGTGCAACAGCTCTCAATTACACCTTCTCTGTAGAGCTTGGGGCTACGCCCTACACCAACTACACACTAGACGTTCAATTACAATGGCATCAGACCTTCTTGCAATTTATTGAATCAGGTATTAATCTTCACTCCCTTATGAAACTCCTTAGGATAATTTGCAAGTGCTAATCCCAAGCCAGAACATACGTTAATATATATGGTTGTAAATTATGTGGCATAAAAGTGTTAATAGCTAATTATCGTTACCAGCTAGAGCCACGTGATTAATTAATTGATTGCTTGAAGGTTTGCAGGGAGGTGTGACCACTATCCCCAATGCATCAGCTATATCAGAGGCTACTTACTTCATAGAAATCGGTGGAAATGATCTTGAAAATTTTGTCGTGTCCGGGTTTGAATATGCAGAAACCATGAACTTGCTACCCCTTGTAGTGGACAAGGTTGCCGAAACTATCCGGGTAAGGTTTTATCACTTTACTAATCTCAGCTGAATGCATGCATCAAGCCCGCCTTATACCTGCATTTGCTAGTGCGATGCAGCTAAACTAGAGGCGGCGGGGGTGCTACTCTAATTAGTGCAATTATATGAACATCATAGTGCAGTTATGGTTTAAGATGCTCAACCAACGTAATCGTAATCTTGATTTTGGATATATGCATGGTGAAGTTTCTATACGACAAGGGGCGCGTAATTTTATGATAAGCGGCATAGGCTTGATGGGATGCAGTCCCATAACGAAGTATTTTACGGGCCGCGACCAAACATTGGACGAGAGGGGATGTTTGGCGTGGGTGAATGAGGTCTCCCGCAACTACACTGACTCTCTGGGGCGCTTGAGTGAGTCTCTACAGCACCTCTTACCCAGTGCGACCTTCGTCTTCTTGGACCTCTACTCGGCTTTCGACGAGATCATGACCAACCCTGTTAACTATGGTATATTCTTGCTCACTACTCCCTAAATTGAATTAATTTGCAAAACACATAAACGCTTAAAATTATCTTTACTCAGAATATATGTACCCAAAAAGTTTTTTTGTGATTAATTAATTAGTTGGTGTGTACAAACCTTGGGTTTAACACACCAAAATTTTATTATGTTTATTAAGGTTTTTTTTAAGCTCAAAAGTGGAAATGGTGTTGGGTCCACATGCTTTCTATTTTTGCTTTCTTTCTATCTATGTTAGCCTCTATTACTTTCTATTAAAGGTTGATGTCCTCCATAATGTTTCTTTTTTTAGGCTCATGATGTCCTCCATAATCTTTTTTTTTTTTGGGCTCACTATTTTCTTTAAAAAGGCAAGAGGGCTCATTCTTTTTCACTTCGAGGGGAGAGGTAGGGAGAGAGGCACACCCTAAGGTATATGGTATGTATTAATTAACTTTGGCAATAGAAAATGTAAATTTTGTCACCATAGACTTTAAAAGGTTTGTAACATTATAAAATCTAAGGTTTGAGTGAATATGCACCACACCTAAAAAAATTAATTAATAAGTTTGAGTGAATATACAGATAATTAATTAATTATCTTTACTCATATTAAGATTAAAAATGCTGGGGCTATAATATGACTATCTTGTCATAAGATCCTCCAATGAGTAAATATTTTAACGTACACTACTACAATAATTTTTAGAGGTGTGGCCTTTAAGTACTTACGGATTCGGTTGACATTTGCTACAGGACTTATTGATATTGAAAATGCATGTTGTGGAGCACCAAGCCTTGGAATGGCAACATTGAATCGATATAATCCTTTGGCTTTATGTAGTCATGTTAGTGTCTTATGTGATGATCCCAACACTTTCTTGATTTGGGATGGAATTCACTTCACTGACAATGTGTATCGACAGATTGTCAATATGTTTATTGAAGGAAGATTCATCACACCTTCAAATGCACTTTCAAGGTGTGGTGCTACATCTCTTGTGGGAGCTTCATTTGGTGTGAGAGCATAATTTTTTGAAACTTGTTATTCCTTTGCTTTTATAATAAATGCTCAAAAGTTGTGACTTCTATTATAAAGTTTATCTAGCAATCAATTATTGTATTCTTTGGCAAGATGCATTCCCTTATTAACATCAACTATCTAATTTAGTTTAATTTTAAAAATAGAATTATAATAAATGTTAAATATAATGTAAGTTCCAACTTCTATTGATGCACCAATAACTAGGTCTACTTTTTAATAATAAAAGTGTCACTTCTTGAGAGAGCATGATTGAGGTATGGTGTGAGAACATAATTTTTTCAACTTTTTATTCCTTTGCTTTTATAATAAATGCCCAAAAGTTGTGACTCGTATTATAAAGTTTATCTTGCAAAATCAATTATTGTATTCTTTGTAAGATGCATTCCTTTATCTACACCAACTATCTAATTTAGTTTAATCTTAAAAATAGAATTATAGTAAATGTTAAATATAATGTAGGATCCAACTTCTATTATAATGCACCAATAAGCACTTCTAGTTTTCAATAATAAAATTGTCACTTTATTTAACAATGTGTATATATAAAGATTTTCAAGTTAAGAGATAAACGTACAAATAGAAGTTTGTCATTTACCACGAGATTTAGAAGAGTTTATTCTTCTTGAAAATCTCTCTATATCACTACAAGGGATCGGGCTCATACCCGCGCTCTTAGCCGCTAAAAATGACTTGTGAAAAAAAGTAGCGGGCCCGTGTATCAGCGCGTGTATCATCGCGGCCAGAGACATGCGTGTAAAACCGCGTGTATAGTACAACTCAGACGCGCGTATACACGGGTGTGTAGCCACGTTTTTTACACAGACGCATTGATACACGCGGCTATACATGCTTTTTCTTATATTAGACGAACTTATACACGGGTGTATAGCCGCATCCTGTTCAGTTCCAATATCCCAGACGCGTTTATACCTGCGTCTATACACGCGTTTCTTTAATTTAGATGCGCTTATACACGCGTGACTGCCAGTTTATATGCATTAATACACGCGTAATTTCCAGGGTATCCGCGTAGATACACGCGAGTTTTAGCAGTTCTGACGCGTTTATACACGCGAACAGAGAGCCAAAAAAAAAATCCAGAGAGTGCTATTTGGTGCCTGAATACTGTTCCAGCATTCCAGCACCCAATAGCACTCTCTGGTTTAGGGTTTTTGGTGCATTAGACCATCCCATTAGACCATCCACGAAGAACATATGTGTTGAAATGTAGAGAGAAAGAGACGAGACAAGAGACACATCATGTACGCTCCCAAAGACTGATTCATATTGAGGACAAGATACATATATATAGGTGAGACCAAGTTAGGTAGAGTGAGCCATATATAGAGCTCCAACACCCCCACTCAAACAAGGGTCTCTAGCTATGGATGAAAAAACCCTTGGGGAGTACAAGGGAAAAACCCAAGCCCCTATACAAATGTGAAAATATGAACCAGAAGTAATGATGTGAAAGTGCATTGTGCATCTATGTACAAATATACAAAAGGACCAAGAGGTCACAGTGAGCAATTGTGGAATGTGCAAAGTGCATGGTGTTTAGAAGATTACAACGATATATGTACAAAGCTACCATAAGAGTAAAGAGCCTAATCTAGAAAGAGTGAGCCCGAGGCAACTCCAAGCTCTGAGCGCAAGAGAATGAAGCGTGACTCATTGAGACCTTTGGTAAGAATATCTGCAATCATCTGGTCACTTGGACAATGTTCAATCATGATAGTGCCTTTGCGTACTTCGTATCGAACATAATGGTAATGCACAGCAATATGTTTTGACTTGTTATGTTGGACATAGTCTTTTGCAAGACTAATAGCACTCTGATTATCACACCGCAAGGGTGTACTAGAAAGAGGAGAATGGCCGATATCTGTCAACACTTGTCGAAGCCAAATGAGTTCACGAGCTGCAAGTGATGCCGCAACATATTCAGATTCGGTTGTAGAGACTGCAACACAACGTTGTTTCTTGCTGGTCCAAGAAATAAGACAACCATTAATGAAGAAACAATTGCCACTAGTAGATCGCATAGATAAATGTGAGCTGGCCCAATCTGCATCTGTGTAACCCAAAAGAGAAAGAGATGGAATGGAGTCGGATGTGAATTGTCGTTGATAAACCAAACCATAATCTATAGTGCCTTTCAAGTATTTCAACACGCGCTTTGCTGAAGACCAATGCTTAAGAGAAGGACATGCAAGGTGTTGCCCGAGATAGTTAGCAATAAACAAAATGTCAGGACGAGTGTTCAAACCAACAACTTGAAGACATCCAACCAAATTAGCATATGGTTGATTTGTAACAAGCTGGCCACCACCATCAGAAGTGTTTTTCATGGAACTCGCAAGACAAGGAGTAGTTGCTGAATGTGCAGATTCCAAACCAAACTTCTTAATAGTATCTTCAATAAACTTTGACTGTCGAAGTAATAAAATACCTTTACTGCGATCCCTTTGAATCTGAATGCCAAGACACGAGTGAAGCTCTCCAAGATCCACCATATCAAATGCCGAAGATAACAACTGCTTACTTTGGTGTAGAAATCCCAAATCATTGGAAACAAGGATTGTATCATCCACATAAAGGGCAAGGATTACAAAACTACCATTTTGGTGTTTGGTAAATAAGTTGGGATCAGAAGAGCAAGAGAGAAAACCATGGGAGGTAAGAAAAAGATCAAACTTGATGTACCAGGCCCGTGAAGCTTGTTTAAGACCATATAAAGCCCTATGAAGACGAGCAACAAGACCTTCCTTCCCTGCAACAACAAATCCTTCTGGCTGCTCCATGTAAATTTCTTCATTCAAATCTCCATTCAAGAAAGCTGTGCGCACGTCCATCTGATGAATTTCTAAGTCAAATTGAACAGCAAATGCCAATAAAACCGGAATACTAGTAATGCGAACAACTGGTGAAAAGGTTTCGTGATAATCAACGCCAGCAACTTGAGAATAACCTTTGGCAACTAAACGTGCCTTGAATTTGTCAAAGGATCCATCTGCTTTAAATTTTGTCTTATATACCCACTTACACTTAATGGCAGTACGGCCAGGAGGTAGCTCAGTGAGTATCCATGTACCTTTAGAGATAAGAGAATCATACTCTGCTTCCATAGCCTCTTGCCATTGATCCTTTTGTGGAGAACATATAGCATCACTGTACGTGGCTGGATCTTCAGAAGTAGAGAAAACATTAGCCTCAAAATCTTCATCATAAACATGACAAGAACCATGCTCAAAATCAATAGGCAGATCAATAAAAATGTCAACATCATCAATGACAGCATTCGGAATCAATGGTTGTGAAGAGGAAAGTTGCCCTTTAGATGGTTGTGAAGAGGAAATTTGCTCTATAGAAGAAGATTCATCATCACACAAGAATGGAAAAGCTTGAAGCAAAGATTTAGTATCATCAGAATCATCCATGGACCATGTACCGCCCATAAGCTGTTCATTGAAAATAGCATCACGATTCACAAGCACTTTCTTGGAGGACGGGTCATAGAATTTGTAGCCTTTGGAAGTGTCAGAATACCCAATAAAAATAACTTTAAGGCCAGGAGCATCAAGCTTTGCTCGTGTTTCTTTAGGAACATGAATGTAAGCAATACATCCAAAGGTTCGAAAATGAGATACAGAAGGAATTTCACCTGTCCATGCTGTGATGGGTATCTTACCAGAAGGAGCAGTAGTAGGAAGATGATTCTGAACAAAGACTACTGTCAAGAGAGCTTCACTCCAGAAGGCACGAGATAACCCAGAATGAATCAGCATACATCGTATAGCATTGATAATAGTGCGATTCTTACGTTCAGCAACACCGTTCTGTTGAGGTGAATATGGAATTGTATGTTCATGATGAATACCATGGTCCGTACAATAACTCTCAAACTCACGAGACACATATTCTCCACCATTATCGCTGCGAAGTTTCTTGAGGCGACGTCCAGTTTGAAGTTCGGCAGCCTTGTGAAATTGCTTAAAAACAGATAACGCCTCAGATTTTTGTTGAAGCAAGAAAACAGCTGTATACCGTGAGTAATCATCAATAAACGTAATGAAATAACGATGTTGTGTTCTCGATGGAGGCAAAGGTCCACAAATGTCGGTATGAACAAGATCCAACAAATCATGAGAATGAACTGAATTTGAGAGAGGAAAGGGTTTACGATTGTGTTTGCCAAGAGCACAAAACTCACAGATTCCCATATGAGGATGAGCTTTAAGATCCATTCCGCGTACAAGACCTTGACGATTAAGATTAAGAAGCTTTGAGAAATCAGCATGAACAAAGCGATGATGCCATATCTTGCAATCATGATCCCCTGGAGCAGTGACAACATTTGCTACAGCATCATTAAGAGAGAGCTCAAACAAATTGCCATTACGAGAAGCAGTTGCAATAATCTGTCCATCTTTCTCAATGCGGCATTTGGTGTGGTCGAATCCAACAAACAAACCAAGATCAACAAGTCTTGCAATTGAAAGAAGATTACGTTGAAGTTCTGGGACATGTAAAACCCCTCGTAAAACTCGAGTTGAAGAAGATAAGGTGCCAAGATATAAATCTCCAATGCCCTTGACTTGGCAAGTTGTATCATCAGCAAGATAAACAACACGCTTAACAGGTAAAGAATGATAGTTATGTAGCCACTTAGATTCATATGTCATATTTCCTGTAGCACCAGAATCAATAATGAAAAGTGAACCATCACGTACATGAAGTATTCTGTCTGGGGGAACTGAACATAAAACACAAATTGTTTCAGGCATAGCATTATCATGATGCTCGGCTGCATATGCTCGATTTCGATCTACATCAAATCGACGCTTAAAGCACATGGAAGAGGGATAATCAGATTTTCCACAATAATCACAAGAAGAAGAATCTCTAGATAAACGTGGTTGTTTTGTGGTAATGTTGTGTTCTTCATCATATTGACGTGCCCAACAGTCATCTTCAGTATGACCATTCCTATTACAGTAAGAACAATGCTTGTTAGGAAATTTGAGACGAGAGAAACTACCACCACGACGACCACCTCTATGGTTGCCTCGTTGAAAAGAACGCCTTCGCACATTAAAGGCCCGTTCCAACTGTTGTGACTCAGGCTCCTCTTGTTGTGAAAACATAACTGCATCATGACCAACACTACGTCGTTGTTGACGTTGAGAATACTCAATCAAAGATATGCAAGTTTGGTCAAAATCAAGACCGTCCTTGTTAGAAAGAATGGTAACAATGTTGTCATAAGACGGATCCTTTATTGTATCAAGAAGAATTGTAATAAGTTGCTTTCGTGGAACAGGATCACCCGCAGCAGCAGCAAGTTGATTAATAATAGATTTGAAAGAATCAATATGTCCCGTCATAGCAGTACCAACTTCATACTGTAACTTTGAAAGCAAACCTCTCAAATAAAGTGTTTCTGTAACAGACTTTTTCTGAAAATTTGCTATAAGATACTCCCATACGTCATGGGAAGTAGGAAAGTCATACACATCAAGCATGAGAGAATCACTAAGAGCAGAAAGAATATACCGACGAGCTGCTTTATCACACCTCTGCCAATCCATATAAGCAAGACGCCATGCATCAAAAACAGGGCCTTCCGTGATAAGAACGTTGTCAGAATTCGGAATAATAGGCTGAGACGGACATAGAGAATTGCCAATAACAACATCTGAGAGCTCATCGCCTTCAAGAATTAACAGCATCTTTGCTTTCCAACCGGGAAACCCTTGGCCTTGAAAAGAAGGAATAGAACGTTGGCCAGAAGGAAAACCATTGACGAGAACAGTCATAGCCATATCTATCTGTGAGAAGACGTATAAGATAAAATCACAAAATTTGCACACCATAGACAAGGACGAATGCAAGAGATAAGAGACGTCAATAAGAAAAGAGTCCTCAAAATAGCGAGACGTGGGACGCAAGATTCATTGGTAGACGCTGGATGAAAAAGCTAGATTGGTCGCTTTGCTAAAAATAGCAAAATCCGAGACGTGGGACGCAAGATTCATTGGTAGACGCTTGACGAAAAAGCTAGATTTGGCGGTTTGCTAAAAACGCTTGACGAAGAAGCTAGATTTGGGCGGGTTGCTAAAAACGCTTGACGAAGACGAAACCTGTGTGCTCACAAAGACACTTGATGAAGACGAAACCTGTGTGCTCACACAAAGAACCTGTTTTGCTATTTTACAGATGCAGTTTGCCTGAACTGTCATAACTTTTGACTCACAACTCCGTTTGACAAACTTTTTTGATAGGTTTTGGTTTTAAGGACGCGATTAAGAAACAACTCTAATTACAACAAGTTAAGCTATAAAATCATGTAGACAACACATAATCAAAGAACAATCTTGTAAGACATGAAAGTATAATCATGAATTTAACAAGAAGACATAGATGCTTCCCTCATAGATGCTCTGATACCATGTTGAAATGTAGAGAGAAAGAGACGAGACGAGACACATCATGTACGCTCCCAAAGGCTGATTCATATTGAGGACAAGATACATATATATAGGTGAGACCAAGTTAGGTAGAGTGAGCCATATATAGAGCTCCAACAATATGCACGAGGGAGATTAAGACAAGAACGACATGAATACATACATTGTCATTACACGATTCAAGACAGACATGAATGTAATACTATCGATCAATGAATTCAATATTACTATCAAAATTTCATACATGTATACAAGGGAGTCCATATCTCGAAGTAGCCCATGGCTTGAGTTTACAAAAAAATATATACAATCACATCCTCAATATGGAATGTGATACTACAAGTCTGAGTACTACTCAGACCCAGATGATGACTCGGTGCTCCCCCCATGCTCAGATGAGCTCACATCGGTCGGAATGTCCGAGGAGTAGTGCTCACGTCCACCCTCTGCAGCGGCGGGTGGTGGATCATCAGCAGCTTGTGCCTGTTCAAGTAATATATAGTATATAAGTATATATATATGCAATTCAATAAACCAAAACCATTCGTTACGAATTTTCAAGTACCTGTCGACCGTATGGTCTCATGGCCAACTCAAACTGCGCGTCCGTAATACGTCCCTTGGCTCTGAAGATGGCCCACGTGTCACGTCTGCTATGCCGGCGAGCATACGCAGTATCATGGGTTGTGGGCTTCCTCCCCGTAACCCATCGCTGTATCATAATCAACACAATTTGTAAGATTAAAACAATCATAGAATCAATGAATTAAGTAAACAATCAAATAAAGTGGCAGGATACTTACGAACTCTGCCTCCCATGACTCGACGCCGCCAGATCCGAAATGCGAAGATCCAACGGTCTCCATCTGGATCCGTCGTGCCTCCACATGCTGCCTGCTCTTCACGCCACCCTCTGCTCGTTTCTTTGCCTCCTTCCACTCGCGTTTGTGCGCAGTGGCAGGTTTCTCGGCAGGATAGCCACCCGCAGCTACATTTAGCCGGTCATCGTACGCGAGTTTTTTAAGGTGAGATCTTTTATTACTTAAGATCTCCCTTATTCGCGTCCTTCCCCATACATCCGAGAATGTAGCATGTGGGGGATTGGGGTACCGACTATGTACAGCCTCTATCACCTCCCCAACTAATCGGCTATTTTGATCTTTAAATTTAATAAAACAATTTCTATATGAGTTTGATACTACCCCACGCATGTACTCCATTACCTCCCTCCCCCTCGCATCCATCACTATCCCGCCCCTATCCGTCACATCATAGCAAACCACTCTCTCCATCTCTCTCATCTCCTCCTCTTCCAAACTGTCTCCTCTAACTCTTCTCCCTCTATCTCCTCTCTCACCGCGTGCCCTACTACCTCCCCCACCTCCCCCACCTCCCCCACCAAAGCACCCGCCGCATCCTCCACTCCCACTCTTCCTACTGCTGCGGGTGGAGTCACGACTGGGGGATTGTCTACGTGACGGTGGCTGTGAGCCCTGACGTGACGGTGGCTCTGAGGGAGCACGTGATGGTGGCTGTGAGGGTGTACGTGAGTGTGTCTGGGACGAGGTATGTCTCCTCGATGGACGTGGAAGAGGAGAAGCTGCATGCCGTCTCGTCGGACTCGGAGGAATAGACGGCACTGGAGTGCCCTGGATACTCGCGGTAGGGGTATAGACACCAGGCAGGGAAGGAGGGGGATGGGCATACATATACTCTGTAAGCTCAACCGGACCAGGTTGGCGCCCAAAGTGATTCATCATCTCCATCAACCAATTGCTGTACGCAAATGGATCGGATGAAGAACCTGGAATATCCATAAAGAACCTGCAACAAACATCTTCATGTACATCATGGGCTGTCTCTTGACTCACACAAATTAAATCATTCAAGTCAGTTGCTTGTAAATCATGAAATCTGAAACGTCGCAGTTTTCTGTCTGCAGAAACGCGTGTATACACCCGTCAAAAAACGCGTGTATACACCCGTCCAAAATTGCGTGTATATACGCGTGAAAATACTCTGCAGACAGGTATACACGCGCTTCTACACGCGTTCGTACACGCGACCTGCGAAAAAATTTTCTCGAAAAGACCGACCCCCCGACAAAGACAGAATGTCCTTATAAAAGGACCAGCCATTGTCGCCCCTGTCAGGATGCAGTAACCCAATCGTGTGCAAAAAGACAAACCCAAAGAGCAAAGAGCAAAGTAAACAAATCTGACAAAAGAGACAAGGCACAGGACAAAGTGACTCACCTCTGAAAAAGTGAGTCTTCTCTGCTCCTTCTCTGCTCCCTCCTTCTCCCGTGTGTGTGCTCCTTTCTCTGCTCCCTCCTTGCTGTTGGAAGAGGCGAAAACAGGCGAAAACGCATGCACTGTTGATTTCTTAGTTCAAAATCTATATTTGGGGAAGGCGGGCTATTTTTAGTTTAAACATACCGCCGCGTTTATATTCGCGTTTATCAACGCGGGTATATTCGCGTGTATATGATTATAGCTACATTTAGCCGGTCATCGTACGCGAGTTTTTTAAGGTGAGATCTTTTATTACTTAAGATCTCCCTTATTCGCATCCTTCCCCATACATCCGAGAATGTAGCATGTGGGGGATTGGGGTACCGACTATGTACAGCCTCTATCACCTCCCCAACTAATCGGCTATTTTGATCTTTAAATTTAATAAAACAATTTCTATATGAGTTTGATACTACCCCACGCATGTACTCCATTACCTCCCTCCCCCTCGCATCCATCACTATCCCGCCCCTATCCGTCACATCATAGCAAACCACTCTCTCCATCTCTCTCATCTCCTCCTCTTCCGAACTGTCTCCTCTAACTCTTCTCCCTCTATCTCCTCTCTCACCGCGTGCCCTACTACCTCCCCCGCCTCCCCCACCTCCCCCACCAAAGCACCCGCCGCATCCTCCACTCCCACTCTTCCTACTGCTGCGGGTGGAGTCACGACTGGGGGATTGTCTACGTGACGGTGGCTGTGAGCCCTGACGTGACGGTGGCTCTGAGGGAGCACGTGATGGTGGCTGTGAGGGTGTACGTGAGTGTGTCTGGGATGAGGTATGTCTCCTCGATGGACGTGGAAGAGGAGAAGCTGCATGCCGTCTCGTCGGACTCGGAGGAATAGACGGCAGTGGAGTGCCCTGGATACTCGCGGTAGGGGTATAGACACCAGGCAGGGAAGGAGGGGGATGGGCATACATATACTCTGTAAGCTCAACCGGACCAGGTTGGCGCCCAAAGTGATTCATCATCTCCATCAACCAATTGCTGTACGCAAATGGATCGGATGAAGAACCTGGAATATCCATAAAGAACCTGCAACAAACATCTTCATGTACATCATGGGCTGTCTCTTGACTCACACAAATTAAATCATTCAAGTCAGTTGCTTGCAAATCATGAAATCTGAAACGCCGCAGTTTTCTGTCTGCAGAAACGCGTGTATACACCCGTCAAAAAATGCGTGTATACACCCGTCCAAAAACGCCTGTATATACGCGTGAAAATACTCTGCAGACAGGTATACACGCGCTTCTACACGCGTTCGTACACGCGACCTGCGAAAAAAATTTCTCGAAAAGACCGACCCCCCGACAAAGACAGAATGTCCTTATAAAAGGACCAGCCATTGTCGCCCCTGTCAGGATGCAGTAACCCAATCGTGTGCAAAAAGACAAACCCAAAGAGCAAAGAGCAAAGTAAACAAATCTGACAAAAGAGACAAGGCACAGGACAAAGTGACTCACCTCTGAAAAAGTGAGTCTTCTCTGCTCCTTCTCTGCTCCCTCCTTCTCCCGTGTGTGTGCTCCTTTCTCTGCTCCCTCCTTGCTGTTGGAAGAGGCGAAAACAGGCAAAAACGCATGCACTGTTGATTTCTTAGTTCAAAATCTATATTTGGGGAAGGCGAGCTATTTTTAGTTTAAACATACCGCCGCGTTTATATTCGCGTTTATCAACGCGGGTATATTCGCGTGTATATGATTATAGCTGCGTTTATACACGCGTGTATATGATTATAGCTGTGTTTATACACGCGTTTTGCAGAAATTAGCCGCGTGAATACACGTGATTTTTAGGAAGTAGCCGCGTTAATACACGCAATTTTTAGGAGATAGCCGCGTTAATACACACGATTTTTGTGCTTTCATTAAAAACATATAATGATTTTGTGTTTTCTGATTTGTACACAGGATGTCATCAACCTCTTCAAGCAGTTCTGGGGAAGATGAGACAATGCGTCATCGTAATCGCGATGTGTGGTTGGGACAACGGATCAAATGTATGTGTAATCGATGTCAAGGATGCATTGTACGAGCACGTCGAATTACCTTGAATCACATCTCCATGTATGGAGAATGGAATCAAACAGGTTTAGAGGTGAGTAGATGTAAATTGATGGTATTCAAATGACTCATGGTATCCAAATTAAATTAATAGAGTTGTAACATATAATTTGATAAATTGAAGCAGGATGCAGTACCACACCCTAACATGGTACCCTACGCGCGACGAGAGCACGTAAAGCGTCGACGAGATGATACTGGAGCTTCGGGATCTATTGTCAGAGATGAGTGGGAAAGGGACGACAATAGCCCTGCACCCCACGAAGTTGTGGAAGAGGAGGTGCTTGATGATATGGTGCGGAATCTTTTTAAGGATGATCCCAAAGGTATGGACGACGATGATATGGAACAAGAGCATCTTTATAAGGCTTCATCGACACCGGTGTTTGAAGGGTGCACATTCTCAGTTTTACGTGCTTCACTTGAACTACTTAATATACAAACAGTTTATGGATGGAGCAATGCAAGTCTTGACGCATTGTTGAAGTAAGCATTCTAACTTACAAATTTGAATTAGTGGTTTAAGGTTTAGGATTTAAGACTAATTATAATTGATGATATTGGATGCAGGCTATTATCAAACATGCTTCCAAAGGAAAATAGACTACCCACCTCAAGAGACATAGCGAGGCGCTATGTGACATCTCTTGGAGGACTGGATTATGATAAAATACATGCATGCGTCAATGATTGCATTCTCTTTCGTGGGACGCATAAGGAGGCTCTACATTGTCCCACTTGTGGTGAAGCAAGGTACAGAATAGATATGAAGAGTTTTGATGTACCTCGTAAAGTCTTGCGACACTTTCCTATAATTCCTCGCATCAAACACATGTTCAAGTGCAAATCCATAGCAGAGCTCATGTCATGGCATTCCTCACATCGATCGGATGATGGCATGTGGAGAATTCCCGCAGACACTCCTGCTTGGAAGCATATTGAAGATGAGTGGCCCAGCTTTAAAACAGAGCCCAGAAACTTGAGACTTGGCCTGGGTATGGATGGAGTGAATCCATTTGGTTTCAAAAGCACCGCATACAGCGTGTGGCCAGTTGTGTTGGTGAATTACAACCTTCCACCATCAATGGCGATCAAGAAGGGACATCTTATGTTATCCCTTCTAATTCCAGGGAAACATAAAGTCAAGCATATGGATGTTTATCTTGAACCACTGATTGATGAGTTGGAGGAACTATGGAGAGGTGTTGCGGTGGTGGTTGCATGAGGAAATGGAGAGAGCAGAGAGCAACGAGGGGCTGCATATCACGGCGGAAGAATGGGAGTATGCACGAGGATGCATGTCAAAGGTACATAGAACTAATGTTTTGCATTAGTTGTAAGTGATTTGCTTTTAATATTTATTCACATTGCTTACACAAATATTGCTTCTATTTTGGTCCAGTGCACTATGTTCAATGCTATATGGTGTGAAGGCAAGCATTTTCGAACACAAAGAATTGATGAAAAGAGAAATACACAAGATTGCGGTGTCATTAGTAGCTTTGAGGGAGCTAATGGAAAAATGGATGATTATTGTGGCATAATCCAAGACATATTTAGGCTTGACTTTCGTCGCTTCTTTGTGTATGTTTTGGATGTCAAATGGCAAATGAACGTGGTGGAAAAAGGGCCTGATGCAACGATAAAACGCCATGCAAGTGGATATGTAACTATTGACTCTACAAAGTTCTGGCAAACAAAGAAAGATAGGCTCGTATTGCCACAACAATGTGAGCAGGTATGCATTTTTTTACTAATGTGTTTCATGTACATATATATCTAAGCTCGCGTACCCCTTGACTTTTCATATGCTAATTAATTACTGTACTGTGTGTATTTGAGTAGGTTATCTATCTACCAATGGTGCATGACATCAAATGGTGGTACGTCATCCCTATTGCACCACGTTCCAAAGTGATGTATAATACATTCACTGATATGGAGCATATGGAGGATGTAACAAGCCGCAATGAAGATGACGTCGAACATGCCATTGAAGATGTTGTGATCGATGATCAAGAAATAAGAGATGATCATGATAATGAGGATGAGCATGCCATTTCTCATGATCATGAGAATGACCCTACCATTGAGGATGATGGTGATGTTGATGAGGATGATCAGGACATCGATACCATTATCAATGGAGTACAGAATATCGATAGTGGAATAAATTTAATCGTAGCCTTACCAATTGATCAAATGGATATTGATGTTGATCGTTTGGCAAGGATGGATCTTATTGAAGATGAGATCGAACCCTAACCAATCCGTCACTGTATGTTCTAAATTGATGACATTTCTATCATCTCATATGCATGATTTATTTTTGAATATATTTCATTGTTGTAAATGCATGTAGTGGGATTGTGTAATGATGTATACTGTAATGTACTATGAGATGGTTTAAGGAAAATAGTTTTTAATTTTGTAAAGGAATTCAGTTTTTTTTCAGTTTTTCTCTGCCATGCGTGTATTCATCCGTGTATAGTAGCGTTTATTTATCCGTGTATCCCAAGAGAGATGCATTGGTTATAAAACGAAGGCACACTTTCTTGGCTTTAGGCTGTGTTTGGTCCTCCTGCACTTTTCCAGGCACATTGTGAGGTGCGAAATTTGTTCTTCTTTCTTCCCGAACACTCTAACATTATTCACAAACACCCTCATGTGAAGGTGGTCAGATATTTCCTCAACCATCCTCTGGAATGTGGGAGGAGAATTTTTTCAACCCGAATGTCATCACATTGGAGGCAAATGCTCCCCATTCTGACACAAAAGTAGTCTTTTCTTTATGTTTCTAGGCCATTCCCAATTGATTGTACCCACTAAATCCATCTAGAAAAGAATATGTTTCAGCCCCGCTACTGCATCCAACAAGGAGAATGAATGAAGTGCAATGGGAATGGGTCGGCGGATATAGTAGAAGCATTCAATTTGCGGTAGTCGTACACACCCTAAGCTTCCCATTCTTTTTTGAAAAAATGACTATCAGTGATAGCCATTCCTCCCAATCCACAAGATAGATGAACCCTACCATCAATAATTTGTCAATCTCTTTCTTCACCTGTTTGGCATAGTTTGGGTTCATCCTGTATCTGCTCTGCCTGATTGGGGTTGCATCTTCTTTCAAGTTAATTTTATGCTAGTAGAAACTGGGATTAATCCCCTTCATATCAAAATAGTTCCAAGCAAAAACATCCTTGTAGGAAGTAAGCAATTCCAGGAGCCTCCCTCTAAATTCCAGGAGCCTCCCTCTAAATTTCTAATCCAGTTTGGCACCAATCTTGGCTGTCTTGGTTTCCTGATCATCCCTTAGTTCACCTCCTCGAGCTCATCTTCTTGAACTATGATATTCCTTGTCTTGATCTCATATTCCTCTTGTTTTATGGGCCACCATGGCTTTTTCTTGTTCTACCTGTAGCTCTTCCACATTATCTCGAGTATCCTCTTCCTCTTTACAAGTGCTTTCCTCATTCACTTCTATCACTTTAGGATGAGCTACCAGGACATTTGGATCATACCTCTACACAATTCTCTCTATATCTACTTCAAATAGGAATAGTAGGTCTAGATTCTCCTTTAAGATCTTCTCTTCTTCATCATCTTCTGTCCCTTAGTTTAGGCCTTCTACATGCATTGGTCGGCTTGCCGGTTTCAGCTTGTTCTTTCTTGCGCAGCACTGAGATACAGACTTTATTTTTACCTCTTCTGATTGTGATATTGTCAATCTCCTAGTTATGTTTTATTCTTCCACTCGTGAGCCACGGCCTTCCTAGGAGGATGGGATATGCACCTACTATCTTGGTCATCTTAAGAACAATGAACATAGCAGTGAAGCTACATCCTACCACTTCTATTTGTTCTCCCCTTATTATCACAATAGGTTGGACCCTTCTCTGGTTAGCCATGCGAATCTATAACGAAGCAGGCTACATGTCAGTAATCCCTAGCTTTTAAGCCAAGCTATCGGATATTATATTTACCCCTAACCCTTTGTCTAGAATGACTCTTGTCACTGTATCACCTCTGATCCTGATAGTTACTTTTGGAATAGATGTATCATAGTCCTCAACCGTTTCCACATTTCTGCATTCTGCCACCGCTGGGTTTTTTGGTTCCTATCATTTGGTACTATGTCTTGCACAGGAGCTTGTGTCTGTAATTGGGAACTAGGTTCAGCATTTGATCTAGAGTGATATTCAATTTCATCTTGCTAAGATCCTCCCATAAGTCATATGCCTTTCTGGAATTGTTTCTTTTCTCCTTGCTAGTGGTCCCATCTTGGCCTCTGCATGTTCTTTCTTCCTCCTGTTTTGCTTCTCTCTCCTTTTCCTGACTTTCCCTTGTCAATTTTTCTAATTCGGATGTTTTCTAAATTTTCCTCTACTTCTTTTCTTGCAACGCTTCTGTTGATTTGGGCTGTAATTGACTCCAGTTAGCACTTCAATGTTTGTCCTTCAATTTCCCTCTGGTTGCAAACCGGCTTCTTTCCTGCCCCGCCGTAAAATTTCCTCTCTCTTCTTGATCAGGTTTGTCATGTCTGAATTTCCTTGAAAATTGCCCAAGCGAGGATAGCAGAGAGTCCATGACTAGATCACTAAACTAGTAAAATGCATAAGGAATGGTAAGGATAATACAAGAAACTTCTCTAGCTTCTATCTCTATTTTGGTTCGGCATTCTTACCTCTCGGCTTCTTGACAAGTCCTTGTGATCTTGTCACAACTATCACTTCTGGTCGCTTTTCCTTTCTTGCCCCATGGTCTATTTTCACCATATTCACAATTGCATCATTTCTTGTCGTGTTTGCCTCCCTTGTTTGCCTTGCCTTCTGCAAGCTGATGATGCTGAAATATCGGGCAGACAATTTATCGGTGCCCTAGACCATTGTAGTAGAAGAAGGCTCCCCTTGGAGACTGAATCTTCCACCTCCTCTTCCATATGGTCTATTAATTTGAGGTCTTGTGGCAACCTGGTTAATAGTGGGGTCTTGTTGCTACCTTTCATTTACCCTTGGGTTCCCATTTTGTATGTTATAGTAACACGTCTCTGTAGAGTGATTGTCCCTTCCACACAGATGGTGCACACTTGTTGTGTGGCTCTTAACTGGCACTCCTCTTTCATGTGCCCTTGATTGTTGCACCTTGTGCACCAGACACGGTGGCCTGAGTCTGGATCCTTCGTGTCCTTTGATAATTTTGGTAAGGGGGGCCCTTATTTCTTCCTAAACTTTCTCTTCCTACTTCCTGCCATTCTTTTTGCTGGGCTTCTTCTCTTTGACATCCAACTCCTGACTAGATTCTGACTCCAAGGTATCTTCTCCAGAATCAGATTTTGAGGTTTTTTCTTCCACTTGTCCTTCTTTGTCTTCTTGGATTCTTTGTTTGTTTGCTTCAGGATCCCTTCAGCTCTAGTGGCTCTCCTGCCACCACCACTTGTAGGAAGGTTAGGGCTTCCATCGTATGAGGCTACTGTCATATGGAGCTTTTCCCTTAGTCCTCTCTCACAAACCACTAGCTCAGTGTGGCTGGAGCGGGACGATTGGGCTAGTCTCCATGCACATTAACATTGCTTCAAATTCCGTTGCATATTCCGTTGCATAGTATTTTGTTAGCCTCTTTTTCTATGTCATCCTCTGCAGCTTCTCTAGTACCTCTGTTATGGTCTTGTCTTTCCCGAATCTTTTCAGGAAAGCCTTCTTCAGCTCTTCAAATATCTAAAGTATTCCAGACAAAATTGGGCATACCATCTGGTGGCTTTGCCACACCTAATGTTGTGGCAAAATACTCTATGATCTTTTTCTGAACGGAGCTCTATTTTCCTGGAACATGGTTTCAAAGGCAAAGATATGGGCATATGGATCCTCCTCACACTTGCCTTTGAATTTCGGATACTTGAAGGACATCCTACCCCCACAGCTGCCAGTTCTTCCCCTTCCTGAGCTTCCTGCCTCCTGTTTGGTAGTTCCTAACGATCTTCTTCCTGATTCATTAATGGTTTTGGAATTAGTCTCTCTTGCTGTTGTGGAATCTTGTCTGGTTCTTGGTGAGATCTTCTTCCTGATTCCTTAGTTGTTCCAGAATCAGTCTTTCTAGCTGCTATGGAATCTCATTTGCTAATATTCTTGGTCGACATCGAGGATGGTGTAGTGATGCTTCTTGTTCTACAGCGTCAGCCTGTCTAAGGCGGTGCCACATTTCCCTATTTGAGCTTCCTTCATTCTCCATGCCTACTCCATTGTGTTGTCATGATTCTCTAGTTAGCATTCTTGACACTAGTTGGTGTCAAGAATGCTAGTTAGTGTGTGATTTTTCTTTCTAGGCTTCTTTCATTCTCCATGCCTGCTCCATTGTGTTGTCATGATTCTCTAGTTAGCATTCACACACTAGTTAGTGTGTGAATGCTAGTTAGTGTGTGATTTTTCTTTCTGGGCTTCTTTTGATTAGTTTACTCTATTGACTATGTAGGACTTAATGTATACTAGCCTCTATCTCTCTACTTCCCTACCTGGCATACCAGTTCCCCAAAAAGATTGCCAAAAGTGTCAGTGTCTAGTCGATACCCAACACTTAAATGGTGGCATACCACCTAGTCAACTCCGAGGGAGACGCGACTAATGCAACTGTGCCCAATACGATAAGCCAACCCTAGTGCATTGTGCCACCGATCTGGCTAAGCTAAGGGAGTTAGTTGTGATAGCGTAGACGTTAGCTCCTACATCTTATGAGATTCTTGACATGGCTCCGCATTCTGTTTCTATATAGGAGTTACTTTCAGATAGGAATGACATTGGACCCAGATTCCAGTTAGAAGACATTGCCAGATAGAAAGTACTAACATAATCTAGTAATCAAATAGAATTGCAAAGTACATAAAATGGAGAGTTACACTAACAACCACTGTATCACTGTATCATCAGAGTGTAAGCCTATCACACACCAAGAACAACATATAGCGACCACATATCACACTCTCTACCCCCTTCTCTCTCCCATATCTTGGATAGTTCCCCTTTTCCCTTTTACTCCTATACCTATTGGCAAGATTTAGTTACAAGGTTATTATAAGAAATTTATTTCTCAATGGATATATTAGGCGGCGAAACTTGTAGCAAGGCTGGGTGCCGGCTCGATGGTTGGATGACCCCTAGCACCCCTATGCAAAAATAGTGGTGGGTGGGGTATCTTTATCCTACTACGACGTCCGCCGCCGCCGCTGCAGGTGAAAAGTTTCGAGTAAGTCCATGGGGTTGTTACCCCTCCACTTGTAAAGTTTCACCACCATTGGATGCTGGATGGGCGGGATGGTGTATTGCCACCCGCTATTTTTTGCATAGTGCCCAAAGGGTCCCCTATGCAAAAAATAGCGGGTTTGGGTGGGGCATCATTATCGTAACGGTGTTTGATGTACGTGAAACTTTGCAAGCCATTCCATGCAGTTGGTACCCCTCTACTTGCAAAGTTTCACCACCATCGGGGCACCAGATGGATGCGGGATGATGTACTGCAACTCGCTATTTTTTTGCATAGTGCCCAAGGGGTCCCCTATGCAAAAAATAGTAGGTTTAGGTAGGGCAACATTATCATGAAATGTCTGATGCTGGTGAAACTTTCTGAGTGGGTCCATGAGGCTGCTATTCCTCTACTTGCAAAGTTTCACAACCATCAGATGCTGGATGGTGTGTTGCCACTCGTTATTTTTTGAATGGGCGGGATGGTGTGTTGCCACCCATTGCTATTTTTTCGTATAGTGTCCAAGGGGTCCTCTATGCACAAAATAGTGGGTTTGGGTGGGGCATCATTATTTTACGATGTGCTATGTAGATGAAACATTACGAGTGGATCGATGAAGCTACTACCCCTCTGGAGAGACGGAAAACTCTCTCACTTGTAGCATGAGTAGTATGATCCGTGTGTAGCTCAATCCAATGGGATTTGCATCCCTTTCGGAGCTAAAGATTCAACCCGTACCGGTGCACAAAAGCTTATCCACAAATGGAGAGAATGCTTATGGCTACCATCACATGACACTAGACTAAGCACACACACAAGCTCAACTTGCCCTCATTCTTACACACCCATTCATTCACAAATACAAGCAAGAGGAACACAATCACTATGCACACAAGCAAAGAGAAAGACCTCACTCCACTCCTATCTTCCTACAAGCATGCACACACTCAAGCATCAAGCTTCCATGAAATCTTCAAATCAGCCCACATACATAAAAACGAAATACTAAAAGCATGCATAAGAGTAAAATGATTAGAGAAGATGAGAAAAACTCATGACATTGCTATTGATTCAATGAAGAGATTTATCTCATACTACAAAGATGTAGATGGGGTGAGAGAAGAGTCTTCACCTCTATAGAGAAGAGGGAGAGTAGCTCTCTCAAAGGAGTTCTTGCATGAACTTAGCCCAAAGTGTGCCTAAGCTCTCAAATGAGCCACTTTTTATACTAAAACTCCTAAAACTCCCAAAACTTCCCATGTGGGATTATTCTTAAGCCCACTCCCACACTCATCTACAACTTGGAACTCTTTACAAGAGCCCTAAATAAGAATGTCAGTTGTTTTCCTTCTTGCATCTTTGTGTTGTATCCTTGCATTGATCACCACTCGTCACGCAACACTCCCCTCTTCCTATTTTGCGCACGTCCTCGAGCGCGGTAGAAGCAAAAGCTGCAAAAAACAATGGATACAAGTAAAGCCTTTTATTGAAAAAAAACTAGCAATGACAATCTCACACGTGAGCATACAAGTGAAAGGCTGATTAGAGTTTTAAAGAGTGCTAAAAGAGGTGAGTAAAGACTAGTCAAAGTGAGACTAAGTGGTAGATAGTACTATGCAAAGGCAAGTGTGCTTGTACACCGTGGGTTATGACCATAGTCTCAATGTCCTACAAGTGTTTAAGTTATTCCTAAGTGGCAACCCGACTCCTAAATATGAGCAATGGTGATTGGACCTTTTTTTTTTGGGTGTGTGTGTGTTAAAGATGATAAAGAGGAAGGTTCCATCCCAATGAGACCCAAGCAATGGCCAAGAGACCTCCGCCAAGAGAATCTAAAGGCCGCTAAGTATCTCAAGGGTGACAGACCCTTTTCTTTCTTTTTGACATAAGGAGTATCCCATGAAGATGAGGGCATCGGTCTCGAGGGCCCATAATGTACCCTAGAGTCCTATCAGCATCTATCAAGGTGATAGAGTCCTTGAAGGTTTTTTCTTAATCTTTTAGATGTCAGTGTTCACCCCATGGAAACGAAGGCATCGGCCCTCAGGTGCTAAGACAACCCAAGGTCCTACCAAGCATTCCACATGGCTGTAGACACGTCATGTCTCGATTCACTTGTATATATTTTTTAGGGCATGATTTTTGTAAATTTTTAATTAATCCTAGCGCCTAGTCCATACCTAAGAGGTAGCTCCCACTAGGGATAACTAATATACTTTGAGAGCATAAGAACTTGGCATACTCCGTTGGTATATATCCTACACCGTCTTCAAATAGAAATACCTTCTACTAAGTCCTCTAAGAATCTAGAAATCACTCACCACCTTTTAACAACTAATTTAAAACTTAAACCAGCCAACTGTGTGTGAATATGCAAACAATATATCCGAAAGTTAAAAGCATATAAAGAACAAAAGATTATGGTTTGAATACACCTGTTGTAGTGCTCGTTGATGTTGTGCATTTGCATTGATGCATTGCTGATGTTGTGCAGATTGCTTCTCTTTGCTCTTTGTAGGCATTGCATGTCTCCCCCCTTCCTAATTTGTGTGCACGGTAGGTGGACTATTGGGGCATGTTTGTATGCTCTTGTTTAGCTGAGATCTCTACAAAATGTTTATTAACAAACAAGAAAAGAAAAGAAAGGAATAAAATTTGTTATTGGTGCCAATCACCGAATATAGCCGAGGGGAAAACCCCAGTGGGAGAAAAGTGTCCTGGCTTGTTGATCTTATTGTGGAGTTGATAAACTTACCCTTGCACTGGTGGTGGATCCGTGTCTACTTCTGTTGGAAAGATGGTATCAATCACTTCAGGATGCAGGGACAACCCTGTACAAAAACCGGCCTCTGGAGAAGGTGGTAGAGGAAGGAGTGCTTCCTGGCTAAAATATAGCATTGGTTCTATGGGAAGGTTAAGCAAACAATTTCGATTTTGGAACTGCTCAATATAGGTACTCATAGTGATCCAAAATTGACATGTTGAGACTTGGGGAAGGAGGGCTTGCAAGATAGGTGGTTGCAAGTCATTTATGCATGTATCCCTCCATTGTTGTGCTTGAACCTCCTCAGGTAATCTACGTTGATTTGGTCCTCTCTCTGGTACTCTCACATCAAGAAGGTTATGGCGTTGGGGTGTAATTTTCACAATTTGTTTCATTAAGCCCGTGCCATATCGTCGAAAGTAAGAGCGGCATAGCCAACAAATGTGTGAAGCTTCTCCTAATACGAGTCGTGCACACTCTTGACAATGTGGAAATGGGTGATGCTGTTGATAGAATAAAGTGACAAAGTGATGCCCACAGTAATTTTCACCTAAGGGAGCATAAAAGTACCAAGAATGAGTTTGAAAAGGAGGAGCACTATAACCCCGCGATGTTCAGGTTGAGTACTATCAGGGTCAATGCATGGTGGACATGTATCTCGCCAAGTATCTATCAGGAGGTATCTAGTCGTAGAACAATGAAATTTAGAAACTTCAAACTTTATACACTCATATCCATCATTACAATCCCAATCAAAAACATTGTAGATAAGATCATCCCAAAAAGAACACAATCCTCTAAAGGCATAAGGAACCACATTAGTAAATGTGAGACTATTCAAACACTGATCTACCAAAGAGCTTCAATTGTAGTGTTAATGCCTTACCTTTGGTTTTGGGTATGTCCTTCTTAAGAGGTGGGAAGGTTAGCAATTGTCGAGGAATTTGAGCAAGATAAGAGGATTTAGGCATTGAAGTGCTAGAATCTATGCTCAAAGGAGACTCATGTAAAGTTGGATTTGTCTTAGGTACACAAGTTGATGGTGGAATTGTGTAACAAGGAGAAATTGGGACCACTAGTGATTCAATACATGTTTTGGGAAGGTCAACACAAGGAGATTTGTAGGTGTTATCACAACCACCTAGAAGAGGTTGTGTTGATTTCCTTTGCACCCACTGATATGGAAAACCAAGGATGGCTTTTGGAATCTTATTGATACACTCTTTTACCTCTAGTAAACCATGGCATTTGGGAAGCCAAAGTGCTGTTGCACCCTCATAATAGCCTTGTGCTTTAAGAACATGCTTTGGGACCCAATGAGTAACAATCTAAGGTTTAGGCTTGGAAAAGATGTGCTTTTTTAGGAGGCTTAGCAACTAGGCTAGATGGTACAAGTTTGTCTGCATCTTTGGGTAGCCAAATTGATAATTCCTTCTTGCATGGCCTTCTTTGAGCAGTGACTAGAGTAGTTGGAACATGCCAGCCATGGCTTTCACTTGAGGACTCATCGATTATCCACATCATTTGTGTTGGAGCTTCAAGGGCAGATTTTGAAAGTGGGTTGTGTAAGGTAGAAACACCACCCTTTTGACATGATAAAGCTCGTGGAGTAGCAGATCTCAATACGCAATCAGAATCAATTTGCAATTTGTATTGTCTATTCTTCCAATCTAAAGAACAATTGGTAGCACTTAACCATGATCGACCGAGAACAGCCTCTACCACTGCCTTGGACTTACTTGCCACATAAAAGGGAACTGACATTTGGTGATCCTGAATGGACATCATAATGACACATTTTCCCTCTATAGGGTTATCTTCACCTGAGAAGCTTCGTAAGTCAATAGGAATGTGCACAAGTGTTGGTTGTCCCAAGGCTATCCATGTGTCAAACGAGAGAACATTATAATCTGCCCCAGAGTCAATTAAGGCAGAGACAAAGTAGGTAGTCTCATGAAGATGAAGACACACTTGAATATTGAAAGGATCGACATATGGTTCATCAGTAGCCAACTGTAAGGCCAACATAGAAGCCTTGCGACGCTCCTTGGCTTTTGCAACTCTGGCTTCAGCCTCTTCTTGAGCCTGACGTTTAAGTAGGTCATGTGCTTCTTTCCGTGTGTGTGCAGCATGCATTTGTTGAAGCATGGCTTCAGTTAATGGTTCATTGTATTTCTTGAGACGACTTCCATTAATGAAGTTAGGTATTCACCTTCTAGTGTCTCTAAACGCACTGCACCACTTGGAGTAAGCTCATTAATCACAAACGGTCCTAGGCCACATTTTTTGAGCTTTCTCTTATGCTTCTTAAGTGTGTACAAGAGCACAAGGTCCCCTTTTTTGAATCGGCCAGTTGTTACATTTCTATCATACCATTGCTTTTGTCTCCTCTTCTCGGCATACATCCCCATTACCGCCAATAAGCGGGTCTCATCAAGCTTTTCCAATTCATCAATGCATTGTGAAAGCTCATGACCAGTCTAGTCCAATTGTTTAGCAACTCGTAGAGTAGGTACAATGGGAAGAATTGCATCAAGCCCAAAAGCAAGCTCAAATGGGGTTGTGCCCACAGATGTTTTATAGGCTGTCCTATATGCCCAAAGAACTGAGTGCAACTTTTGCTCCCAATCAGTCCTATGTCCCTCAACAATCTTTGTGAGTGCTGTGCAGAGAATATTGTTAGTACTCTCAGCTTGTCCATTGGTCTGGGAATGATAGAGTGCAGAACGCTTGTGAATTACCATAAATTCTTGAAGCAAAAACTCTATGACCTCATTCACAAAGTGCACACCTTGATCACTAACGATTTCAATAGGTAAGCCATAGCGTGTAAACACGTACTCATACAAGAACTTGGCTGTGGTTCTGGCATCATTTTTAACTATAGCCTTTGTCTCTACCCATTTGGTCAAATAGTCAGTTGCGACTATAATATATTCGGCATGCATGTGACGAGCTGGAGGTTTAATGGGACCAACAAAATCAATACCCCATTTTGCAAAAGCACGTGTGCTTAACATAGGCCGCAATGGCATATTGTCCTTTGTGATGGGAGGTTTGGTCCTTTGACAATCGTCACAACGTTTTACATATTCTTCGGCATCCATTTGTAAGGTTGGCCACCAAAGCCCAGACCACCTAATCAACTTAGCTGTGGTATTGCCCGAAAAGTGTCCACCCCCAACACCTACATGTGCATGAGTCAACATTTTCAAGTAGTCAGCTTCACATACACACATGCATAAGTTGCCATCCTTGCCCCTCTTGTAGAGTTGGCCCTCTATCACCATATAGTTTGCCGTTTCAACTTCAATAGCAATTTTTTGATCAGTATGACCATGCTGAAGATAGTCCACAACATACTTACTCCAACTTTCTAAGATGGATTCAGACCATTTAGGAGCTGTCTCTACAAGGAAAAGTGTTGAATCTAACATGTCATCATCCACACCCACAGGAGCTTCGCCAGAGGTGATTCGAGACAAATGATCTGCCCTAAGATGAGTTGTTCCTTTTCGGACTGCCACTTCAAAATCAAACTCAAGAAGGATGACAAACCACCTCACAATCCTTCCAGTTGCACAAGGCTTATTCACCAAATATAGTACTGCTTGATGGTCCACAAAAAATATGAATTTGTTTGCCAAAAGGTAATGGCGAAACTTTTTCACTGCATATATCATGGACAAACCTTCTCTTTCTATTGTGGTATAATTCTTCTCAACATTGTTCAACTGTCGACTAGCATATGAGATTGGGAAATCCTTATTATGTTCTCCCGATTGAGCCAAAATACATCCAATTGCAAAGTTTGAAGCATCAATATGGACATGAAAGATTTGGTTTCAATCTGGTGCCCGTAAGATGGGTGCAGTCACTAATGCTTGCTTCAACTTTTCAAAGGATTCCTCACACTCATCAGTCCAATTAAACTTTACAAGAAGAGCATATAATGGTCTGGCTAGGATAGCGTACATGTAGATGAATCGACAATAATAGCCACAATGTCCCATGAATATTTGTACCCCTTTAGGGTTGATAGGCCGAGGTAATGAGATAATGACATCAATTTTATCCATATCTGTTGAAATCCCATTGCGAGAAACAATATGGCCCAAAATTTTCCCTTGTCTTACCATGAATTTGCACTTGTCAGGATTCAAGCATATACGATAAACTTGACACTTTTGAAACACAAGTCTGAGGTGTTCTATATGATCATCACGCTCTTGTGAGTGAACACATAAATCATCCATGAAGATCTCAAGAAATTGCCTAAGGTACTCCTTGAATACATGACTCATTAACCGCTGAAAGGTTGCTGGTGCATTTGTTAGACCAAATGGCATAACACGATAGGCAAAGATACCATCTTCAGTAGCAAAGGCTGTCTTGTGTTGATCCTTTGGATCAATTGACACTTGATTGTAACCGGAGAATCCATCCAAGAAACTATATGCCTTTTTTCCTGCAACTCGTTCTAGAACATGATCCGTGATTGGAAGTGGGTAATGATCACATACAGTAGCTGTATTTACCTTCTTGAGGTTTACACACACTCGAAGTTTTCCATTTTTCTTCGGCACCACTACAATAGGGGAGACCCATTCAGTGTGTTCAATCTCATAGATAAATTCTGCCTCTAAGAGCTTGTCTATTTCTTATTTTATCTTTCGTGCAAAATTCTCATTGTAAGTATAAGGACGTTGCTTGGAAGGCTTTGCATCCTCTCGTAATGGAATTGTATGCTGACATATGCTTGGATTAACTCCTTTGAGGTCTTTATAACTCCAAGCAAAAACATCGCGATACTCCTTTATTGTTTGAATTAATAACTTCTCCTCATCTAAGGACAAGTCTGTGGCAATCCACACATAGCGAGGCTCTTCTCCTGGCTTAGCGATATCAATTTTTTTTGCATCTTCTGGACCATCATATGAAACCCCTGGCATGCTTGGCTTTTGTCGCATGGGCTGTTGAAGAACAATCTTCCGATCTTGAAGAGTGTACTGTGTGAAGTTGGGGGGAACATTGAGACCTTGTTCTTGTCCACTTGAGTCGTCACTCATTGAAGACCATGCGGTTTTGAGCTTTCCTTTGCAATCTTGCATCAGATTTTTTTGTTCAACCGTTATCTTTGCACTTCCGACATTCTCTTTTGAATCGGTTTTAGACTTGAGTTTTTGTTTTTGTTTCTT
Organism: Cibotium barometz; assembly: GCF_041138505.1. Classification (NCBI taxonomy): domain Eukaryota; kingdom Viridiplantae; phylum Streptophyta; class Polypodiopsida; order Cyatheales; family Cibotiaceae; genus Cibotium; species Cibotium barometz. The sequence goes on from NC_141091.1 coordinate 47,785,008, forward strand.
TGTTTTTTTGCGATTTTTGCTAACAGTTTTTAGCTTTTCTCCTGGTTGGAATCCATCTGATCGTTTTACTTGGTCTTTGATACTGTCTTGTGCTTGGACATAGTATAGATATCCGTTCTTTCCTGAGAAGTGAGGTGGTGGTCGAGAGTGTTCATTCTTAAACTCCTCCTTTTCTTTTTGTAGTCTCTCACGTCGTTCCCTCTCATCTTGTTTACGGATTCTCTTATGGCTCTTATAGCATTTACGTTTAAATCACCAAGAATCTAGTTGGACAATCAGTCAAATGATGGGTAGATTACCCTGATGAGAGATCAAGGATTCTCATTATGAAATTGGGAAATTAAGGAAAAAGGGGTTTTGTGGAACCAATCTCAAACTGGGAATTTTACTTGCATAGAACCTCTATTTTTCATTTAAAGGACTGTTTTACGTCAGAATGCTAGAGGAAGCATTTGGCATGTGGTTTACTAAGAGGAGGTTCATTGCAACAGCTGACGAGGAATCGTCAAGGGACGTCGCTCGCGGCAAAGCCTGCTGAGGTCTTGACCAGCCTCAGTATGGTTAAAATGGTGCACTTCCGGTACGATGGGCGAGGACCGATGAAGCGGTCCTTGAGTGAAGTGCTAGGACACCTAAGGAGGATCCTAGAGGGTTCTGACCAGGTGATGCACGGTCTCACGGTTGCTAGGACACCCATGCGTGCATCGAGGAAGATTCGGATGGACTAAAGAGAAAGATTTTTGTGAATCAAATTTTGATATTGGATCTCGTTGGTTGGCCAGCTGGTCTTCAACGGAGAGTCCAGATGACATATTTTGTAACACAAAGGATTCAGAATTTTGGAGGATGATGATCAATAATATTATGATTTCTATTGAAGGATTGTTTTAAAGACAACCGAATCTGTTATAAATGGCAATTTCATATCGGGTGTGTATGTGGAATGCCTGCCTTAACTTTTGCATAAAACGTCGGCTAGAGGGACATGGGAACTCTTTTCCTCGGTACCCGAGCAAAACACAACCAAATCTTTATAAAGGAATCCCACCAATACAGTGGTCGGGTGGTTGGCTAACCCATGGGCCGGTAGGCTGGATCGGAGGATTCCTGTGATACCATTAAGATAGGATTAGTTGTGTTAGTTAGATTAAGTCCTGAGAAGACCCTTGTTCTATGGGAGGAAATCAGCGGCGAGGCTGTGCCTCGTTAAAGGAAGAAAAAAGCGGTGATTCTATGGATCAAGTGGAAGTCTCTTCTTTGATCTGACCATGTGACTTCAGGTTGGGTCGGATCAGTTTGAATAGTTAAGACTTTGACCCGTTAGACTAACTCTCCCATTCGAAGATTTTCCCATGCGGAATTGCTTGTGCCTTCCGGGCGAGAGAAGTTTTTTCAAGCTTGGTTTTGGAGGAGCCGTCGGGCTAGTCTCTTGACTGGACATTCGCGCGCTGTCGTGTTGTGGACGGTATCGCTGGGAAAGTGCGAGACTTCTGGCTGTGAGAGTAGTTTTAAATTCCAGCAAGGAAAAACCAAACACATAACTCTTCAAGGAGCATGACATCTCCATTTTTGATGACATGTACATGTGCCAATTCACTTCAATACATCCCCAAATTCAGGTTGATGATGCACATAAATTGTGTATCAAGAGCATGACCAGATCCAAGCATAGATCTCCTGACCCTTTATCCACTGCGCCTCCTTTTTTCTAGCTTAATACTCGGATATTCCCTTTTTTTTTAAAAAACCTTTGCAAATTTGCCACGCAAGCCACCACCTTGCGTGTGCAGCTGCTGCCCTTGTTCAAGGCTCCAGTTGCCAAGCTAATTAGATCACCCTCTTGTCCACATACCCAGGTACCTTCCATAGCCTCTATGCACAAAATCTCCATCAAGAAGCTATCCCTGTTGAGAAAAGGATGACCCATGTCTATGATCACATCCATGGTCGGTGAGTGGATATGCGCAGACACTCTTCCACGAGGCATTTTTTTTAGATGCAGTGGCGATTGCCCCTCCAGTTATGGCTCCCTCGATTATTTTATCCCTGCTGTAAGTTTTTTTTCACCAAACGTGAAAAGGGCTCCCGTTAATGCACCTCCCAGTAGAGCATTTTTCCAATCACGCTGTCGTGACGTGGGCGTTGTCGCTGGGAAAGTGCGAGACTTCTAGCTGTGAGAGTAGCTTTCAAATCCCAAGCATTAAATGTCTTCTCAGCTTCTCATGAAACAAAGTATAGCATGGTATTATCACAATCTCTTGTCTCAGGCATACATTCAATGGGATTGTCTCCACAACTCATACAAGACATACTCATCTTCGATTCTGTTGATACAAGGCTTATGGCAAGAGAACTCATGATCATCTTTATATATCATCATCAAAGCTTCATCATAATGGAAGGTCTTCACATAACATATGCTATATGTTTGTACAAAATGATTGACATGCATCAACACTCACGAGACAAACAAATAAAACTCACAAGACATCATCAAATCCAAAGGTATACATATCTTCAGCATATGCATGCCAACAGCAGCCCATAGCATAGCTTCAGCACCAACAGTTGCCTTCATATAGAAGCTTGGAAGCCATGTTGATGTTGGAGAGGGTCCGGTTCAACTCAGTAATCACCTTCATAGCATAATAGGGGGCGAGGTGCAACTTTACACAAGATTCAGAGTTCTTGAGCTACTACACTCGGGATACCCTTGCCTTGATAGGGCAGTTAGACTGTAAAGACGCTTGAACGGCTCATTAGTTGTTGATGGCAAACTACAGAATCCAGAGGGTAGAAGGGCTCATAGAGCTACTAGAGGTACAGACAGTACTTGTTGTGTAGATGGAGACGCCCTCCCTCTGGCTATTACAACGGAACCTAAAGCTTAGCTTTCTCATAGGAACAGGCAGCGTGTCGATCCCCTCCTAAGCTTCTCACGACCCCGGCCTTTCCTTTTTATCTGCAGCTGTGCACAAACGCTTCTTTTACTCTCCACGCTCACACACGGCTGCGCTCCTGACCCTTGTGGCTGCTTCCTCTCTGTGTGTGCCCCTACAAGGCGCTTCTTCCATGTATACCTGTAGCTACGCTGCTCTTCAGAGTCGCCTTCCCTCTCTATACACACGGCCTCTTCACCTCTTTACTCCAGCTGCGCCCAAACGCTTCTTTTACTCTGTCCTCTAGCTACCAGCGGGCTCCTACAGTTCTTTTGCTACCAGCTTTGTAGGCGTTCTCTCCTCTACCAGACGACCAATCTTGGTCATTGGCTCCCTTCAGCACCTGGACGCCACCAGAGAAGCCTTCGTATCTCCTGCAGCTATACCCGGGAGTTCCCCAGCAGTTCGACCCAGCTTTCATAGCAACGCCTCCTTGCTTCCTTTGCTCTTTGCTGCTCCCATAACTCCTTCTTTACAGCTGGTCCCCTTCTCACTCTCCTGCCAGGCTATATCACCCCCAAACTCCAAAAAGCGACATTCCTCCCAGAGCCCCAGCTGTTACCAAACTGTGTTGCAGGGGTATTCATTCGAGTCGCATACAACACAAAAGATGAGACAAGTTACATGATGCAGCTAATACTAGCCAGTTGAGCACCATAATGGCGAGAACATTGATAAATTGGCCTTCGCAAGAATACAGCAGCAGTCACCTTTATTTTGTCGGAAATTACAAGAGGCGTATCGCTAGATGCAGCCTGAATTCCTCTGTATTTTGAAATCCTACATGACATGAACAGAAGATGTTTTCCATTTTTTTGAATCTCTGGTTCGTCTCCTTCTCTGGTCCTGACTCCTCCCCATTTTCTGCATATCTCCCCCACTATCCTCTGCGCCAACTCGCCAGCCCTCTAGAACATCACGCTGGCAAGGCCATATTAGGTTCCACGTAGCATGCTATAATCATCATTTTAATCATCATTTTTTTCCACATTATAATCATCATTTTTTTAATTTCTTCTAAGGCCTAGAAGATGGCCTTCATCTATGCTTTCATTTCACACCAATATCCAAGGCAATACTGGTCCTCTTTTGCCTTTAAATTACCCATGCCCTCCACACACCTTCTTCAAATGCAACTTAGTGCCCGCTGTACTTGGACGCATACACACTTGAAAGCAACATTAATCCCCCATGCTTTCACATCTTTCGAGATGCAACCCTCCAGTGCCCAATTATATATTGGACGTGCACATAAATTCAGGCTACCAAGCAGCTGATCATCTCCAGTGGACCTCTCACCGGACAGGCCTGCAACAAGCTCAACACCAAACCATTTCACCTGTACACCTGGCGACGCCCTCAAAAGCAAAACCCTCCACACGCCATACATCCCATATGTACACAGGCACTTAATCCCATGCATCTGGATTTGCATTTAATGGCCTCACATGCATGGTTTCACACCATAGACGTGCCGTGGCACGACATCCACCCCCTCTAAACCTGCACATCCTCTGGTATGTGCCACACAGGTCCTGGAATTCAGTGTCCATGCATTATTTGCACACCAACATTGGTATATGTACAAGCATCCAACTAGGCGTCTTAAACCCTGTCAAACCTGACCCAGTTGGTATCACCCTAGTAAACATGAAACAGTAGAAGAATATACATAGTGCCACTCACAAGGGGTTATCCTTTGTTGAAACATAGCATGACATCTTAACCTACCCCCCTAGCCTGCAAGATATTTATATATCTTAGCAATCACATCTGAATGGTTGTGCTTTCCCACCTGGATCAAATACCAATCGCTTTTGGCATATGTGCCATATCCTTTGCTCATGTGAAGCCCTATCCTCACTTAGATTCCCTGCATATGCATAATTACCCTCATCATTCAAAGTGGGATGCTCTTCAAAATGATTTGCTTCAAAATTTTCCTCAGGCCATGTTTGAAGCCTTTGCACCACATATTGTATGGCCACACCAAATAACAACTGCATTAACAGCATGGAACACACACTTGGTAACATCCCATCCAAATCTACCTTGCCCGGATCCAGCTCACCCACTGACAAACATTCATTCTTCTCATCCAAAGACGGAAAAGCATGGTCTTCATTGGCTTCCTCTATGTTATTATATTCCTCTTCTTTAGGCCGTTGCAAAGTATGCAAAGCATCCACACCATCAACACATACAAAGTCCAACAAGGCATCATCGAGAATAGCCTCCAGCTCTGAATCAATCTCATCACAATCATTTGGCTTACATAACACCTGCATATCCTCACTTGCAACCGACAGTTGACTAGCATCAAGCATAGAAGAGCCCAAAGCTGATGGGGATCTATTATATACCATGAAATCATCCAATGCATCATCTAAGATAGCATCCAATCCAGGATCAATCGCATTGAAGCCATTATCATCTTGCAATCCCACATGTTGATTATCATGAACATTCATACCCCCATAGCTATATCCATTTGGTTGCTTATATGCAGCCTCATGAGGCTCTGTGACCACACTTTGCATATCCTGCATGTTATCTCCCAGTATTTCTTGATACCTGTCTGCAGATGGGCTTAGAATTATGGGTCCCTCACCCAAGTACCCTTGAATCTGTATGTCATTGAACCCTGTATGATCCAAAAAGACAGATTCAATTTCCCTCTCCAAATCATCGTCATAAACAGGCTTCCAAGCTCGAGATTGTTGCTCACAAATGTGATTGCAAGGTAACCCTGACACTGATGACATAGCATCACCCTGTTTATTGTTGGAACACCCAGTTAGCATTCCAGGATAACCCAAATCCAAAGAACCTTGGCAACCAGCTTCAGAAGCAACATCACTGTTGGAATCACCCATATCACTCACCCCCTCTAAATCAATCACACATACTTGTGGCCCATCTTGTAATATTTTATTTTCCTCGCATGCATATTCATGTACATCATCCTGCTTATAAGCATCATAACCAGATAATAAGAATGCAGTAATGATAGCATCTTCTTCTTGTCTTAGATCTTCAAACTCTGCAATCATGCTTTCAGCAAGAAGCATTGGTTCCTGCTGTTCTTCACACATATGATACGACACCTGAGGAATACCCTTCGAAGGAGCACTTTCGTCATGAGAATCCTCAAGTTTACACAGCTTACATGCTTCACAGCCCAAGAGGAAACTATTAGCGATGTCCTCTTCCTCGTGTATTGGGTCTTGAGCACCTGTCCTGAAGCTCTCTGAATCAAGTGTCTCCTCAAGCATAGGCATACACACATCATGTGGGATGATTATAGGACCCTGTATGTCTGCACCCTCAAACAAGGAAGACAGATTATACTTGCACAGTTCACCCATTGCATCTTTATGAGGCTGTAGCAAAGCATCGCTTTTGTCACTGTGAAGGCCTTGTTGCTCACTAATGGCTTTTTGCAATCCTAATTTAGCATAAACAGCCTCCACAATCTCTGTATCAGCCTTGAATAGCAATTGATTATCCTCCATAAGACATGCATCGACAACCGCTTCTAAATTGGCTCGGATCGTTGTTGGAACACTATCACAGCTCACATTATACCTCATTTCATCACCCTTTTGCTTTTTCTTTTCCCAAGTAAGTTGCTCCTGCTTTAGGTTCATGGAACTCGCATAAATAAGTGCATCTGCAAAATCACTCCATCGTTTGGAGTGATACTCTGCTAGTTCCAGCACTTCATCTTTTAAATCAGGACTTATAAGGTATGCAAAAGATGCAATCATCATGCTTTTTGGAACCCCTTGATTCTTCATCTCTGTCTCGTAACACCTAAGATAGCTTTCTGGATCGAAACCATCAAATATATTGACCCTGTTATATACCAATTGCACCACAATTTCTACCGCTTCCTGAATTTGCTTTTCTTCTTCAATCTTCCTGAACCGCTCTTCAAGCTCTTTCATCTCTGCATATAAATGCTCCATTTTGCTAGCCATCTTTACGTACTCTCACCCCAGCGGTTTCACGTCGGGTTCACCAAAGCTGTCGTGACGTGGGCGTTGTCGCTGGGAAAGTGCGAGACTTCTAGCTGTGAGAGTAGCTTTCAAATCCCAAGCATTAAATGTCTTCTCAGCTTCTCATGAAACAAAGTATAGCATGGTATTATCACAATCTCTTGTCTCAGGCATACATTCAATGGGATTGTCTCCACAACTCATACAAGACATACTCATCTTCGATTCTGTTGATACAAGGCTTATGGCAAGAGAACTCATGATCATCTTTATATATCATCATCAAAGCTTCATCATAATGGAAGGTCTTCACATAACATATGCTATATGTTTGTACAAAATGATTGACATGCATCAACACTCACGAGACAAACAAATAAAACTCACAAGACATCATCAAATCCAAAGGTATACATATCTTCAGCATATGCATGCCAACAGCAGCCCATAGCATAGCTTCAGCACCAACAGTTGCCTTCATATAGAAGCTTGGAAGCCATGTTGATGTTGGAGAGGGTCCGGTTCAACTCAGTAATCACCTTCATAGCATAATAGGGGGCGAGGTGCAACTTTACACAAGATTCAGAGTTCTTGAGCTACTACACTCGGGATACCCTTGCCTTGATAGGGCAGTTAGACTGTAAAGACGCTTGAACGGCTCATTAGTTGTTGATGGCAAACTACAGAATCCAGAGGGTAGAAGGGCTCATAGAGCTACTAGAGGTACAGACAGTACTTGTTGTGTAGATGGAGACGCCCTCCCTCTGGCTATTACAACGGAACCTAAAGCTTAGCTTTCTCATAGGAACAGGCAGCGTGTCGATCCCCTCCTAAGCTTCTCACGACCCCGGCCTTTCCTTTTTATCTGCAGCTGTGCACAAACGCTTCTTTTACTCTCCACGCTCACACACGGCTGCGCTCCTGACCCTTGTGGCTGCTTCCTCTCTGTGTGTGCCCCTACAAGGCGCTTCTTCCATGTATACCTGCAGCTGCGCTGCTCTTCAGAGTCGCCTTCCCTCTCTATACACACGGCCTCTTCACCTCTTTACTCCAGCTGCGCCCAAACGCTTCTTTTACTCTGTCCTCTAGCTACCAGCGGGCTCCTACAGTTCTTTTGCTACCAGCTTTGTAGGCGTTCTCTCCTCTACCAGACGACCAATCTTGGTCATTGGCTCCCTTCAGCACCTGGACGCCACCAGAGAAGCCTTCGTATCTCCTGCAGCTATACCCGGGAGTTCCCCAGCAGTTCGACCCAGCTTTCATAGCAACGCCTCCTTGCTTCCTTTGCTCTTTGCTGCTCCCATAACTCCTTCTTTACAGCTGGTCCCCTTCTCACTCTCCTGCCAGGCTATATCACCCCCAAACTCCAAAAAGCGACATTCCTCCCAGAGCCCCAGCTGTTACCAAACTGTGTTGCAGGGGTATTCATTCGAGTCGCATACAACACAAAAGATGAGACAAGTTACATGATGCAGCTAATACTAGCCAGTTGAGCACCATAATGGCGAGAACATTGATAAATTGGCCTTCGCAAGAATACAGCAGCAGTCACCTTTATTTTGTCGGAAATTACAAGAGGCGTATCGCTAGATGCAGCCTGAATTCCTCTGTATTTTGAAATCCTACATGACATGAACAGAAGATGTTTTCCATTTTTTTGAATCTCTGGTTCGTCTCCTTCTCTGGTCCTGACTCCTCCCCATTTTCTGCATATCTCCCCCACTATCCTCTGCGCCAACTCGCCAGCCCTCTAGAACATCACGCTGGCAAGGCCATATTAGGTTCCACGTAGCATGCTATAATCATCATTTTAATCATCATTTTTTTCCACATTATAATCATCATTTTTTTAATTTCTTCTAAGGCCTAGAAGATGGCCTTCATCTATGCTTTCATTTCACACCAATATCCAAGGCAATACTGGTCCTCTTTTGCCTTTAAATTACCCATGCCCTCCACACACCTTCTTCAAATGCAACTTAGTGCCCGCTGTACTTGGACGCATACACACTTGAAAGAAACATTAATCCCCCATGCTTTCACATCTTTCGAGATGCAACCCTCCAGTGCCCAATTATATATTGGACGTGCACATAAATTCAGGCTACCAAGCAGCTGATCATCTCCAGTGGACCTCTCACCGGACAGGCCTGCAACAAGCTCAACACCAAACCATTTCACCTGTACACCTGGCGACGCCCTCAAAAGCAAAACCCTCCACACGCCATACATCCCATATGTACACAGGCACTTAATCCCATGCATCTGGATTTGCATTTAATGGCCTCACATGCATGGTTTCACACCATAGACGTGCCGTGGCACGACATCCACCCCCTCTAAACCTGCACATCCTCTGGTATGTGCCACACAGGTCCTGGAATTCAGTGTCCATGCATTATTTGCACACCAACATTGGTATATGTACAAGCATCCAACTAGGCGTCTTAAACCCTGTCAAACCTGACCCAGTTGGTATCACCCTAGTAAACATGAAACAGTAGAAGAATATACATAGTGCCACTCACAAGGGGTTATCCTTTGTTGAAACATAGCATGACATCTTAACCTACCCCCCTAGCCTGCAAGATATTTATATATCTTAGCAATCACATCTGAATGGTTGTGCTTTCCCACCTGGATCAAATACCAATCGCTTTTGGCATATGTGCCATATCCTTTGCTCATGTGAAGCCCTATCCTCACTTAGATTCCCTGCATATGCATAATTACCCTCATCATTCAAAGTGGGATGCTCTTCAAAATGATTTGCTTCAAAATTTTCCTCAGGCCATGTTTGAAGCCTTTGCACCACATATTGTATGGCCACACCAAATAACAACTGCATTAACAGCATGGAACACACACTTGGTAACATCCCATCCAAATCTACCTTGCCCGGATCCAGCTCACCCACTGACAAACATTCATTCTTCTCATCCAAAGACGGAAAAGCATGGTCTTCATTGGCTTCCTCTATGTTATTATATTCCTCTTCTTTAGGCCGTTGCAAAGTATGCAAAGCATCCACACCATCAACACATACAAAGTCCAACAAGGCATCATCGAGAATAGCCTCCAGCTCTGAATCAATCTCATCACAATCATTTGGCTTACATAACACCTGCATATCCTCACTTGCAACCGACAGTTGACTAGCATCAAGCATAGAAGAGCCCAAAGCTGATGGGGATCTATTATATACCATGAAATCATCCAATGCATCATCTAAGATAGCATCCAATCCAGGATCAATCGCATTGAAGCCATTATCATCTTGCAATCCCACATGTTGATTATCATGAACATTCATACCCCCATAGCTATATCCATTTGGTTGCTTATATGCAGCCTCATGAGGCTCTGTGACCACACTTTGCATATCCTGCATGTTATCTCCCAGTATTTCTTGATACCTGTCTGCAGATGGGCTTAGAATTATGGGTCCCTCACCCAAGTACCCTTGAATCTGTATGTCATTGAACCCTGTATGATCCAAAAAGACAGATTCAATTTCCCTCTCCAAATCATCGTCATAAACAGGCTTCCAAGCTCGAGATTGTTGCTCACAAATGTGATTGCAAGGTAACCCTGACACTGATGACATAGCATCACCCTGTTTATTGTTGGAACACCCAGTTAGCATTCCAGGATAACCCAAATCCAAAGAACCTTGGCAACCAGCTTCAGAAGCAACATCACTGTTGGAATCACCCATATCACTCACCCCCTCTAAATCAATCACACATACTTGTGGCCCATCTTGTAATATTTTATTTTCCTCGCATGCATATTCATGTACATCATCCTGCTTATAAGCATCATAACCAGATAATAAGAATGCAGTAATGATAGCATCTTCTTCTTGTCTTAGATCTTCAAACTCTGCAATCATGCTTTCAGCAAGAAGCATTGGTTCCTGCTGTTCTTCACACATATGATACGACACCTGAGGAATACCCTTCGAAGGAGCACTTTCGTCATGAGAATCCTCAAGTTTACACAGCTTACATGCTTCACAGCCCAAGAGGAAACTATTAGCGATGTCCTCTTCCTCGTGTATTGGGTCTTGAGCACCTGTCCTGAAGCTCTCTGAATCAAGTGTCTCCTCAAGCATAGGCATACACACATCATGTGGGATGATTATAGGACCCTGTATGTCTGCACCCTCAAACAAGGAAGACAGATTATACTTGCACAGTTCACCCATTGCATCTTTATGAGGCTGTAGCAAAGCATCGCTTTTGTCACTGTGAAGGCCTTGTTGCTCACTAATGGCTTTTTGCAATCCTAATTTAGCATAAACAGCCTCCACAATCTCTGTATCAGCCTTGAATAGCAATTGATTATCCTCCATAAGACATGCATCGACAACCGCTTCTAAATTGGCTCGGATCGTTGTTGGAACACTATCACAGCTCACATTATACCTCATTTCATCACCCTTTTGCTTTTTCTTTTCCCAAGTAAGTTGCTCCTGCTTTAGGTTCATGGAACTCGCATAAATAAGTGCATCTGCAAAATCACTCCATCGTTTGGAGTGATACTCTGCTAGTTCCAGCACTTCATCTTTTAAATCAGGACTTATAAGGTATGCAAAAGATGCAATCATCATGCTTTTTGGAACCCCTTGATTCTTCATCTCTGTCTCGTAACACCTAAGATAGCTTTCTGGATCGAAACCATCAAATATATTGACCCTGTTATATACCAATTGCACCGCAATTTCTACCGCTTCCTGAATTTGCTTTTCTTCTTCAATCTTCCTGAACCGCTCTTCAAGCTCTTTCATCTCTACATATAAATGCTCCATTTTGCTAGCCATCTCTACGTACTCTCACCCCAGCGGTTTCACGTCGGGTTCACCAAAGCTGTCGTGACGTGGGCGTTGTCGCTGGGAAAGTGCGAGACTTCTAGCTGTGAGAGTAGCTTTCAAATCCCAAGCATTAAATGTCTTCTCAGCTTCTCATGAAACAAAGTATAGCATGGTATTATCACAATCTCTTGTCTCAGGCATACATTCAATGGGATTGTCTCCACAACTCATACAAGACATACTCATCTTCGATTCTGTTGATACAAGGCTTATGGCAAGAGAACTCATGATCATCTTTATATATCATCATCAAAGCTTCATCATAATGGAAGGTCTTCACATAACATATGCTATATGTTTGTACAAAATGATTGACATGCATCAACACTCACGAGACAAACAAATAAAACTCACAAGACATCATCAAATCCAAAGGTATACATATCTTCAGCATATGCATGCCAACAGCAGCCCATAGCATAGCTTCAGCACCAACAGTTGCCTTCATATAGAAGCTTGGAAGCCATGTTGATGTTGGAGAGGGTCCGGTTCAACTCAGTAATCACCTTCATAGCATAATAGGGGGCGAGGTGCAACTTTACACAAGATTCAGAGTTCTTGAGCTACTACACTCGGGATACCCTTGCCTTGATAGGGCAGTTAGACTGTAAAGACGCTTGAACGGCTCATTAGTTGTTGATGGCAAACTACAGAATCCAGAGGGTAGAAGGGCTCATAGAGCTACTAGAGGTACAGACAGTACTTGTTGTGTAGATGGAGACGCCCTCCCTCTGGCTATTACAACGGAACCTAAAGCTTAGCTTTCTCATAGGAACAGGCAGCGTGTCGATCCCCTCCTAAGCTTCTCACGACCCCGGCCTTTCCTTTTTATCTGCAGCTGTGCACAAACGCTTCTTTTACTCTCCACGCTCACACACGGCTGCGCTCCTGACCCTTGTGGCTGCTTCCTCTCTGTGTGTGCCCCTACAAGGCGCTTCTTCCATGTATACCTGCAGCTGCGCTGCTCTTTAGAGTCGCCTTCCCTCTCTATACACACGGCCTCTTCACCTCTTTACTCCAGCTGCGCCCAAACGCTTCTTTTACTCTGTCCTCTAGCTACCAGCGGGCTCCTACAGTTCTTTTGCTACCAGCTTTGTAGGCGTTCTCTCCTCTACCAGACGACCAATCTTGGTCATTGGCTCCCTTCAGCACCTGGACGCCACCAGAGAAGCCTTCGTATCTCCTGCAGCTATACCCGGGAGTTCCCCAGCAGTTCGACCCAGCTTTCATAGCAACGCCTCCTTGCTTCCTTTGCTCTTTGCTGCTCCCATAACTCCTTCTTTACAGCTGGTCCCCTTCTCACTCTCCTGCCAGGCTATATCACCCCCAAACTCCAAAAAGCGACATTCCTCCCAGAGCCCCAGCTGTTACCAAACTGTGTTGCAGGGGTATTCATTCGAGTCGCATACAACACAAAAGATGAGACAAGTTACATGATGCAGCTAATACTAGCCAGTTGAGCACCATAATGGCGAGAACATTGATAAATTGGCCTTCGCAAGAATACAGCAGCAGTCACCTTTATTTTATCGGAAATTACAAGAGGCGTATCGCTAGATGCAGCCTGAATTCCTCTGTATTTTGAAATCCTACATGACATGAACAGAAGATGTTTTCCATTTTTTTGAATCTCTGGTTCGTCTCCTTCTCTGGTCCTGACTCCTCCCCATTTTCTGCATATCTCCCCCACTATCCTCTGCGCCAACTCGCCAGCCCTCTAGAACATCACGCTGGCAAGGCCATATTAGGTTCCACGTAGCATGCTATAATCATCATTTTAATCATCATTTTTTTCCACATTATAATCATCATTTTTTTAATTTCTTCTAAGGCCTAGAAGATGGCCTTCATCTATGCTTTCATTTCACACCAATATCCAAGGCAATACTGGTCCTCTTTTGCCTTTAAATTACCCATGCCCTCCACACACCTTCTTCAAATGCAACTTAGTGCCCGCTGTACTTGGACGCATACACACTTGAAAGCAACATTAATCCCCCATGCTTTCACATCTTTCGAGATGCAACCCTCCAGTGCCCAATTATATATTGGACGTGCACATAAATTCAGGCTACCAAGCAGCTGATCATCTCCAGTGGACCTCTCACCGGACAGGCCTGCAACAAGCTCAACACCAAACCATTTCACCTGTACACCTGGCGACGCCCTCAAAAGCAAAACCCTCCACACGCCATACATCCCATATGTACACAGGCACTTAATCCCATGCATCTGGATTTGCATTTAATGGCCTCACATGCATGGTTTCACACCATAGACGTGCCGTGGCACGACATCCACCCCCTCTAAACCTGCACATCCTCTGGTATGTGCCACACAGGTCCTGGAATTCAGTGTCCATGCATTATTTGCACACCAACATTGGTATATGTACAAGCATCCAACTAGGCGTCTTAAACCCTGTCAAACCTGACCCAGTTGGTATCACCCTAGTAAACATGAAACAGTAGAAGAATATACATAGTGCCACTCACAAGGGGTTATCCTTTGTTGAAACATAGCATGACATCTTAACCTACCCCCCTAGCCTGCAAGATATTTATATATCTTAGCAATCACATCTGAATGGTTGTGCTTTCCCACCTGGATCAAATACCAATCGCTTTTGGCATATGTGCCATATCCTTTGCTCATGTGAAGCCCTATCCTCACTTAGATTCCCTGCATATGCATAATTACCCTCATCATTCAAAGTGGGATGCTCTTCAAAATGATTTGCTTCAAAATTTTCCTCAGGCCATGTTTGAAGCCTTTGCACCACATATTGTATGGCCACACCAAATAACAACTGCATTAACAGCATGGAACACACACTTGGTAACATCCCATCCAAATCTACCTTGCCCGGATCCAGCTCACCCACTGACAAACATTCATTCTTCTCATCCAAAGACGGAAAAGCATGGTCTTCATTGGCTTCCTCTATGTTATTATATTCCTCTTCTTTAGGCCGTTGCAAAGTATGCAAAGCATCCACACCATCAACACATACAAAGTCCAACAAGGCATCATCGAGAATAGCCTCCAGCTCTGAATCAATCTCATCACAATCATTTGGCTTACATAACACCTGCATATCCTCACTTGCAACCGACAGTTGACTAGCATCAAGCATAGAAGAGCCCAAAGCTGATGGGGATCTATTATATACCATGAAATCATCCAATGCATCATCTAAGATAGCATCCAATCCAGGATCAATCGCATTGAAGCCATTATCATCTTGCAATCCCACATGTTGATTATCATGAACATTCATACCCCCATAGCTATATCCATTTGGTTGCTTATATGCAGCCTCATGAGGCTCTGTGACCACACTTTGCATATCCTGCATGTTATCTCCCAGTATTTCTTGATACCTGTCTGCAGATGGGCTTAGAATTATGGGTCCCTCACCCAAGTACCCTTGAATCTGTATGTCATTGAACCCTGTATGATCCAAAAAGACAGATTCAATTTCCCTCTCCAAATCATCGTCATAAACAGGCTTCCAAGCTCGAGATTGTTGCTCACAAATGTGATTGCAAGGTAACCCTGACACTGATGACATAGCATCACCCTGTTTATTGTTGGAACACCCAGTTAGCATTCCAGGATAACCCAAATCCAAAGAACCTTGGCAACCAGCTTCAGAAGCAACATCACTGTTGGAATCACCCATATCACTCACCCCCTCTAAATCAATCACACATACTTGTGGCCCATCTTGTAATATTTTATTTTCCTCGCATGCATATTCATGTACATCATCCTGCTTATAAGCATCATAACCAGATAAGAATGCAGTAATGATAGCATCTTCTTCTTGTCTTAGATCTTCAAACTCTGCAATCATGCTTTCAGCAAGAAGCATTGGTTCCTGCTGTTCTTCACACATATGATACGACACCTGAGGAATACCCTTCGAAGGAGCACTTTCGTCATGAGAATCCTCAAGTTTACACAGCTTACATGCTTCACAGCCCAAGAGGAAACTATTAGCGATGTCCTCTTCCTCGTGTATTGGGTCTTGAGCACCTGTCCTGAAGCTCTCTGAATCAAGTGTCTCCTCAAGCATAGGCATACACACATCATGTGGGATGATTATAGGACCCTGTATGTCTGCACCCTCAAACAAGGAAGACAGATTATACTTGCACAGTTCACCCATTGCATCTTTATGAGGCTGTAGCAAAGCATCGCTTTTGTCACTGTGAAGGCCTTGTTGCTCACTAATGGCTTTTTGCAATCCTAATTTAGCATAAACAGCCTCCACAATCTCTGTATCAGCCTTGAATAGCAATTGATTATCCTCCATAAGACATGCATCGACAACCGCTTCTAAATTGGCTCGGATCGTTGTTGGAACACTATCACAGCTCACATTATACCTCATTTCATCACCCTTTTGCTTTTTCTTTTCCCAAGTAAGTTGCTCCTGCTTTAGGTTCATGGAACTCGCATAAATAAGTGCATCTGCAAAATCACTCCATCGTTTGGAGTGATACTCTGCTAGTTCCAGCACTTCATCTTTTAAATCAGGACTTATAAGGTATGCAAAAGATGCAATCATCATGCTTTTTGGAACCCCTTGATTCTTCATCTCTGTCTCGTAACACCTAAGATAGCTTTCTGGATCGAAACCATCAAATATATTGACCCTGTTATATACCAATTGCACCGCAATTTCTACCGCTTCCTGAATTTGCTTTTCTTCTTCAATCTTCCTGAACCGCTCTTCAAGCTCTTTCATCTCTGCATATAAATGCTCCATTTTGCTAGCCATCTCTACGTACTCTCACCCCAGCGGTTTCACGTCGGGTTCACCAAAGCTGTCGTGACGTGGGCGTTGTCGCTGGGAAAGTGCGAGACTTCTAGCTGTGAGAGTAGCTTTCAAATCCCAAGCATTAAATGTCTTCTCAGCTTCTCATGAAACAAAGTATAGCATGGTATTATCACAATCTCTTGTCTCAGGCATACATTCAATGGGATTGTCTCCACAACTCATACAAGACATACTCATCTTCGATTCTGTTGATACAAGGCTTATGGCAAGAGAACTCATGATCATCTTTATATATCATCATCAAAGCTTCATCATAATGGAAGGTCTTCACATAACATATGCTATATGTTTGTACAAAATGATTGACATGCATCAACACTCACGAGACAAACAAATAAAACTCACAAGACATCATCAAATCCAAAGGTATACATATCTTCAGCATATGCATGCCAACAGCAGCCCATAGCATAGCTTCAGCACCAACAGTTGCCTTCATATAGAAGCTTGGAAGCCATGTTGATGTTGGAGAGGGTCCGGTTCAACTCAGTAATCACCTTCATAGCATAATAGGGGGCGAGGTGCAACTTTACACAAGATTCAGAGTTCTTGAGCTACTACACTCGGGATACCCTTGCCTTGATAGGGCAGTTAGACTGTAAAGACGCTTGAACGGCTCATTAGTTGTTGATGGCAAACTACAGAATCCAGAGGGTAGAAGGGCTCATAGAGCTACTAGAGGTACAGACAGTACTTGTTGTGTAGATGGAGACGCCCTCCCTCTGGCTATTACAACGGAACCTAAAGCTTAGCTTTCTCATAGGAACTGGCAGCGTGTCGATCCCCTCCTAAGCTTCTCACGACCCCGGCCTTTCCTTTTTATCTGCAGCTGTGCACAAACGCTTCTTTTACTCTCCACGCTCACACACGGCTGCGCTCCTGACCCTTGTGGCTGCTTCCTCTCTGTGTGTGCCCCTACAAGGCGCTTCTTCCATGTATACCTGCAGCTGCACTGCTCTTTAGAGTCGCCTTCCCTCTCTATACACACGGCCTCTTCACCTCTTTACTCCAGCTACGCCCAAACGCTTCTTTTACTCTGTCCTCTAGCTACCAGCGGGCTCCTACAGTTCTTTTGCTACCAGCTTTGTAGGCGTTCTCTCCTCTACCAGACGACCAATCTTGGTCGTTGGCTCCCTTCAGCACGTGGACGCCACCAGAGAAGCCTTCGTATCTCCTGCAGCTATACCCGAGAGTTCCCCAGCAGTTCGACCCAGCTTTCATAGCAACGCCTCCTTGCTTCCTTTGCTCTTTGCTGCTCCCATAACTCCTTCTTTACAGCTGGTCCCCTTCTCACTCTCCTGCCAGGCTATATCACCCCCAAACTCCAAAAAGCGGCATTCCTCCCAGAGCCCCAGCTGTTACCAAACTGTGTTGCAGGGGTATTCATTCGAGTCGCATACAACACAAAAGATGAGACAAGCTACATGATGCAGCTAATACCAGCCAGTTGAGCGCCATAATGGCGAGAACATTGATAAATTGGCCTTCGCAAGAATACAGCAGCAGTCACCTTTATTTTGTCGGAAATTACAAGAGGCGTATCGCTAGATGCAGCCTGAATTCCTCTGTATTTTGAAATCCTACATGACATGAACAGAAGATGTTTTCCATTTTTTTGAATCTCTGGTTCGTCTCCTTCTCTGGTCCTGACTCCTCCCCATTTTCTGCATATCTCCCCCACTGTCCTCTGCGCCAGTTCGCCAGCCCTCTAGAACATCACGCTGGCAAGGCCATATTAGGTTCCACGTAGCATGCTATAATCATCATTTTAATCATCATTTTTTTCCACATTATAATCATCATTTTTTTAATTTCTTCTAAGGCCTAGAAGATGGCCTTCATCTATGCTTTCATTTCACACCAATATCCAAGGCAATACTGGTCCTCTTTCGCCTTTAAATTACCCATGCCCTCCACACACCTTCTTCAAATGCAACTTAGTGCCCGCTGTACTTGGACGCATACACACTTCAAAGCAACATTAATCCCCCATGCTTTCACATCTTTCGAGATGCAACCCTCCAGTGCCCAATTATATATTGGACGTGCACATAAATTTAGGCTACCAAGCAGCTGATCATCTCCAGTGGACCTCTCATCGGACAGGCCTGCAACAAGCTCAACACCAAACCATTTCACTTGTACACCTGGCGACGCCCTCAAAAGCAAAACCCTCCACACGCCATACATCCCATATGTACACAGGCACTTAATCCCATGCATCTGGATTTGCATTTAATGGCCTCACATGCATGGTTTCACACCATAGACGTGCCGTGGCACGACAACACTTTCCTCGAACTCTTTCCATCCCAAACTGCATTCCACTATAAACACCAGCAACCACACCCCAGTGCAGCCCTTCCTTGCCCATCTTTTTCACCATATCTTTAAGGTCGCGCTTCGTAACGCTTTCTTTTTTTTTGAAATTTATGAAAATGCCTTGTGCAGCTTCATGGGCAGCACCCACCGCTCCTATCTTCAAAAAGCCATCCACGTACTCAACACTTACAAAAAATCTAGCTCTTCCCTGCACATCATGAAAGGTGCACGAGTTGGTGTGTCCATATCTCACCGCTCACGCACCCGATCACCAATCCAACTTCATGGCCTTGAATTCCATATGACCACCTATGTCTAGACACCTGGGTCTCACCACAGTATGCTCATCATGTGCATACAAAAGCCGCTTCAAACTAGCCGTCTATCATCTGTAGCTATTCCAGATGAAAAGTACCCACTTTGGGTGCTAAAAAGATCTCAAACTGTAGCTCCTTTACAAAAATTTCCTTCTAGGAAGTTTTTCATAGCATGTCTGACCACAACTCTTCAGTTCATCACATACCCATCAGGCACTCCCAGCTCCTGCTATCTGCCTTCCAAAATAGCTCCTTATCAACCTGTGCACTTCACAAAAACTCACACATTTCTCCACTGTTTGCCTGGCCTTCAAGCATGCATCTGCACAGCAAAAGACTGCCCTTTCCTCCACTAAAAACATCACACTATTCAAGTGTTAAAACACCTGCTACACCCGTTATGTACACAGGCTTTGAGACCTGGCTCAGTCTCAGCTCGTTTTATTGAACCTCATTTACAATATGAACATATGTACTTAGGCATCATATAATGACTCAAGTCATGGCACTTAATCCCATGCATCTGGATTTACAATATGAGTACTTAGGCATCATATAATGACTCAAGTCATGGCACTTAATCCCATGCATCTGGATTTGCATTTAATGGCCATATATGTATGGTTTCACACCATAGACGTGCCATGGCACGATAGCGCGAGGCCCCGAGTGTGGATCCCCGCCCCGCGTGAGAGGCTGACGCTACTTCCGCCCCGCCAGCACCCTTGGAGGGGGTAGGGGTCTCACACAAATGACTACTTATAACTCGTGAACATTTTTCATGACTCGTTGTTTATACTACATACTATTTACCAATTAAAATTAAAAAACCTTTCAACATGATATAACAAAGATGTTACGTAATATAATACAAAAGCATATCATACATGTCCAACAAGATATAAAAATAAAGAGCGCACCTCAAAAAAAAGATAAACAAGACATGTATCACCATTAGCAAGGGCCACTACAGCCTAACAAAGGACTCATAGTCCAAACTACACTCTGTAAAAATCAAGTCATATCAAATAAGAAGCTTACACCAAGGGAGTAACATAACCCATTGAAGGATGAAACTCCAATGGCTTACACTTCAAAAAAAAAATAGATATAACGAAAGACAAAAGGACCGATGTTGCTCAATAGTAAGACAAAGGGCCCAATCAATTATGTTTGCTTTTCTATGCTGAGTGATGTAGCACAAGAAAGAACCACAACTACCCAGACAAATGGTCCAGTCACTCACATACACAATAATATTGCTCTATAGTAAGGAGTAGCACCATCCAATAAAGGACTATAATAGTCGAAGCTAAAGTGTAAAGTAATCCCTAAGTCTGAACTAAAAAGTGTGCACAAATAACATACTAATGTAAACCACTCAACTACCCAATAGTAGGACAAATGGTTCAAATACTCACATTCACAAGCTGTACGGGGTTACTAAAAAATATGCAAGTTATAAATATAAGAACAAGATTCAAATGACGTTTTACACACTAATCTTGTTTAAAAAAACATTTATACCATTTTGAACCTCATACTCTTCGCGCCAATTAAAATTAAAAAAACTTTTCAACATGTTATAACCAAGATGTAATTCAATATAATACAAAAGCATATCATACATGTCCAATAACCTATAAAAAATAAGAATGTACCTTTAAAAAATGATAAACAAGACATGAATCACCACTAGCAAGGGCCACTACAGCCCAACAAAGGACTCATAGTGCAAGGTACACTCTGTAAAAAACGAGTCATATCAAACAAGAAACTTATACCAAGGGCATAGCATAGCCCATTGAAGGATCAATACTATAATGATTTACACTTCAAAACAAAATAGAGATAGTGAAAGACAAAAGGACCAATGCTGCCAAATAGTAGAACAAATGGTCCAATCAATCATGTTTGCTTTTTCTATTATGAGTGATGCAGCACAAGAAAGGACCACAATTGCCCAATAGTAGGAGAAATGGTCCAATCACTCACATATGCAATAATATATACCTCTATAGTAAGGACTAGCATCGTCCAATAAAGGACTATTAGTCCAAGCTAAAGCGTAGAGTAATCCCTAAGTTTGAACTAAAGCGTGCACAAATAGCATACACAATAATATCGCTCTATAGTAAGGACTAGCACCATCCAATAAAGGACTACTAGTCTAAGCTAAAGTGTAAAGTAATCCCTAAGTTTGAACTAAAGCATGCACAAATAGCATACTAATGTAAATGAAGGACAACCATCGCCCAATCAAGGACAAGATGTCCAATCCGTACAGTGTACTCTATATGCGAAACGCAAACTGTGTTGTCTGTATTAAGGGCCAAAACAGTCCAATAATAGGACTAATAGCCCAATCTACAAGCAGCACAGTGTAAATGAAGGACAACCATCGCCCAATCAAGGACAAGATGTCCAATCCGTACAGTGTACTCTATATGCGAAACGCAAATTGTGTTGTCTATATTAAGGGCCAAAACAGTCCAATAATAGGACTAATAGCCCAATCTACAAGCAGCACAAGGAATTGCTCAAGGATAGCACCTACCCAAGTTACCTAAACATGGGCTGTCTATTTGGGAGAAGCACCCTCTAGTGTGTCGCTACTATGAAAACAAGAGATGTGACACCATGAAGTTCCTTTTTAGATTTAAATAATAGCCCACCGGGTTTTTTCTATTTCTCGGCGAGCCCGCTAGGAAATATAAAAGGCCCGGCGGGCTCATTGGGAAATAAAAAAAGCTCGATGGGAAATATAAAAACCTTGACGGGCTTTACCTGTATTCCAAGTCAAATACTGATAATATTAATACAACGTTAATTTTATGTGCTGTTGTCAAAAGTTAATAACTTATTGACATATTTATAATTACGTCAATGAAATCCCTGGTACCCATACAACTTTGGACCTAAGAACTAGGCATCATGTTGATACTATGGTAAGTTAATAGGTTTCATTGTTGCGACCTAGGTGAATTTGCAGGTGTGTGTCATTTGAAGCCCATTTTGGGCTTTGAAATTCCCTTATACA
The DNA here is from genome assembly GCF_041138505.1 of Cibotium barometz. Classification (NCBI taxonomy): domain Eukaryota; kingdom Viridiplantae; phylum Streptophyta; class Polypodiopsida; order Cyatheales; family Cibotiaceae; genus Cibotium; species Cibotium barometz. Next base: position 47,807,352 of record NC_141091.1, read on the forward strand.
AACTCTAGACAAGAGTCAACTAAACAGATGGTGTTCATCAATGGTTGGAGGCTCGAGATTAGTGTTCGAAAAAAAACCCGGGTTTAGTGTAGCTTGCACCTGGAAAACACGTTCAAATTTAAAACTTTAAGGTACAAATACCTCCAAATTTTGAGAAGTTATAAAACAAAAACCTTCAGATTTGGAAATTTTCCTTTATAAATAATTTGACAATTTTTACACGGAGGTTTTCCCACCTTTTGGGGAAAACACTTTTTTTCCGAACACTTGTGGAGATATATCTCGCTGGAACGTGAAACATGCTTGCAGACTCGGTCATCACATTGATCACAATTCAAAGCGAGTAAGGTGCGCCTCTGCCCTCGGCCCTGGCGACGGCTTTTGAACTTTGCAGGTGAAACATGCTTGCCATCACAATTTAAAGCGAGTAATTTGCAACTCCTTTTTTTTATTTTTTTTTAAAAAAAAGCCTCAGCTGGCTTGATTTCAAGGCACCTCCCAAAGTTCCACAACGAGAATCGGCCATTGTTGCTCATATAATAGACAATGACGACCCTAAAATCTGAATAAGGACAACTCTTAAATCTACTGGTTTCTACCATATGCCACTTTTCATAACTAAAATATATGAATAAATCATTCCTGCAAAATAAAGTCTGCTTAAAATTTCACCGAGTTTTTCTTAATTCTGGCCATTGTGATGTAGAATAGAGATTCCATTAAAGTTGATTAAGTGATGGGTTTATCACATCACTAGAGGGCTGTTTATTATAGATTGTAGATTGGGAATCTACTCTTTGAGCTCTTTCCAATGATATATAGCATGATTGACAATTTTGCATATTCGCTCTCATGGACTTTCTCCATGAGAGCGAGTTTCCAGAGGCCACACACTTGTATGCAATGTTCACTCGTGAGATCGATAGGATCTCCACACTCTACCTCCATGAAGATTTATTTGTAGACACGTTATCTTACATGGACACCCACATCAAGCTGCACTCTATCTCTTTGGCCAATTGATGACATATTGTGGGTGCTCTCGAACCTCCTAGTGTACATTAACCCACAAACAACGAAAGGCCCTTCCAAAAGCGGCTCAGAAGATTTGAAGCAATGGCTATGAAATCTGGACACTTTCTAGAGTTTGACAAGAAGCAAGTATGCAAGATCAACAAAGGTGCCATTGACCATCACTTCCTATCATGGTTGGCCTGCTTTGTTTTCTTCCTAGTGTACATTAACCCACAAACAACGAAAGGCCCTTCCAAAAGCGGCTCAGAAGATTTGAAGCAATGGCTATGAAATCTGGACACTTTCTAGAGTTTGACAAGAAGCAAGTATGCAAGATCAACAAAGGTGCCATTGACCATCACTTCCTATCATGGTTGGCCTGCTTTGTTTTCTTCCTTTTAGAAGGAGAGGAGGAAGAGGAGGTCGAAATGCCACAACTGTGCCTTGGCAGATTCATCCGTGACAAGGAAGAAAACAAGGAAACTTGGTTTTTTCCATTTGAGGAGGAAGATGAATGTCTGAAGCCATGTAAACATGTTGAACAACTGCCACCATGCCTTCATTTTGAGTTTTCTTGAAAGCTAGAAATCTTCCCTTCCAATGATGTTCCAAAACACCATAAACTTTGACTCTGTGTGGCCCTCTTGAGCTTGGCTGTAAGTTAACCCAATAATTTATCCTGAATCTCTCTCCAACCTGCATACCTTGCTCATTCCTAGAGTTGTTAAGAACATACTCAGAGATGGAATCACCAGGTGTCCTATTCGATGTTTCCATGATGGCTGAGAACTTGCTTACAAGATTATAAAGTGACTTAAGTGGGATTAGAGGAGGAATAGGGAGGTTAGAAGGCTACTAGAGGATTAGCTAAGAGCTTAGAGAGCCACCCCCTCCCATTGTTCCAAATTTGATTAAAATGTCATTAAAATTAATCCTAAAGGGCTCTTTTGTAGTTCATATTTTCCCTAATGAGTTTCTTGAGACTAAGTTTGATCATGATTAGTGTTATATCTTGAGGCTCTCTCTCTCAAGTTTCATAAGACTCAAACTTGAGTTTGACCCTATATGAGCTATATATATGTGTAGGGCTAAAACACTTGTTTAAGCCCCAATGGTTGAGAGAATAGACAGGTGTTCTGAGGCTTAAACTTGAGTTTGGGCCTCTCCTAAAAAGTTTGAGCCTATGATGAAACGGTTGAGAGAATGGACAAGTTTGAGCCTTTTTTAGTGTATTTGTGTGTGTAGAGCTTAAACTCAAGTTTGGGCCTCAATGGGCGAAAGTGGACAAGTTTCACGAGGCTCAAACTTGAGTTTGAGCCTGTATTAGTGTATTTGTTTATGAGCTTCAAACTTAAGTTTGTGGTTATATTAGTATATTTTCATGTTTTAGCATCATTTGGGCCGCCAAATGCGCCATCCAAATGCCATCTTCAAGCTACCTACTCTTCGACAGCTTCTCAACTGGTCCGTTTGTTCACAATTGCCACCTTTGCTACCATTCCAAAGCCTGGCACACAACCCTAAACCACCTAGCTAGGGTCCCAAAATGACCCTTCAATATATGGCCACTTGTGGTTGTTGCCGTCTCTATGGTCACCTAGAGAAACAAAGTGTGTGGTCGTTTTGGACACTCTCCCTCACCACGCACCAACCGCCTTGGAATCTTCGACACGACCACCACCAACCACAACGACCGGGGCTCCACTATGGGCCCCTCATTTTTGCCACAATATCGCCATCCCCAGCCCACCAGTCGGCCCACCATGTTTGTATTGTGTGACTCATTGCCCGACTCTCTCCTCGTCGCCTACTCCTCCTCCATCCAGTAGCACAATAGCAAAGCAACAAATCCTAACAAAGTGCACTAGCAAGCGAGTACACATCCTGAGGGCGACGTCAACAAGCACATCATCAAGGGCAGTAGAGAGTAACTTTACTCCTCCATCCAGTCGTCACAACAGCACAGTAGCAAAAGGTCGGCGAAGTGCAACAATAGAGCACACATCCGGAGGCCTTTGTCAACAAGTGCATCATCAAGAGCACTAGAGAGCAAATCTACATGATCATTCGTTGTCATACCTATGCCAATGATAGTGAGGAAGGAGATCATGAGGATTCAGCACTCTTTATGATGTTTTCAAAGGAAACTTTACATATATACTTCTATATGGTTAGCAAAGGTGATGAAACAAGACTTCATGCATATATATTCTCCTTTGTTTTGTTTGTAGCTTAGTGTGAAGTACTTTGTGTTTGTAGCTTAGTGTGAAGTACTTTAGTTTCTACCGAAGTTTGGCCCACTATGTGTGATACTATAAGGCTAGTTTTGGATGTTTATGGTTATTTGGGTTCCCAATTGCCTTAGTTATTATTTTTAAGTTTGAGCCTCAAGTTCTTTGAATATTTATTTTTCTCACGAATAATTTTCGAGGAGATATAAAATCCATAGGTTCCCCCCCCCCCCCTCTCTCTCTCTCTCTCACAGACACATACACACAGACAACACAACACAATCAAAAGTCAAATAGGTATAGAAAACAAGGTTTATATTCTCCAATTTTGGATAATAAAAAAATAATTTAAAAACATAAATTTAAATATTTCTAATAATTGAAGTTAATTATTATTTTTAAAAATAAATATCACTACTTTCAAAAAAACTAATTTAAATCTTTATCTCTACTTTATTGCAATACACTAGCTCTTTCGCTCCCTCACATATAGAATCAAGTTCCATGCAAGTCACTAAAGGAATCACTCTCCTCCCCATTTTAAAACATAAGAAACAACATCTTTTAACATCTCTCACTCATAACTTTGTGCAGAAGACACTACAAAATTTCCATGTATTGATCAAAAGGAATAGTGCCAAAATCGTGAACTTTTTCCAAAATTCCTAAATTGGAGTTATAATGGCTTGCATAGGATCAAGAACTTTGAACCAAGATAGTACTTAAAATTTTAGAAGTGCATCCAAAGAAATGTATAGACGTAAACACTCTGATAGTGTTTGAAAGGTGTTTTTCCAAAGGGGACAAATCATTATGTTATATTATTTCTGATATCTTATCCTCTCTTAATAATTCGTTAAAGTTTATGTTCATGACAATCTTAAACCCTTATGGCTTAAATTCTCTTAAACTTTAGTGTCTGTTTTGTCGTATTTTGTTGGAGTGGATCATAAGTTGGAGTGCATCCTACTGGGGCTCCTTTGATTTGAATAGAAGATCTTAAACTATATTGTACTTTTTGTGGTATTTTGAAGGAGTGGATCTTATGTCGGCATCCGAAGGGGGCTCGTTTGATTCAAATATAAGAAGATTGTAAAAGTTTCTTAATGAGTTTATTAAAGTAAGTTATGTTCACCGACAACCTTAAACCTTTGTGGCAAGAGTTTTCTTAAACTTTAGTGTACTTTTTGTGGTATTTTATTGGAATGGAATCTAAGTCGGTGTGCATCCTACTCTAAGGGGACTCCTTTGATTTCAATATAAGAGTTGTTTACAAAACTTTCAATGTAAATATAACACTCAGATAAAACAAAACCATGTAGATTATTATAAAGAGGCATGTAACACCATTTTGAGCACCGTTCAAGATCGAGAGATAAAGTATATAATGGATGTTTACTTGTCAAGACACACAACAATGTTTGATGGAGATTTGTACATATACATAAGGACTATACGTCTGTCATGATTCTCTATAATTGTGTGCTCATTTGAGGCCATATACAATTTTGAACACATTCTAACATTTTGGATGAGTGATGATCATGTTCTACGTGTCTTGTTTGCTGGCATTATAGAAGGCCATTCTACACACCTTGTGCTTCACTAGAACATAGGGCCCATGGTAGAATGGTCGTATGGCGATTCTAGAACCCCTTGCACTTTACAAGAAAAACAATGTGCATGGTAGAGTGGCCCTAGGGACATTCCACACCCTTTTGCTACATTGGATATAGAATGGCCCTAGAGCCATTCCATTTATGCTACATTCAAGAAAGAGTGTACGTGGTAGAATGGCCCTAGGGTCATTCAATAATCTAGCATGCATGGTAGATGTAGAATGGCCCTAGTAGGGACATTCTTAACATCTTATTATTATTCTTATCTCACCTTTTGATTTTTCAAGTGCTTGTTTGAAACCAAATCTTGTTTGGTAATGTTCCTCTTACTAGCCTTTGATTTTTCAAGTGCTTGTTTCAAACCAAATCTTGTTTTTGGTAATGTTCCTCTTACTAGCCTAAGAGACAAGTTCTATAAAAACATTGTTGATTTGAATATTTTTTTAAACACAATTTTATAGATTGAGTAGCCTTATTTCCAATTTCATGTTGGGAAAGAAGAAAAACCTTAAAAAACTCAAAAAATGGGCCAATTTGCGAATGGATTTTTCTCATTTTTTCTAATATGGTGTTTCTCTTTGTTTTCTTCTTGATTTAACTTGCCTTTTTTATACTTTTGAAGTATTCTATGCTATTTTTTGAATTTTCGTTTACCTCTAGTGGTTTGTAGAGTGCCTTGTAGTAATATTATTTCTATATTATGTATGTATTCTTTATTTTCAATCTTTGTATTGCTTTCTTTATAATGTTGAATAAAAGAGTCCCCAAACCAATCTAAGGCCAAACTTAAAGGTATCACGTAGCATGTAGTTTTTATTCAGTGCAAGGATATTAATGGTTATACAAGTTGAGAAGCCTAGCTCACTAGGACCATATTCTAAGTTGTTTATGTTACTTTTAAGCTGATGAAATTTGTTTAGTCATACTGATGGTGACAATGAAGACATGACAGTGAGAGAAGGCTCAACAGAGGGAGCTTATCTTAGTTAGGTAGCAAAGGAAGCCTTGATGAGGTTACAATTAAAGATATTATGTCGCCAATTTGTAATTATTGATGCATGTATTATGGTGCTAAGTTTATCCCTGCATATACACCACGCTCTCATTGTGTACATGAATGACAAGGAAGTATAGGCTATAGGTAGCTTGGATAGGGATCAGACAGCCATGATGGAGGTCACAAGTTGATAAAACTATAGTCCCACAGCTATGGTGAGCTTCAAGGAGAGAAGAGGCTATGGAGAAAATGAGAGGGTAGCATTCATGTGGTGAGTGAAGATGTAGAAGATAATGCACAAGAGGGATTCGTGCAAAAAAAGGAATACGTCTCCATTCATTCCAAATGCTAGATTTAGCTTTTTTGCTTTTCACAAGGTAGATTGCACCCATTGGTGCCACTTGGACTTGACCTTTTTCCTATTGGCTCTTCCAATTCCCTAGTGCACATTTTCTCCTCCCCTCAGCATACTAAACATCAATATTCCAACAGCTTTTACCTGAATCGTCTTTGAATGAGCACCAACGCTCGACAAAAACGACATTTCTATGTATTTTTACCGGTTGAAATTTGGAAAAACCGACTAAAAATATATGAAGCCATTACAAAAATCGATTGAATTGTACTAGCCTTTAGATAAAATGCCTAGAAAACCGATTAGTTTTGTCCTTATTTTGAAAAAACGTTTTTGTCGAGGTCTGGGCTCAGGGGTTGGAGTCAGCACTGGTTTAAAGAAAGGAGCACTGGTTTAAAGAAAGGTTTTTTTTGTGACAATGTTATACAGATTCCAAACGCGGGCTCAAAAAGCAAAACATTTTTTTCTAACCAGTGAAAATAAGGATATTTTTCGTCGACCGGTTGTCCTTTCAAAACTTAAAGGACCTAACCGGTTTTATAACTAAAACTGGTAGAAATCCAACCGGTTATTTGAAGACTAGCCTCAACGATTGTCGATTTTTTAAAATTGCAGCCGGTTTTTTCGGGTTTTTTTTTTCTTGACACTGCCAGTGTGGGTGGAGTTCATAATTGGCTGGCAACGATCTCGCCGCAACCGGATATTAATGACGCGGGTGAGTCGAAACATGCTTGCAGAGTCGGCAATTCAATGCCCAACCAAGGGATTCGCATCATTTTCTCTGTTTTTTTTCTCCCTTTCTGAGGAGAGGCAAGGGGGATCGGGGCTCATGATTTCCTTAGGGCAAGCATCTATGGGCTTTAATTGGGGGTTCCAAATCGTGTTACTGTTGGTGCTTTCATGTCAACCGGCCTCAACACAAAGCGCCGCTGATGATGCGTGCCCCTCCTTTGTGTTTGCATTTGGGGACTCTCTCTCGGATACGGGCAACCTCGTGAGAACATGGAACCCTGCCCTGCTCTCACCAGCTTTCCTTCCCTATGGAATCACCTACTTCAAGAATGCGGCTCAACGCTTCTCAGACGGTCGTCTAATCATCGATTGCATAGGCAAGTAGATGCTTATCAAAGCATTATAATAATCTTGAGGAAGAGGACAGAGATTATCCAATTAGGGGTTAATAATCTACTTGATGTCAAGGCGATCTTCTCTGACAAGTATATTTTCCGTGTGTGATTTGGTGCTGCAGTGCAGTCGCTGGGCCTCCCTTTCTTGCCACCTTTCTTGAACTTTGTCGGGACCGATTTCTCTTACGGTGTAAACTACGCAGTGGGCAGTGCAACAGCTCTCAATTACACCTTCTCTGTAGAGCTTGGGGCTACGCCCTACACCAACTACACACTAGACGTTCAATTACAATGGCATCAGACCTTCTTGCAATTTATTGAATCAGGTATTAATCTTCACTTCCTTATGAAACTCCATAGGATAATTTGCAAGTGCTAATCCCAAGCCAGAACGTACGTTAATATATATGGTTGTAAATTATGTGGCATAAAAGTGTTAATAGCTGATTATCGTTACCAGCTAGAGACACGTGATTAATTAATTGATTACTTGAAGGTTTGCAGGGAGGTGTGACCACTATCCCCAATGCATCAGCTATATCAGAGGCTACTTACTTCATAGAAATCGGTGGAAATGATCTTGAAAATTTTGTCATATCCGGGTTTGAATATGCAGAAACCATGAACTTGCTACCCCTTGTAGTGGACAAGGTTGCCGAAACTATCCGGGTAAGGTTTTATCACTTTACTAATCTCAGCTGAATGCATGCATCAAGCCCGCCTTATACCTGCATTTGCTAGTGCGATGCAGCTAAACTAGAGGCGGCGGGGGTGCTACTCTAATTAGTGCAGTTATGGTTTAAGATGCTCAACCAACGTAATCTTAATCTTGATTTTGGATATATGCATGGGTGAAGTTTCTGTACGACAAGGGGGCACGTAATTTTATGATAAGCGGCATAGGCTTGATGGGATGCAGTCCCATAACGAAGTATTTTACGGGCCGCGGCCAAACATTGGACGAGAGGGGATGTTTGGCGTGGGTGAATGAGGTCTCCCGCAACTACACTGACTCTCTGGGGCGCTTGAGTGAGTCTCTGCAGCACCTCTTACCCAGTGCGACCTTCGTCTTCTTGGACCTCTACTCGGCTTTCGACGAGATCATGACCAACCCTGTTAACTATGGTATAATTCTTGCTCACTACCCCCTAAATTGAATTAATTTGCAAAACACATAACCACTTAAAATTATCTTTACTCAGAATATATGTACCCAAAATGCTTTTTTGTGATTAACTAATTAGTTGGTGTGTACAAACCTTGGGTTTAACACACCAAAATTTTATTATGTTTATTAAGGTTTTTTTAAAGCTCAAAAGTGGAAATGGTGTTGGGTCCACATGCTTTCTATTTTTGCTTGCTTTCTATCTATGTTAGCCTCTATTACTTTCTATTTTTAAAGGTTGATGTCCTCCATAATGTTTCTTTTTTTGGGCTCATGATGTCCTCCATAATCTTTCTTTTTTTTTGGGCTCACTATTTTCTTTAAAAAGGCAAGAGGGCTCATTCTTTTTCACTTCGAGGGGAGAGGTAGGGAGAGAGGCACACCCTAAGGTATATGGTATGTATTAATTAACTTTGGCAATAGAAAATGTAAATTTTATCACCATAGACTTTAAAAGGTTTGTAACATTATAAAGTCTAAGGTTTGAGTGAATATGCACCACACCTTAAAAAATTAATTAATAAGTTTGAGTGAATATGCAAATAATTAATTAATTATCTTTACTCATATTAAGATTAAAAATGCTGGGGCTATAATATGACTATCTTGTCATAAGATCCTCCAATGAGTAAATATTTTAACGTACACTACTATAATAATTTTTAGAGGTGTGGCCTTTAAGTACTTACGGATTCAGTTGACATTTGCTACAGGACTTATTGATATTGAAAATGCATGTTGTGGAGCACCAAGCCTTGGAATGGCAGCATTGAATCGATATAATCCTTTGGCTTTATGTAGTCATGTTAGTGTCTTGTGTGATGATCCCAACACTTTCTTGATTTGGGATGGAATTCACTTCACTGACAATGTGTATCGACAGATTGTCAATATGTTTATTGAAGGAAGATTCATCACACCTTCAAATGCACTTTCAAGGTGTGGTGCTACATCTCTTGAGGGAGCTTCATTTGGCGTGAGAGCATAATTTTTTGAAACTTGTTATTCCTTTGCTTTTATAATAAATGCTCAAAAGTTGTGACTCCTATTATAAAGTTTATCTAGCAATCAATTATTGTATTCTTTGGCAAGATGCATTCCCTTATTAACATCAACTATCTAATTTAGTTTAATTTTAAAAATAGAATTATAATAAATGCTAAATATAATGTAAGGTCCAACTTCTATTGATGCACCAATAACTAGGTCTACTTTTTAATAATAAAAGTGTCACTTCTTGAGAGAGCATGATTGTGAGGTATGGTGTGAGAACATAATTTTTTCAACTTTTTATTCCTTTGCTTTTATAATCAATGCCCAAAAGTTGTGACTCGTATTATAAAGTTTATCTTGCAATCAATTATTGTATTCTTTGTAAGATGCATTCCTTTATCTACACCAACTATCTAATTTAGTTTAATCTTAAAAATAGAATTATAGTAAATGTTAAATATAATGTAGGATCCAACTTCTATTATAATGCACCAATAAGCAGTTCTAGTTTTCAATAATAAGATTGTCACTTTATTTGACAATGTGTATATATAAAGATTTTCAAGTTAAGAGATAAACGCACAAATAGAAGTTTGTCATTTACCACGAGATTTAGAAGAGTTTATTCTTCTTGAAAATCTCTCTATACATACAAAGATTTTCAAGTTCAGAGAAAAATGCACAAATAGAAGTTTGTCATTTACCACCACAAGATTTAGAAGGGTTTATTCTTCTAGCTATAATCTTATGAATTTATATAAGGTGCTTCATAAACTTTTTAGATTTATTATTTGAAATAAAAAGATGCATATACAACTGTAAAGTTTTCAGACCTAAATGATCTTATAACAAACATGAGAAGTAAACATGTTACTTGAAAAAGTGGTCTTAACATGACCAATGAGGTGTAAATAATAACATTATTTCTTGGGATTTGGCATGAGTAGGGTAGAGTTAGATGTGCTATACTTACTTATATCACCCTATAAAAAATACCACTTTTGTGCAAAACATTTCTTACATGTGAAGCACTGTTAGGTAGCACAATAAATATTCATTGATTATTTGGTAACACTTGAGCATTGCACGGGAGTGAAGAATGCAAGGGTCTTTGCTAGTTAGAATCCTTAGCCATTCATTGTAGAGTAACCCTCGCTTGTGGAGAAGCTAGGTTCCTTAACCTTGCCTCCCTTGGTGTGCTCACAAGGGAGCGCAGCACTTGGGTAGTGATGAGCAAAGAGGGAGAGAAATACAAAAAGCCTAATCTCAACATTAATGCTAATGTGAGTGTGAGAGAATGGGGGGAAGATGATGGGGAAGGAGAGGGAGAAGAAGAAGAGAGAAAGAAACACCACTCTACACACCACACAATCCAAACAAGGTGACATAACCTCATGACATCTTATTGTTACAAAGGCAGTGTGGCTTCAACATATTATCTAAGTATGGTATGACAAGTTGTAAGCCTAGTGTGGTTGCAAGATAAGGGGCACCACTTTTTATAGTTGGGTGCCCTGAAGGTAGCCTGAAAATAGGCATCTTCACAACTCAAAGGTAGACTGAAAATAGATGCAGTCATTTATTGGACCTTGAGATGAGGGCGGTGATAGACAAATTTTGGGAGGAAAATTGTCATGCATCACGAGAGTACAAGATGTCTCGTGTGGGGAGTACATAGTGCATGGGGCTTGCTTTCTTGAGATGACAGATAGAATTGTACTTTGATTTCAGGTCTGCACACCCTGAGGTCACCATCATCCAATGTTCATTCGAGGCTTGCAAGCCTTGGTTTGTGTGCTACTCGAGGCAATATGACACATGTCTTTGTAGGTACCACGTTGGATTTAAACTTTTGTATGATGTCTTTCATAGGTACCATGTTGGATTTCAGCTTTTGTATGATGTCTTTCGTGGCTTGTTAGGCCATCGAGGGGTGGTGCTTTGTAGCCCGAGGGATTTTAATCACTTGCTATTATGCATGCGGGAAGAGGATGTCGTCTACCATTGGATGGCTTGTGTCATGGGGACTTGTACCTCGTGTGGTAGCTTGGCCATGCTTCACTTGTGCAAGGAGGATTCCTCGATGGCTGAGGTGGTGACATGGCGACAGTATGAGTATGTGACACATGGACAATTGAGGAGATTACAGCTCTTGTGGAGCACCATTCGGCATGTGGCAAGTTCATGAGAACATTTACAGTTTCCATCTATGCCAACATACATCATGCTCACAGTGCCAAGCAGCAGGACCGTCAGTTTCGTGCCAGCATGCAGCAACAATTTCCTATTGGTGTAGTTGTCTCTGTGCTTGACTTTTCATAGAGAATCACATTCGCACCACAGTAGAAGATTCAGGAAGAGTACTACTTTCTGAGCATGTATTGCCTGAGACATTGCCTCATTTTCAATTTAAGGTCTTCAAGATATTTTTTATATTGATGGTGTCTATGAATCTAACAATTTTCCATTCTTGTGTACTTGAATAGGTGGCCATCATGGTGCATATTAGTTATTGGCATGCAGAGGCGGCAGTAGATGGCATAGTGAGCACCCTAGAGGAGCAAGTTATCATTTTTACATTAGTGATCAATGATTGCTCTCACAGTGTCGAGTTTGTGCAGCATTGCTTCCATCATCATGATGACTTTTTGAGAGTGCATGGAGTCACATGGATAGGGCCATGGATATGATCTGATGGATGTGGGACGCAATTGAAGATTTCTCCTCAATTTTATTGGGTATATTCTTGGCATCGCATGATAGGCTACTAGGTGATTTGGAGCTTCTTCGAGACGACAGGTCATGATAGGCTACTAGGTGATTTGGAGCTTCTTCGAGATAGGGCATGGAAAGGGAGAGCACGATGGTGCAAGTATGTGTGTGTCAAATGCAACCTTAGACGTCACCAGCTTCGCCGCCATGACAGTGAGTGCTTTCAAGATACACAACATGTAGTGGATTGGTGCAATGCACATTTGACCACTAGTGTCGCCTCTTCCTTCCCTCAACGAGATGTGAGGATTGTCAGGAGGTTCTTGTGTTGTGTTGATAGTAGTGTCCTTGATGGTGATTCTCTAGATTGTGCAATAGTGGATGGCACACTTAGGCTACACTCCATTAGGAGCACATCCTATGATGACCCTAGGTCCTTTTAGTGTGTTGAATAGTAGTGTCCTTGATGGTGCTTCTCTAGATTGTGTGAGAGTGGATGGCACACTTAGGCTACACTCCATTAGGAGCACATCCCCACCATCTTCACATGGCATCGTTCATGATTTTGTGGGCCATGCATCGATGGTGACTACTCACTATGTGAGATGGGAGAGTCGAGTGATCCTTGGTTGTTGCAGCAAGTGTTGAGGCCAGAACGAGGAGCATTACCGCCCACCGCTTTTGATCCTCTCACACTACTTGAGGGGACAGATCATGATTCTTTGACAAATATTTTGATAGTGGGTGATGTTTTTGTAGTCATTGCTGATGAGGAGGGCAATGAGGAGGGGGTGGACTAATACATTTTGAGGTGCACTAGGCCCAAGTGCACCCTTGAGTGTGATGTGTTTGATGATTATGGATTCTCATTTGATGCCCACAACATGATAGTGCAGGTCACTACTATGCACAGGGTCAAATGCACAAGGGAAGCATTGAGTTTGTGTAGTATGAGTCGAGAAAGGAGGTGATTATATACTCTCATCTAGTTCTTTTTGTGAAACTCACGCCTTAGTGAGTTAACAACAAGAACGGAGGCCCCCCACCATGGACCTTAGCCCAGCACGAGCATGTGAGCATCTTGGAGACCCTCAGAGCTAGAGAGTATGTGGATTGATATTGTATCATTATCCCTCTTATTTTTTGTATCTACTGCCCTTCATTGTGTATCTTTCTCTTAGTTTTTTTAATCTTCTACCCATATATAATTATGAGTTGGTTTTTTAGTTGTGCCCATATATTTTGTATCTTTCTATAATGGTTTGGGGTGAAACTTTGCGAGTGAGTGGGACATCACACTCATACGGCATGTGAGTGGGTCCATGGGGTATACTACCCCTCTACTCATCACAAAGTTTCACCACCATCGGACATCGTATGGGCGCGATTGTGTGTTGCCACCTACTATTTTTTGCATAGTACCTAAGGAGTCCCCAATGCAAAAAACAACAGGTTTGGGTGGGGCATCATTATCATACAGCATCTAATGTCGGTGAAACTTTGCGAGTGGATCCATGGGACTGGTACCCCTCTACTCGCAAAGTTTCACCACCATCGTGGGAGGAATGGTGTGCTACCACCTACTATTATTTCGCATAGTGCCCGAGGTTTCTTATGCAAAAAATAACGGGTTTGGGTGGGGCATCATTATCATATGGTGTCTAATGCGGGTGAAACTTTGCGAGCGGGTGCATGGGACTGCTACCTCTCTACTCGCAAAGTTTCACCACCATCGGCCACATGGGTGGGACAGTGTGTTGCCAACCACGCTAATGTTTTGCATAGTGCCCAAGGGGTCCCCTATGCAAAAAAATAGCGGGGTTTATGTGGGGCATATTTATTGTACGACGTTCGAATAGGGGTGAAACTTTGCAAGTGTTTCCATGGGGATGCTACCCCTCTACTTGTAAAGTTTCATAACCATCGGACATTGGATGGGCGGGGCGCGGTGTGCTACCACCCACTATTTTTCTGCATAGTGCCCAAGGGGTCCCCTATGCAAAAAATAGTGGGTTTGGGTGGGGCATCATTATCGTTACGAGGTTCAACGTGGGTGAAACTTTGTGAGAGGGTCCATGGGGTTGCTACCCCTCTACTTGCAAAGTTTCACCACCATCAGATACTGGATGGATGAGACTGTGTACTGCCACCTGCTATTTTTTTGCATAGTGCCCAAGGGGTCCCCTATGCAAAAAATAGCGAGTTTAGGTGGGATATCTTTATCATAAGGCATTTGATGCATGTGAAACTTTGAGAGCAGGTCCATGGAGCTACTCACAAAGTTTCACGACCATCAGACATCGGATGGGCAGGACGATGTATTGCCACCCGCTATTTTTTACATACTGGGCCTAGGGAGTCCCCTATGCAAAAAATAGCGGATTTGGGAGGGACATCATTATCATACATTGTTTGATGTGGGTGATACTTTACGAGTAGGTCCATGGGCTACTATCTCTCTACTTGCAAAGTTTCACCACCATCATCGGATGGGCGGGACAGTGTGCTACCACACTTGTTATTTTTTTGCATAGTGCCCAAGGGGCCCCCTATGCAAAAAATAACGGGTTTTGGTGGGGCATCATTATCATACAATGTCCGATGTGGGTGAAAATTTGCGAGTGGGTCCATGAGGTTGCTACCCCTCCACTTGAAAAGTTTCACCACCATTGCCACCCACTATTTTTTCACATAGTGCCCAAGGTTTCCCCTGTGTAAAAAATAGCGGGTTTGGGTGGGTCATCATTATCATACCTCATCCGATGATGCAGGTGAAACTTTGTGAGTGGGTCCATGCTACTTCTACCCCTCTACTTGCAAAGTTTCACCACCATCAGATACCAGATGGGCGGGATGGTCTGCTACCACCCACTATTTATTTTGCATAGTGCCCAAGGGGTCCCCTATGCAAAAAATAGCGAGCTTGGGTGGGGCATCAATATCGTATGGCGTCCAATGCGGGTGAAACTTTGCAAGCTAGTCCATGGGGTGCTACCCCTCTAATCACAAAGTTTCACCACCATCGATGCCGGATGGGTGGCACGGGGTATTTCCACCCCCTATTTTTTGGCATAGTGCTGAAGGGGTCCCCTATGCAAAAAATATCGGGTTTGGATAGAGCATCATTATCATACGAGGTCTAGTGTGCAGGTGAAAATTTACAAGAAAGTCCATGGGGTGCATGCTACCTATCTACTTGCAAAGTTTCACCACCACCATTGGACGTCGGATGGGCATGACGGTGTGTTGCCACCTGCTATTCTTTGCATAGTGCCCATAGGGTCCCATATGTAGAAAGTAGTGGTTTTGGGTGGGACATAATTACCGTACGACATCCAATGTGGGTAAAACTTTGCAAGTGGGTCCATGGAAATGCTACCCCTACACTCTCAAAGTTTCACCACCATCGAACATCAGATGGGCGAGACGGTTTGCTGCTACTTGCTATTTTTTCGCATAGTGCCTAAGGGGTCCCTTATGCAAAAAATAGCGGTTTGGATAGGGCATCATTATCATATAGCTTCTGATGTAGGTTAAACTTTGCGAGTAGGTCCATGGGGTTACTACCCCTGCACTCACATAGTTTCACCACTATCGTACCCCGGATGGGCGGCGGGACGGTGTGCTGCCACCCACTATTTTTTGCATACTGCCCAAGGGTCCCCTTGTTGGTGTCCGACCGACCCACCCAAAAGGTGGTTTGTGTAAGATTCCTCCCCCAACCCCTTTTTGATGTCTAGTATCTTCCCCTGTAATCAATCCCTCTTCAGAAATATAAAGACCTTGTTTCTAACTATTTTAACCTAGAGAGAGAAAATATTCTAGAGAGAGAATATTCAGATTTTGAATATTTTTGGATAGAAAAATATCTCTTCTAATTCAGATAAGTTTCCCTCAAACAGAAATTTAAAAAGAATTTTCCAATGTGCAATTGGAATTAATTGGAAATAGGTATAAAGAACCTTAGCCTAAGGGTCTAGATTTTCAAAAATCTTTAGACTATGGTCCAATTAAGGTTCCTATGGGCCAATAGCATCAATCCATGTGTAGGGAGGAGATAAATCTAAATTGTAAAAAGAAAATATCCAAAAATGAGTAAATGCTCACATGAGTGAAGAGTTGAAAATGTACAAGGTTTATTAGTAAAAAACTATGAGCAATATTAAAAATATGAGATATTTTGGGTATCCAAAAATGAGTAAATGCTCACATAAGATGAAGAGTTGAAAATGTACAAGGTTTATTAGTAAAAAACTATGAGCAATATTAAAATGATTCCATTATGACACATATGTAAGGAAGGGGAGTTCTTTAAAGGAGGTGCATATTTCACATAAGATGAAGAGTTGAAAATGTACAAGGTTTATTAGTAAAAAACTATGAGCAATATTAAAATGATTCCATTATGACACATATGTAAGGAAGGGGAGTTCTTTAAAGGAGGTGCATATTTCACATAAGATGAAGAGTTGAAAATGTACAAGGTTTATTAATAAAAAACTATGAGCAATATTAAAATGATTCCATTATGACACATATGTAAGGAAGGGGAGTTCTTTAAAGTTGGTGCATATTTCACATGCTTGAATAAGTTTTAAACTCATAAAAATTGAGATATTTTATCTCTCCTCTCTCCTCATTCAAGTCTAGTTCCAAAAAGTTAGCTTAACTGACCTAAAAATGGTCAAAAAGTGACCAAACTGACTTGAAAAATTCTAGAATCGGTTTGTTTGGTTAGGAGCTCAAATTTTCCTATAAATAGAACCCTTCCCTTGTTGAAATAAATATAATGTCTTATGCTTTGTTACTCTACTCCACCTAAGCCAAAATATATAATGTCTTATGCTTTGTTACTCTACTCCACCTAAGCCAAAATATATAGTGTCTTATGCTTTGTTACTCTACTCCACCTAAGCCAAAATATATAATGTCTTATGCTTTGTTACTCTACTCCACATAAGCCAAAATATATAGTGTCTTATGCTTTGTTACTCCACCTAAGCCAAGAACTGTGAATTCTTTAATAATTCACTAGTTTTTGACACTTCTCTCTTTCTTCAATCCCCATTGGTGGCTCCATCAACATACTAAACCAATTGATTGGTTGGGGGCCTCTACCGTGAATAAAGAATCAAGCAAATTATAAGGTAAGTATATTGAATTTTGATCTTTTCTATAATTTCTCAATGATTCTCTCTTCTCAACCCCTCTCAAGCTTGAGAAGCTTAATTGGTATGGTTTTTTAAATGCTATTGAAGTTAATTGGTGAATAGTAGTGAAGAGTTACATAATTTAATAAATGCTATTGTAGTTAATTTCCATTTATGTTTAAATTCTAATGGTTTTTATGTAATTTCTTTCTCTCACTCAACAAATGGTCATACTCATGACCCATTCTCAATCCAAATGAAGCTTTTCATAAAGCTTTTCCTTAATCCAAGTTTAAGCTATGCTTGAGGCCAAATTAATGGCTTTTTTCTATGCTTTTAGTTTATGCACATTGATGATTCAATCCATTATGGATTGATGATCCAATTAGAGACCATTCTAATTATTTCCTTAATGATAAGCTTTATCCCTTAGAAAAAATTGAGATTTATCAGTCATAGTAGCGGAGCTATGGCAAAATTTTTATAGAAATTACGCATAAAATAATTTCATTCAAAGCTTAAAAAGAGGACTTCCTACCATATTCTAGGAACTATCATCCTAGATTAATTAAAAGAATTTTATGATGCATGGAGATGTGGAGGTATGCATGTAGAAGTAGATGTCTAGATGAGGATATAAATGGAGATGTGGATGGATGCATGTAGATGTAGAGGTATAGATGTAGATGAGAATGGAGATGTGGATGTATGCATGTAGAAGTAGATGTATAGATGAGGATGTAAATGGAGATGTGGATGGGTGCATGTAGATGTAGATATATAGATGTAGATGTGAATGGAGATGTGGATGGATGCATGTAGATGTAGATGTATAGATGTGGATGTGAATGTGGAGGTGGATGTATGCACGTAGATGTAGATGTATGAAGGTGAATGTGAATGTGGATGTGGATGCATGAATGTGCATGTAGATGTGGATGTGAAAATAGATGTATGGATGTAGATATGGATGTATGGATGTGAATATATGATATGTGATGTGAAGGAATCTGAAGTGATGAGATGGAAAATGATGGGATGGGATGAGTATACATATAAATGGAATATGGAATAGGTAATGTAGATTAATGAGAGATAATGTGGAAAAATGAAAGTTAAAATAGAAATTATATTGTAAACTGTTTGTAAATGCTGTTTGTAAATGACTGTTTTATGTCAAGATTGCTGGGGAAGCATTGTGACCATCTTGTGATTAAGGTCGTGGAGACCTAAATGAAAAAGTTGCAACTGCTGAGACGGAGAGTCAATGAAGGACGTCTTGCGTAGCAAGGTCGGCCGAGGTCTTGACCAGCCTCTGTGCGATTAAAATGGTGAGCTTCCGGTACGGTGGATGAGGGGCCAAGGAAGCGGCCTATGAGTGAAGCGCTAGGTCACCTGCGAAGGATCCTAGAGGGTGCTGACCATACGGTGCTCGGGCTCTGGGTCGCCTAGGATACCCACGCGTGCGTCGAGGAAGATATTGGAACTGAGTTGGAGTTGTTTTCTGAAATCGGGCATGGATCTGGTTGATTGACCTTGCTGGTCTTGAATGGATGAGTCCATGGCTCTTTATATGGATCTGTTGGTTGATCTTGCTGATCTTCAACGAGAGTCCATCTTGATAAGTGATTATATTGCCGAGTATTATGGGCTAGGGATTAGGAAACGGCCCCTGTGTGGACAGGTGGTGAGCGTCCTAGTTGCCAATGATGCCATAGATACTCTGATGAAGGAATGATGGGAAAATTAAGAATCAACTGGATAAATTGGAAGATGGTGATCAGTGATACTATGGTTTTACTAAAGGATTGTTTTAAACTGGCTGAATATGTGAAAAGGCAATTTCATATTGGGTGTGTGAGTGGTGTGACTAGTTTTATTTTTACATGAACATCCGGCTAGGGGGCCTTGGAACTCTTTTCCTTGGTACCCGGGACAAAACCTAACCAAATTCTTAATTGGATCCCATCACTACAGTGGTTGGGCGGTTGGCTAACCCATGGGATCGGATGGGGTTAGGCTGGACTGATGGATCCGTAAATCGAGACTCAAACTTTTGTTTTTACGATAGATAAAATAAATCCCGGACAGTAACTGTTCTATGGATAGGAATCAACGGCTGTGCCTCTTGAATGGGGAAAAAAGCGTTGATCCCAATGATCCAAGTGCAAGTTTCTCCCTTGATCTGACCAAGTATCTTATAGATGTAATTGGATCAGCTCGATCAGAAATGATCTTGACTACGTTAGGGTAAAAAGTTATCCTGGTGGAATCGCCCGTGCTTTCCGATAAAGGAAGTTTTTCCGGGTTCGGTTTTGGAACAACCGACGGATTAGTCTCTTATCCGGATATCCGTGGGTGAGGCCCCGAATGTGGGACCCCTGTCCCGCGCGAGAAGTGCTACTTCCGCTGCTAGTATCCCGAATCTGTTGCTCGGTGGGAACAGGGATCTTACAGTTGGTATCAGAGCATTTGGTTAATAAAGATCAACTGAGAAGACAAATATATCAAAAATTTATCAAGAGACACAAAAAGATTATAATTGTGTGAGATAATTCATACAATTTGATATTCAAACTGAAATTCATAATTTGGTAATTGAGTCTTCAGATCGAAGTGCCGCAATTATATAGAATCCCTGACGTGCTTGAGGCCTAGACATGATAGTATTTACCTTAAAATTCCAAGGGCCGTGACTACCCGTATATACCGAGAGTATACTGCAGCTCTTTACTGACAGTATATACGAGTAAATCTAAGACTTGAAATTATAAGTGTTAATGCTATCCAGATGATGATTTTGAATGTGATTGATATGATTTTTAATTCTGTTTGAGAATTGATGAATTGATTTGGATTCTGATTGAAAATGCTGATTGAAAAATGTTGATTTTAAAAATTAGTTGAAATATAATGAAACCACAATGAGGGGAATGGGACGAGTCCTGGCCTGTGATGATATTCATAACTAGAAGGATGATAACGAATTCAGCAAATCACTATGAGATTAGTGGGTTGTGCTGTTAGATTGCTACTGTTAATACTTGACCGGTAGATCGAGTTAAGGGATGTCAAATTGAGAACTTACTTGACTGAAATTTCCGTGGAGGAATGTTCCGAAGGAAACTTTTCGGTCTAATGGACCATTATCATGTTAAAGATATGAATGATATAATCTGAATGAATTGTTATTTAATGATGAGTTCTATAAAAGGGATATTTATCCCAGTGTTCTGTTGGGTTGACCAGAATATAAGGAACCCCAGAATAAAATTGGATCTTAAGAAAAAGAGCTGTCCTCTACCTTGCGAGATGAGGACATCTCGCACTTTTTAAGTGGGGTAGAATGTAAGATTCCTCCCCAACCTTCGAAGTATACAGGAGTAAGAATCTTCCTTTCTGATCTTATAATTATTCCCTCTCTAAAATAAAAGAAGGTTTCTGTTTAAAAAAGGAAGACCCTTTCCCTAGAATACTTCTCAGGAGTCCCACCTGTTTTAAGGCTTTAGAACAATGAGTCCAGAAGTGAGAATCGGTGTTTTGGATACCAAGGTTTTGGTTTTCATTCGAGTACGGCCCAAAAGAAGTTCTTTATCTCTTGGGGAGTATAAGAAGTTATCTCCCAGATATTGTGACCCTTATATCTGAATTCAATGAAAGTAGGTGACTTAGCCTACAAGTTTCTTTTATCCCCTCATCTCAAAATTCTTAATGCCTTCTATAGAAAAATGTGTCAAACACAAATCATGGAAAGACGGTAAAACTTCAGTGACAAGTTACCGTTGGCTTCTAGGTTACGCTAGCTCCTTCCTTTATATAAGTCGTAACTTTTACTTGTCGCCACAGTAATCTTACTCCCATCAATCTCCTTTCTTTCCTAATCTCCTTCATGGCTTGGCAACAGGAATTAGTTTTATCCCTGATGATTTCTCACCTTCAAGACGCAAGAGAGTCTGTGAAGAAAGACTTTATAGAACAGTATGAGCGCTCACTTTTTCCTCACCTAGGAACTTCTGTAGCGCAGACCAAATGGCGGACCTATCAAAACATAACTAGGGTAACACCCTGGGGTCAGCAGCACTTTCGTAACAATGTCCGCTTGGCCATGGTTATTAAAGCTTTGGGTTTGGGTCCCCGATACTACTGCGTCATGAGATCAAGGCATCTTGGGTTTTCTGAGCGGGTCTTCTTACTGGCGTGTTTTCTTCCTCATGAGAAGATATGCCTTTACCCCGTTTTTGGCTTGCCTCTCAGAGGTCCTTTTGTTAGATCACCTCATACCACTGAGATAGGTGCGGCAATAACCAGCAGAATCATTCCCATAGATGAGTTACCCTATACTTGTGCAGCTTGTGAGGACTGCTTTTGTGACCATATGATGGACGGGCTTATGGAAGTGTAAAGAGTTCTTCTATCTTTACTGTATAAGTTCCGTGAATGAATAAAGTTTAAATATTGTTCTTATTTTGAATCTTGCTCTCTTTAAGACTTTTCTTGATGGTTAATCGTGATTAAAATTTTCTCTAAGTCTCATATTCGTGCATCTTGCGAAATTATCCCAGGTTGCGAGATGAGGACATCTCGCGTTTTTTAAGTGGGGTAGAATGTAAGATTCCTCCCCCAACCCCTTTTTGATGTCTAGTATCTTCCCCTGTAATCAATCCCTCTTCAGAAATATAAAGACCTTGTTTCTAACTATTTTAACCTAGAGAGAGAAAATATTCTAGAGAGAGAATATTCAGATTTTGAATATTTTTGGATAGAAAAATATCTTTTATAATTCAGATGAGTTTCCCTCAAACAGAAATTTAAAAAGAATTTTCCAATGTGCAATTGGAATTAATTGGAAATAGGTATAAAGAACCTTAGCCTAAGGGTCTAGATTTTCAGAAATCTTTAGACTATGGTCCAATTAAGGTTCCTATGGGCCAATAGCATCAATCCATGTGTAGGGAGGAGATAAATCCAAATTGTAAAAAGAAAATACCCAAAAATGAGTAAATGCTCACATGAGTGAAGAGTTGAAAATGTACAAGGTTTATTAGTAAAAAACTATGAGCAATATTAAAAATATGAGATATTTTGGGTAGCCAAAAATGAGTAAATGCTCACATAAGATGAAGAGTTGAAAATGTACAAGGTTTATTAGTAAAAAACTATGAGCAATATTAAAATGATTCCATTATGACACATATGTAAGGAAGGGGAGTTCTTTAAAGGAGGTGCATATTTCACATAAGATGAAGAGTTGAAAATGTACAAGGTTTATTAGTAAAAAACTATGAGCAATATTAAAATGATTCCATTATGACACATATGTAAGGAAGGGGAGTTCTTTAAAGGAGGTGCATATTTCACATAAGATGAAGAGTTGAAAATGTACAAGGTTTATTAATAAAAAACTATGAGCAATATTAAAATGATTCCATTATGACACATATGTAAGGAAGGGGAGTTCTTTAAAGTTAGTGCATATTTCACATGCTTGAATAAGTTTTAAACTCATAAAAATTGAGATATTTTATCTCTCCTCTCTCCTCATTCAAGTCTAGTTTTAAAAAGTTAGCTTAACTGACCTAAAAATGGTCAAAAAGTGACCAAACTGACTTGGAAAATTCTAGAATCGGTTTGTTTGGTTAGGAGCTCAAATTTTCCTATAAATAGAAGCCTTCCCTTGTTGAAAAAAATATAATGTCTTATGCTTTGTTACTCTACTCCACCTAAGCCAAAATATATAATGTCTTATGCTTTGTTACTCTACTCCACCTAAGCCAAAATATATAGTGTCTTATGCTTTGTTACTCTACTCCACCTAAGCCAAAATATATAATGTCTTATGCTTTGTTACTCTACTCCACCTAAGCCAAAATATATAGTGTCTTATGCTTTGTTACTCCACCTAAGCCAAGAACTGTGAATTCTTTAATAATTCACTAGTTTTTGACACTTCTCTCTTTCTCCAATCCCCATTGGTGGCTCCATCAACATACTAAACCAATTGATTGGTTGGGGGCCTCTACCGTGAATAAAGAATCAAGCAAATTATAAGGTAAGTATATTGAATTTTGATCTTTTCTATAATTTCTCAATGATTCTCTCTTCTCAACCCCTCTCAAGCTTGAGAAGCTTAATTGGTATGGTTTTTTAAATGCTATTGAAGTTAATTGGTGAATAGTAGTGAAGAGTTACATAATTTAATAAATGCTATTGAAGTTAATTTCCATTTATGTTTAAATTCTAATGGTTTTTATGTAATTTCTTTCTCTCACTCAAGAAATGGTCATACTCATGACCCATTCTCAATCCAAATGAAGCTTTTCATAAAGCTTTTCCTTAATCCAAGTTTAAGCTATGCTTGAGGCCAAATTAATGGCTTTTTTCTATGCTTTTAGTTTATGCACATTGATGATTCAATCCATTATGGATTGATGATCCAATTAGAGACCATTCTAATTATTTCCTTAATGATAAGCTTTATCCCTTAGAAAAAATTGAGATTTATCAGTCATAGTAACGGAGCTATGGCAAAATTTTTATAGAAATTACGCATAAAATAATTTCATTCAAAGCTTAAAAAGAGGACTTCTTACCATATTCTAGGAACTATCATCCTAGATTAATTAAAAGAATTTTATGATGCATGGAGATGTGGAGGTATGCATGTAGAAGTAGATGTCTAGATGAGGATATAAATGGAGATGTGGATGGATGCATGTAGATGTAGAGGTATAGATGTAGATGAGAATGGAGATGTGGATGTATGCATGTAGAAGTAGATGTATAGATGAGGATGTAAATGGAGATGTGGATGGGTGCATGTAGATGTAGATATATAGATATAGATGTGAATGGAGATGTGGATGGATGCATGTAGATGTAGATGTATAGATGTGGATGTGAATGTGGAGGTGGATGTATGCACGTAGATGTAGATGTATGAAGGTGAATGTGAATGTGGATGTGGATGCATGAATGTGCATGTAGATGTGGATGTGAAAATAGATGTATGGATGTAGATATGGATGTATGGATGTGAATATATGATATGTGATGTGAAGGAATCTGAAGTGATGAGATGGAAAATGATGGGATGGGATGAGTATACATATAAATGGAATATGGAATAAGTAATGTAGATTAATGAGGGATAATGTGGAAAAATGAAAGTTAAAATAGAAATTGTATTGTAAACTGTTTGTAAATGCTGTTTGTAAATGACTGTTTTATGTCAAGATTGCTGGGGAAGCATTGTGACCATCTTGTGATTAAGGTCGTGGAGACCTAAATGAAAAAGTTGCAACTGCTGACGGAGAGTCAATGAAGGACGTCTCGCGTAGCAAGGTCGGCCGAGGTCTTGACCAGCCTCTGTGCGATTAAAATGGTGAGCTTTCGGTACGGTGGATGAGGGGCCAAGGAAGCGGCCTATGAGTGAAGCGCTAGGTCACCTGCGAAGGATCCTAAAGGGTGCTGACCATACGGTGCTCGGGCTTTGGGTCGCCTAGGATACCCACGCGTGCGTCGAGGAAGATATTGGAACTGAGTTGGAGTTGTTTTCTGAAATCGGGCATGGATCTGGTTGATTGACCTTGCTGGTCTTGAATGGATGAGTCCATGGCTCTTTATATGGATCTGTTGGTTGATCTTGCTGATCTTCAACGAGAGTCCATCTTGATAAGTGATTATATTGCCGAGTATTATGGGCTAGGGATTAGGAAACGGCCCCTGTGTGGACAGGTGGTGAGCGTCCTAGTTGCCAATGATGCCATAGATACTCTGATGAAGGAATGATGAGAAAATTAAGAATCTTGACAATACCCACTCCAATGTACTCTTCTGACATAATTAATCAAGTCTATCTTGTTAATGACACTCCTACTTGACATTACAAATTTGAATGTACTCTTTTAACATAATTAATCAAGAGCCTTTTGTTCGATGCATTATTTTCAAAAAACAATACAATGTATACTATTTTCCAAGACACATTACTTGAGTTAGAATAGAACAGTTGAAAACATTACATTACAAAAAAGGATTTCTCATTACGTAATCTTGTACAGAGTCTTTTGATTTGTACAATCCATCTAAATATGGAATCAATTGTTCTTCCAAGTAAACATCATCTGCATTACCTTCGAAAGGAATAGGTGATATCCATGCTCCCATGGGATTGTACAATCCATCTAAATATGGAATCAATTGTTCTTCCAAGTAAACATCATCTGCATTACCTTCGAAAGGAATAGGTGATATCCATGCTCCCATGGGATTGTACATAGCCTTCTCAGGGGTATCATAAATTAATAATGTATTTGTGGGATTATATGGGTGTTGGATATCCACATAGCACTTCATAAGTAAGGGTATCCTAGGATTTTTGGGATGAAAAACACATGGGTAAATGTAACAGTGTCTTTGGTTATTTACGAAATACAATTCTGTTTCCTCAATCTTAGATTCTCTTAAAACTAGTGTGACAAGAGGCCTCAAATTATGCATCATCATTGAGGACCATATGGCTAATCTAAAGTGCTTAGTTACAAAGTTGATAAATTGATACAGTTTGAGCCTTAGCAACAACGACATGCATTTCTCTGACTTTGTAATTCCCTGTAGCACTTGGTCCAAAGCTCTTGGGCTATCTTTTGAGCAACAATCCATTAACATCCAAGATAATAAGCCTCCTCAGTGTCTAGAACCATTATTGACATGATTCTAATCAGTATGAATATGATTGAAGCTTATAATCATTGTTAAGGGACAAAAACAGCTAATAGAAACAATTCTTAAAATTCAGTTGGTTACATTACATCAGGTAAATTAGGCTTGGGATCTTCATCAAGCTTGGGATCCTCACTAGCCTTGGCATCCTCTCATCGGACTTAGGTTCTATATTGTTTGCCTCCCTACTAGGTCCCGCCTCGGCCTCTGTAGTCTGCTTCTCGTCTGTTTTCTCTTCAGGCTTTGGCTCTGCCTCTTCAGCTTGCTCTACCTCATCAGCCTTGGGATGTTCAATGTCAACCTCCACATTGGACCTTGGTTCTGCCTCTATGTGCTCGAGGGCTTTGCCTCATCCCCTATAGCCTGAAGGAGCACCTGGACGTCTACAGGATCGGGGAATTTCGGCTAGTTTTCCTCAGACATCTCTGTGCTATTCTTTAGTATTAATCATATCATGGTCACTTTTTAGTACCTCTCCACATAGTTACTATCATAATTCTGTAATTGCGGTCTGAAAATCAAAATCCACAATGTGAGACCGCAAATCTAGCTAAATCTATGGTTACCCAATGATTCTTCCACACTTACCTTTGGACATCAAGGGATTCATGGAGAAGAGACTATGGAGAATATATTCTTCATGTATCATCGATCTCCATCCACAGGAGTGTGAGTCTCCTTGCTTGGTCACTTGAACAGGCTTGACCTTTGATTTGTATAGTTCATTGTCTCCATATAGGGAACCAAGAACATGAAGAAGCCTTTTTATACACCTGCATAATAAATAAGCCTTCATAATAAGATACATTGCCAGCTTCAAGGAGCCATAGATACTAGAGAAAGGTGATTTGAATGTTTACTTATAGGCCTAACTCAGGATGTGATCTTGGTACTGAATTAAGAGTCCACATGATTCTCTTATCCAATTCTATAACGGTAAGGCTCCAATGGTTCCTGTAAAAGTAGAAATATCTAAAACTAAGGCATCCCCTATCTATTAGATGTATATAACTAACAAGATAGAGGAGTAACATACCCTAATTTGTATGGAAAAATTAATATGGTAACCTCCAGCATGTTCAAATAGGTGAACAACTTTTGAATCTCTTGCTCTGGGAAGTACTCCTTCGTAGTAGTGGTGCCAGCTGAGATTTGAGGATAAACACCTCAGGGTGGCTCTCATGTGGAAGCTAGCACTTTATTAAACTACAAAAACAAGGGTAACTCATTGAGGAAAAAGGGAAGAACTAAAGACACAACTACCATCGCATCAGAAAATGCAATTCGAATACCTACTTTAAACAGATGTATAAGATAGTATCTGTGATCTGTGATGTCCTCTCCATCAAAGTTCTGACATCGACGATGTCAAGAGAGAGTTGTCGCTCACCATATTCCATATTCACGAAGACAAAAATGCCCCTCTGCAAGCTCCTTAGTATCTCCAAGTTGACTGACTCCAACTCTTCTATTTCTTTGATGTACTATTTGTGGAGATTCTTTGGGTTCGATTTTACTTGTTGACCCTTGTCTTTTCTTGCCTTCTGCTCTTCCTCCCATCTCGCATCTTGTTCTGCCGCCCTGGCTCTTGTGTTAATATCATGTGTAATATCTACAATTTTTTATTTTATCCTAAGGAGATCTTGCTGATGGAATCATGACTGAGGATGTTTTTCATTTTTGGGTGTGTAATCTCTGCAGGGTGTAGAAGCTTCTCATACCTCCACCTAGCCTCTTCAGTGTCTCACTATCCTTGGGCATTATAGTCATCCTATGTGTGTGGGCACACACAACCTCTAAATGTGAGGGCACGGTCAGGGTAGTCATGGGAAAAATTACCATTCTGTTGGCCTTCCATGGTGAAGGCAACTGGGGGTGATGCTTGCCTACACAAAACTTGTAAAAACAACATTTAATTTTAATTTTATCTGAATTTAAAAAATATAGAAACAAGTACTTGACCAAGATTTCAATTCAGATCTCGGGAGAGAAGATCATCCCCTTTTAATGTACTCCTAATTGGTGCAAACAACAGGTACAAGTGGGGCAGCCAACCGGTATAAATGTGGCAGCATGGTAATCAATGGAAAAATCACCATTCCGATGGCCTTCCATGGTGAAGGCAACTAGGGGTGATACTTGCCTACACAAAACATAGGTCATTGAAGTACTCTACGAGAACATCTTCAATCAGTCTCCTAGAGATAGAGAGCAAGGCTGTCCTATTCCACCTTACGGATAAGCTCCAATTCTCACATATAGACCTACACACCCGCTCTGGAACGGGAGCTTGGGAACACATAACTCCACACAATTCTGTGCCTTCCTGATCTCCTTCAAAATGTAGAAGTTCTATGAGAATCTCCTTGTTCTGGCCTGCTTCAGAATATGAATAGATTTTCATTTCCTTGGCTTCTTCTGAGAGGCAGCCTTTGCTGCCAATCCAGGCCCCTTACCCTATCTCCTTGCAGTGGCCTTTGTTCTCACCACCATGATCTACCAATCAGCCACCACTGTCCCTGTTCCTAGGTGCAATGATTATTCCTAAGAGTTATGAGAAGATTATTTTGGTAGAGAAGTCTACTGTCTTATAAAGTTTTGGATGCTACCCTGGTTATGCCGGCAACCGAAGGGGTTACTTTCATACATATGCTACAGTAGCATTGTCTCTAGGCATAGAGAACCCAGAAGAACTAGAAGAGTATGGCAAACACCGTTTTCTAAGGTACTCGGGGGGGGTCACTCGTATAAATATGTAAGTATCACGTGGGTTCAACAGAAGGACATTTTAAATATTCAAAACTTACAGAAATATATTTACAGAGGGGACTTATTTATTGTATTTTTTAAAAAAATTACAGATTTGAATAGGAAAGGATACATTAAATTCACTAAAAAATTCACAGATAAGGGACTTTTTAAATAGGCCTTGAACGCACGTGATATAGAGGATTTACATATAGTGACCCCCCCCCGAGCTAAGGTATAAACGAAAGCCAGATTCCACGAATGGTCTTATTTGCTTTGCTGGATTGAGATTGGGATTAATATTTTCTTTGTTAGGATATGTATGACAACCCTACAAATACAGCACTACTCATTACTAACATAGAGAACATGTAAACCCCAAAGAAGCCTAGCAAATAAAATAATATTAATTGCTAACACAAAGGCATGTGAATGGGAATGCATTCAGTGCAATCTTACCTTATGGCTTGGATTCTCTTCTTCAGGCTGCCTCCAAAACCGAGCCTCAAGTTCTTGACATTTTTAAGCTTTCTTTTCCGTATACACCATCCAATGATTGTGTCTTTTTCTCTATATTTGCGGAGGTCACTTCTTAGTTTATTGATTTGACATTCTTGTTCTTCCAATCTAACTTTCTGTGTCTTGCATTCACCAGACAAGCCAAGAAGCTCATTTGCTGAGTTTTGTGATGAATAATATCTTTCTCTTTCTTGTATGTAAGAAATTGACTTGCAATATCCTAGTAAGCCTGTGGTGCCATCACCGGCAAAACGTAAAAGAGTTGTGGGATTTGAAAAGGGAGGATGTGAAGTAGTACAAGGGTTAATAGGATAGATGGAGCCATCACACCAAAGTTCTATGTGTTGCTTCCCCAACAACCTCATATGATCTTTAACATCTGATGAGAGCATTAGTTGTCCACTGCTATGTTTTTGAATGGACGCATATGCACTATCTAGATCAATGTGCAGATGGTACTTTCTCTTAATGCTTTCATGATTGGACTCTTCAAAAGAATGAGTGTGTACATGGTTGTTCTCCATTGGAGTATTCTAGGAATGACCTAACCCCAGCTAGTCCCATTGGTTAGCCAACCGCCCAACCACTGTAGTGATGGGATCCAATTAGGAATTTGGTTAGGTTTTGTCCCGGGTACTAGGGAAAAGAGTTCCCAGGCCCCCTAGCCGGATACTCATGCAAACTTAAAGCTAGTCACACCACTTACACACCGAATATGAAATTGCCTTTCTCACAGATTCAACTGTCTTTAAAACAGATTTAGCTGTCTTTAAAAAAATCATTTAATGAAACCATAGTGTCACTGATCATAATCCTCAAAAATATCCATTTGAATCCTTCATCGGTGTACCTATGGCATCATTGGAAACCAGAATGCTCACCACTTGTCCACTAAGGGGCCTTTTTGATAGTTCCTAGCTCATAGTACCCGGTAATATATTCACTTATAAGAATCAAAATAGAATCTCCGTTGAAGATCAGCAAGATCAACCAACAGATCCATATAAAAGAGCCATGGACTCATCCGTTGAGGACCAGCAAGGTCAATCAACCAGATCCATGCCCGAATTCAAAAAACAACTCTTACTCCTTGTTCCAATATCTTCCCCAATGCACGTGTGGGTATCTTCGGCGAACCAAAGCCTGAGCACCGTATGGTCAGCACCCTCTAGGATCCTTCACAAGTCACCTAGCGCTTCACTCATAGGCCACTTCCTTGGTCCCTCATCTACCATACCAGAAGCTCACCATTTAAATCAAATCGAGGCTGGTCAAGTCCTCGGACCGACCTTGCTATGCAAGATGTCCTCCGTTGACTCTCTATCAGCTGTTGCAACTAAGTTATCAGTTAGGTCTCTACGACCTCATTCACAAGACGGTCAAAATGCTTTTCCAGCATTCTTGACATAAAACAGTCATTTAAAAATAGGTCGTAAATACAGTTTCTATAATGAACTCTCGTCTTTCCACATTGTTCCACATCAATCCACATCCATTTCATATGTATTCCCATTCTCATCTAATCACATCATTTTCCATCTCATCACATCTTTCCTCATTTATCCTCATCAGATCTCATCCACTCGCATCTACCCATATTTCCATTCTCATCCAATCACATCATTTTCCATCTCATCACATCTTTCCTCATTTATCCTCATCAGATCTCATCCACTCGTATCTACCCATATCCACATCTCATCACATCTCATCCATTTATATCTACTCCGATCCACATCACATCCATTTCACCTCACATCACATTCATTCACATCTATCCCGATTCACATTCCATCACATCTCATCCATTCACATCACATCTCATTCATTTACATCTATCCCGTTTCATATCTCATCACATCACATATCATCCATTTACATCTACCCCAATTTACATCTATCCCAATTTACATCTATCCCATTTCATATCTCATCACATCACATATCATCCATTTACATCTATCCCAATTTACATCACATCCATTTCACATCACATCTCATTTATTCACGTCCATCACATTCATTTACATCACATCCATTTACATCTATCACATCACATTCATTCATGTCCATCACATTCATTCTCATCACCATCCCATCACATACATTCTATCCACATTACATCACATTACATCTATCCACATCATATCTCATTCATCCCATCCACGTTACATCACATCCACATCATGTCTCATTCATACACATCTCATCTCATTCATCAACATCCATCTAATCGTTCACATGTACGACTACCCACATCTATCCATACATTCACATCTCATGTCTCATTCATACACATCTCATCTCATTCATCCACATCCATCTAATCATTCACATGTACGACTATCCACATCTATCCATACATTCACATCTATCACTTCACATCCACATATATTCATGTCACATCACATCACATTCTTTCACATACACATCCACATTCACTCTTTCACATACATCCACATCCATTCTTTCACATATATCCACATCCATTCTTTCACATACACATCCACATCCATTCTTCACATACACATCCACATCCATTCTTTCACATACACATCCACATCCATTCTTCACAAAGTCAATATTAGATAAAATAGGAAAAAACCCTCAAAATGGGAATGTATTTAAAAAATTTGTTTTGGCCATAACTTGAACATGCAAACTCCAAATTTGTCGGACAAAGTAGATCTAGATTCTACTTTTCAAGCTCTTTCCAATGATATGTCACATGAATATGTTTTCACAAACTTTTGGATGAATTTACCATACCCCCACTTTTTTCATGGGAATGGGATTTTTCCCACTTTTTCTAATATTGACTTCACATCCACATCCACATCCATTCTTTCACATACATCCACATCCATTCTTTCACATACACATCCACATCCATTCTTAACATACACATCCACATCCATTCTTCACATACACATTCACATCCATTTTCATCACATTGACATCCACATCTATTTACTTCCCATCTCACCCTTTCACATATCCTCTCTTCTCATTCTCATTCTCATCTCATCATTCACATCCACATCCATTTACATCACATCTTATCACATCCCATTTACATCTTATCACATCCATTCACATCCTATCGCATCCCATTTACATCTTATCATATCCATTCACATCCTATCGCATCCCATTTACATCTTATCACATCCATTCACATCCCATTTACATCTTATCACATCCATTCACAACCTATCGCATTCCATTTACATCTTATCACATCCTATCCCCATTTAGTAGCTTTTTCTACTTTGATACCGATAATGGGACTTTTTCTAAACTGCTACCAATTGCTTGGCTTAGATAAAGATTCTTTTTCTCGACGACTATTTTCTTATTCGTTCTTAATTCCTCAATTGAATTATATTCAATATTCCTCTTTTGAATAAAAGAATTCATGGGATTTACAGAAATCAATTCTACCCATATTTCCACTTTTGATAAATAATCATAAATTAAATTATACTAAAAATTTCTCTTCTTACCATTTAATTTCTTGGATCTCAAATACCACGGGAATTCCTCTTTTTGCATTTAATTATTTCCATTGCAATGTCATGGGAATTCCTCTTTTATCATCAAATATTTCTCATAAAATAATTTCATCTAAACTAAAATACCCATTAATTTAATATGATAGGAATTTCTCTTTTCCCATCTAAATGATGGAGTTTCAAACATCATAGGAATTCCTCTTTTACCATTTAAATATTTCTCATAGATAAAATAAATTTATTTAAAATTTATCTTTGAATTTAAATAAAATATCCAATAATTCCAATATGCTAGGAATTTCTCTTTCTCCATCTAAATGATGGAATTCCAAATGTCATAGGAATTCCTCTTTTACCATTTAATCATTTCTCATAGATAAAATAAATTTATCTAAAATTTATCTTTGAATTTAAATAAAATATCTAATAATTTCAATCTGCTAGGAATTTCTCTTTTCCCATCTAAATGATGGAATTCCAAATGTCATAGGAATTTCTCTTTTACCATTTCATTATTTCTCATAGATAAATAAAATTTATCTAAAATTTATCTTTGAATTTAAATAAAATATCCAATAATTCCAATATTCTAAGAGTTTCACTTTTCTCATTCAAATGATTGGATTCCAAATATGGTGGGAATTCCTCTTTCATCATAAAAATGAATTACTAGAAATTTCTCTTTTTGCTACTTAACTATTTATGCATAAACATTAAAATCAATTTCTGCATGGTTATGAAGATGAGAATTTTTCAATTAACCTAGGATGATTAATCCTAGAATATGGTAGGAAGTCCTCTTTTCATATTATGAATGAAAATGATTTATGTGTTAGTTTTTCCAAAAATTTTGCCATAGCTCCGCTGCTATTACTAATAATTTTTAATATTTTTGAAAGCATAAAGTTTAGTAATACCATATGATAGAATAACTAGTATTTGGATCAATATCCAATTATGGACTTGATTCCCAAGTTTTCCATAAATTAAATAGCATAAAAGTATTAAAAAGCCACTTCTTTGGCCTCAAATTTGACAAGCATAGAATTTACTTTTGAAGAATCATTTGAATATATAATAGGTCATAGGAATGACCATTCTTTGGGGGAGAGAGAGATATGCTTTTTAAAAAAACATTTAATTTAAGCATAAATGAAAACTTTATAAAATTTATCACTAAAATTTATTAGAGCTTCAATTGCATTAAAGAGCCATTCAATTGAATACTTCTCAAGCTTGAGAGGGGTTGAGAAGTGAGAAACATTTAGAGATTAAGAAAAATACCATAAACTCACACTTTACCTCTTGTTTTTCTTGATTCTTTAGTCATTGAAGAGGCCCCCAACCAATAAATTGGTTAGTATGTTGAGGAAGGCTCCAAAGAAGGTTGAAGAGAGAGAAACTCCATTCTCTCCAAATTGTAGAGGATTTTTAGAGGATAATAGAAAATATCATTATTTCAGTATAATAATGGCATGGTATAGTTCTCATATTTTTTTACAAAGGGCTAAGGATCTATTTATAGGTGAGGGAGGCCTCTAACCAAGTCCAACTAGTTTCTAGAATTTTCCAAGTTGAGTTTGGCTGAATTTGGACAAGATTTGGACCAGTTTGGTTCCCTTTTTTATTTGGTTTGATCCAGGAGAGAGGAGAGATAAAAATATCTTATTATTTTTGAGTTTAAAACTCCTCCACACATGTGAAATAGGTGCCTCCTTGAAGAGCCCCCTTCTCCTTACCAAAGTGTCAAAAATGTATCATTATACGCAAAATATCTCTTTTTTTTAGTAATATTCATAGTTTTTTACCAATAAACCTTGTACCTAGTTAACTCTTCATCTTATGTAGGCATTTACTCATTTTTGGGTATTTTTCTTTTATAAATTATATTTATCTCCCCTCCACATTTGGATTGATCCTATTGGCCCCATAGGAACCTTATTTGGACCATAATCCATAAATTTCTAAAAATCTAGACCCTTAGGCTAAGGTCCTTTATACCTATTTTCAATTAATTCCAATTACACATTGGAAAGTTCTTTTTGAATTTCTATTTCAAGGGAAACCATTTTAGACCCTAGGAGGATTTTCATATCCAAAAATATCTCAATTTGGGATTACCTCCCTCTAGACATTTTCTCTCTCCAGGCTAAAACAGGGCAAAACAAGATCTTTCTTTTATTTTAGAGAGGGGAATAATTATAAGATCAGAAGGGGAGGTTCTTACACCTGTACAACTCAAAAGCTGGAGGGAGGAATCTTACATATGGCCATAGGGTCAATCTATGAGTAAAGAGGATGTAGATTTGTTCATGGTAGCATGGCCCTAGGTCCAAGCTAGATTCTCTTCCAAGGGTCACTGCTGCTGCTATGCACATGCAGAGATGGGCCGCACGAGTGCCATCCTACCATGCAATCTTTATAGAATGGCACTAGGGAACACAAGAGAATCTAGCTTAACCCTAGGGCCAAGCTACGATAAACAAATCAACATTAGCTTTGCTGGCATTTTTTCCTATAAATAGAAGCCCTCCCCTTTGTTGAAACTCAATAGTGTTTTTGCACTGTTACCCTGTCTCTCCCAAGTGCCAAATTTAATGAATTTTACTCATAATTCATTAGTTTTTTACCTTCCCTCTTCCAAAAGATTGGTGGCCACTCTTGTTTCCAAACAAGAGTAGAACCCTCAAACCATGAAGCCAAAGGAAAGCTCTTAAATTATCAATGTAAGTTGGATATTCTTCTCTTTTCCATTCTTTTATGGTTTTTATGGTTTTTATGGTTTTTTATCATTTTTGTCTTCTGTAAATGATGTTATGCCTCATTGCAAAAGGCATTCCCCCTCTCTTCTCTGTTGAAATTTGAGCACAATGATGAGCTATGGTGGATCATACACTAGAATCAACATCATTAACAAAAAGATTAGTAAATGATTAAGACGTAATTAGTGGATAATTAGCAAATAAATTAATGTAGGCATGGATACTCAAAAACCAGCAAATTCTCATTAGGGCTATGCCTCAATTTATAGAGTTTACATCAAGCATCAAATCCCATTGATTTCTCCATGATTCACTCCCGGAATATCTCCACCTCTTGCTTGATTCTCTCCACCTCTTCTCTTTTCCCTGAATATCTCCCAGAATAACTCCACGCTCCTAAATTCTCTCATGCTACCCTTTATTCTCTCCTAGTAGATTCTTCTCACCTTTTCACAGGTTCTTTCACAATTACATCTTCTCTTTTACAGCCTCTATCCAAGAGCTTGTTCCCACACACACCCTATTCACTTGTATATTTCAACATCTCCCCTCAAGTGAATAATCCTAGCACACCTGGACCCTATACCAAGTTTCCCTCTTACTTGATAGCCCGCGACCAGTGCCGCAAGTCCCTAAACTCCATAGTCCTTGACACACTCTCTCTCTCTCTATGTGTCCAAGGCTACTAGAAGTGCCCGCAACCTTGACTAAAGTGCTCACACATACATCTACCACGTGGCCTACATCATCGGTGGCTCAGAGGTGGTTTTACTTTGTTGGGGCAGGTTACATTGGGTTGTGGGGTCTCTCTCTCTCTCTCACAGAAAAGATGATCCGACTCCACTTCCTTTGGAGCCTCCATGAAGTTTGCCGATGTCGTTCCTTCTTCACTGGGTTTGCTGTAGCAGTCTCTCGCCATGTGTCCTGGCTTTCCACATTTGTGGCAAGTGAAGGTCCTCCCTCCTACTCTGCCTCTTCCTCGTCCTCGTCCTCGAGAGAATCCTCCTCGGGTGAAGAATGCTTTTTCCTCTCCTGCTGTTGAGTCGAGCCCTTTCTTCTCTTTGCCTCTGCTCTCTTGCTCTAGTAGAGCTGCTTCTATCTCGTGTATCTTCAATTCAGGTACATTCTTTAGTGTTGCTACAATGTTTTCATAATCTCCTTTGTCCACACTCTTCAGAAGTACAGCTAATGCTTCATCATCTTCTTCTACCTTTTTGCCAATAGCTGCTGTTGCTTAATGCTTTTATATTTGTTCAAGTGAGTGATTAAAGGTTCACTTTCCTTCATGTCCAATTTGTAGAATTGCATTAACAGATTTATCTTTGAATTTTTTGCTTGTGTACCAAATAATTTATTTTCATCCCATGCATCTTTTGCCCATTGTATCCCTGTGATGTGATGAATGATTTCATCATTTAAACTGAGTGCAATAAGTCCCAATGCTTTTCATTCCTGCTCTTCCACTCATTTTTCCCTCTCTCTGGGCATTCATCTCTCCCTTCAACTAATCCCCACACATTTTTCCTCATCAGCAAATACATGGTTTTTGTCTGCATGTATAAAACTGTTCCCCATTAAATTTGGCTATTTCCTGTGCTGAACTCATGGTGATGTGAAGGGGGTCTTACCTCTTGATCCAATTTCAAGATTCAAGGGTAGTGTCTACCCTTTTACAACTTAATCTGGTGTTTAATAGATGATTACAACAAATTTATCAGCATAAAATCACCAGAAGTTACACTAAATCAAGGGTAACCAATTTGTACGGGATGGTTGGAGTATCAAACCAACTCCGATTTGCAATCTGAAGCTATAGGGATCTGTATCAGATACCTAATGGTTAATTTGAACCCTCAATTGCACCAAAATACAGTGATTAGCACTGATTAATCACTGATTAGCAAATTAATGCTCTGTTTTGTGTGCAGAAAACAGAGTATGCGGGGAGTCCAGATCTGGTGCCTTCCACTTCAAATGAGTGCAAATTCTTTCAAAGGCATCAATAGCAATGAGTCTAGTAGAGGATTAAGCCAAGAAACACAAGATTTGACCAAATATTGAAAGCTTAATCTCTGTTTTACCAAAGTCACCTGGCAGATTTGATGAAGAGCTTGGATCTCAATGTAGACTTGATGAAATTGAATTCTGTCTTCACCAGCTTGTAGAGCATGCTTGAATACACCTTGGGCTATGAGGAATTAGAAGCATTTGATTTGATGGAGGAGAAATCTGCAATTTACTCAGAAAAAAACATGCCGGCCAAAAACATAAATTCTCCCTCCTTCGCTGGCGGTTTGCTGCGCCGTCTTGATGAGCTTGTAGCCAAAGGAGTTGGCTACCATATGCTAGAAGCTTGTGCCCTAATTCTATGTGTGTAAGGTGCTAGAGATCCTCCACTAGCTGGGAGTGAAGGGGAGAAGTGAAAACTCACTAAAATTTTGATTATTTGCTAATTATCTACTAATCTTGATTAATTAACTAATGGGCTCATAAACCTAATTGATTCTAGGCATGGCTCTGATACCATGTTGAAATTTGAGCATAATGATGAGCTATGGTGGATCATACACTAGAATCAACATCATTAACAAAGTGATTAGCAAATGATTAAGATGTAATTATAGGTAATTAGCAAATAGATTAATGTAGGCATGGATGCTCAAAAACCAGCAAATTCTCATTAGGGCTATGCCTCAATTTATAGAGTTTAAATCATGCATCAAATCCCATTGATTTCTCCATGATTCACTCCTAGAATATCTCCACCTCTTGCCTGATTCTCTCCACCTCTTCTCTTTTCCTTGAATATCTCCCAGAATAACTCCACACTCCTAAATTCTCTCATGCTACCCTTTATTCTCTCCCAGTAGATTCTTCTCACCTTTTCACAAGTTCTTTCACAATTACATCTTCTCTTTTACAGCCTCTATCCAAGAGCTTGTTCCCACACACACCCTATTCACTTGTATATTTCAACATTCTCTAGTAAATCCAACCATTCTTTATTTGAGGTGAATGATTAATAATGTTTATCTTAAATAAGTAGAAAAATGTTACTTTAGAATGATTTAAATACTCTTGATGCATTTCTAATTAATTTAGAAACTTAAAATTGAAAAATGGTCAGCCACACTACAAGAGCTTGAGGGCATACCGACGCTAAAATACCGACGCAAATGTCGAACGTCGGTATGTCCGTCGTAATGTTGGAGGAGTATTGTAGGGCGGGGTTTTTTCAAATTTTCGTGTCCCGACGCGTATACCGACGCCTATACCGACGCGTATACCGACGTCTATACCGACGCACATTCCGTAGCATATATCGACGTATATTCCGACGCATATTTCGTAGCATATACCGGCGCTCGTAAGTTTTTCACAGCCGAGAGCCTATTTTCTGATTTTTTCGCACAGAAGAGCGCGTTACAGCTCGAGAAGGTCTCTTTCTCTCCCTCTTCTCTTTCTCTCCCTCTCCTCTTTTTTCCTCTCTCCTCTTTTCTCCTTCTTTCTTCTTTTCTCCTCTTCTCCTTCTCCTAATATGTTCTTGCAATTGCTTTTACTTTTTAATTTAAGAATTAGGATGTTTAGGGTTTTGTGTTTTTTTGGCTCTCTATGCATGTTGAGAGCTCTCTATGTATGCATAGATCTCCTAATGCATGCATAGAGATTTTAGGGTTTTGTATTAGTTCTTTTTCTTGTGTTTAATTTACTAATTAGTTTGTTTAATATTTTGTTTTGCAGCTCTTTCACCTCACCAATCTTTCACCAATCCTCTCCTTCAGCTTTGCAAAAAAGAGGTAGATCCTCTTTCGATTTTTCTTGTTTATGCTATTTTCTATGAATTATTGCATCCATGTTTTATGGTTTAGGGTTAGTTTTGGGTTCTTGTAAGCTTACACATAGGATTAATTTAATATCTATGCATAAAACCTATCATAAGCTTGCAATCTCTATGCATAGCCTTCTTGCAAGCTTTATGCATAAGCTCTATTCATAGAGCTTGTGAGCTTGTGAAATCTCTATGCATAAGCTCTATGCATAGGCTTTATGCATAGAGTTTGCAAGCTTATAAAATCTCTATGCATAGGTTTCTTACAAGCTTATAAAATCTCTATGCATATGTTTCTTGAAAGCTTGCATGGACATTGTACATAGAGCTTGCGTAGCCTTCTTGTTGAAAGCCTTTTGAATGTTTTTACTCTCTTATACATATAACATATAAGTCTTATGCTCTGTTTTTCTATGCATAAGGTATTCTCTTTATTCATAGAGTTTATATATGTTATCAAGGTAAGATCTATTATCCATGTAAAACAAGATCATGTTTATTACACCATTGGGTGATAGGATTAAGGGTTAGCATAGTGCATAAGGCTTATAACATAGAGCTTATGCATAGAGCTTATGCATAAGTCTTGCATAGAGCGTATGCATAAGACTTATGCATAGAGCGTGTGCATAAGACCTATACATATGGCTTATACATAGAGCTTATGCATATGGCTTATGCATAGAGCGTACGCATAAGACTTATGCATAGAGCTTATGCATAAGACTTATGCATATGGCTTATGCATAGAGCTTATGCATAAGGCTTATGCATAGAGCGTGTGCTTATGGCTTATGCATAGAGCGTGTGCATAAGACTTATGCATATGGCTTATGCATAGAGCGTATGCATATGGCTTATGCATAAGACTTATGCATAGAGCGTGTGCATAAGACTTATGCATAAGGCTTATGCATAGAGCTTATGCATATGGCTTATGCATAAGACTTATGCATAAGTCTTATGCATAGAGCTTATGCATAAGTCTTGCAGCCTTATTATGCATAAGACTTATGCATAGAGCTTATGCATAAGGCTTATGCATAGAGCGTATGCATATGGCTTATGCATAAGACATGCATAGAGCGTGTGCATAAGACTTATGCATATGGCTTATGCATAGAGTTTATGCATATGGCTTATGCATAGAGCGTACGCATAAGACTTATGCATAGAGCTTATGCATAAGTCTTGCAGCCTTATTATGCATAAGACTTATGCATAGAGCTTATGCATAAGGCTTATGCATAGAGCGTATGCATATGGCTTATGCATAAGACATGCATAGAGCGTGTGCATAAGACTTATGCATATGGCTTATGCATAGAGCTTATGCATATGGCTTATGCATAGAGCGTACGCATAAGACTTATGCATAGAGCTTATGCATAAGTCTTGCAGCCTTATTATGCATAAGACTTATGCATAGAGCTTATGCATAAGGCTTATGCATAGAGCGTATGCATATGGCTTATGCATAAGACTTATGCATAGAGCGTGTGCATAGAGCTCTACTTATACTATGCATTTAGATTATTGCATAAGGCCTTTATAAATAGCTATTTATGAATAGAGATAGCTTCTCTCTCCATCCTTGTTCAAATTCGAGTTAATTTTGTATGGAGAAGAGATAAGCTAATGTATGAGTTATTTTTAAAATCTCCCTCAACGGCTGGGGAAAAGAAGCCCGTTTGACGCTTTTTTAAATATTTGTCAAGTCTCCCTCAACGGCTGGGAAAAAGAAGCCCGTTTGACGCTTTTCTAAATATTTGTCAAGTCTCCCTCAACGGCTGGGGAAAAGAAGCCCGTTTGACGCTTTAAATGTTATTTTTAAAAATCTCCCTCGCGGCTGGGAAAAAGAAGCCCTGTTTTATGGTTTACATAGTGCCTTGTGTAATGCATAATGATTTGTGTTTAATGAGCTGCATGTACATGTTATCCTGCTAGATGGAGCCTCTCAATCTTGAAGAGAGAATAGCGTGTCCATGCATGCGATGTAAGTACCAAATCTTTCGAAAACGAAGGATTTGCAACCAGCATGTTCATGACGCTGGCATATTTCCAATGGAGCGCTTGCAAAATTTACGGTTTCAATCGTACAACCAAGCAAGTGTGCAGCCGCATCTTGATAACATTGCGCCTGTGAATTCTCGTCCCCAACAAAGGATGAGGATATCGCAGGAGGGAGTGACAGATGGAGCTCAATTAACAGCACCCGAGGGAATGGAAGAAGGTCAGGAAATGGAAGAAGGTCCAATGGAAGAAATGTTGGATGCCTTCATCGAGCAACAAGAAGCTCTCTTCGAGGAGCATGAACATGAAGATCATCAACCACGACATTCTCAACGGTCAAATTATGAACCAGAGGAAGAGGCTATGCGTAAACTTGCATGCCTTCCATTATACAATGGTGCCAACATATCTGTATTGCGTGCATCTCTTACGATGCTAAATTTGCAGTCAATTTTTGGATGGTCTAATACAAGTGTCACTGAACTATTCAAGTAAGGTCTTTTTTTGGAGATTACACCTACTGTTGAAATGATAAATTATCAACTTGTATTTGAGAAAATCTTAATAGTAACGATCAGATATTGCCATACTTTTGCAGGCTTTTGAAAGATCAGATATTGCCCCCTAGCAACGAGATGCCTCCATCTCGTGCAAATGCGAAGAAGTTACTGAAATCCATAGGCATGGATTACAATAATATTCATGCTTGTCGCAATGATTGTTGCCTCTTCCGCCATGAATATGAGCATTTGCAAGAATATCCCCATTGTGGCTCTAACAGATATAGAGAAGATGTTCAGGGGGAAGCTATCCCGGTAAAGGTTCTCAGGCACTTTCCAATCATCCCAAGGATAAAAAGCATGTTCAGGTGCAAATCTATAGCAAGCTTGATGACATGGCATGCCACAACTCGATCCACAGATGAAGTGATGCGTGTGCCTGCTGACTCACCCGCATGGAGACATATTGAAGAGAAATGGCCGGCTTTTAAGGAAGAACCTCGAAACCTCTGTCTTGGCCTAGCAATGGATGGTGTAAACCCTTTTGGTTTAAGGAGCTCTTCATGGAGCACATGGCCTGTTTGCCTTGTGAATTATAATCTTCCGCCATGGTTAGCAATAAAGAAAGGTCATCTGTTGCTCTCATTAATAGTTCCAGGAAAGTACAAGGTGAAGAACATGGATGTACATTTGGCACCACTTATTGATGAGTTACGCACCTTGTGGAACGGAATTGAAGTGAAGGACATGTCAAAGCAGCAGAGTGGCCAAAGACTTACAACTGTGCAAGGTATTCTCATATGGACAATGCATGATTGGCCTGGCTATGGAGAATGCTCAGGTTTGTCTATATCGGGTTACAATGCATGTCCTGTATGTGGTCCTCGACTTGATTCAAGATACTCAAAAGCATTACGAAAGAATGTCTACCAAGGACATGTTAGGTATCTTCCAGAAAATCATGAATTGTGGGATGGTAATCTAGGAAGACCTCCTCCAAGTGCATTGAAGGCAAGCGATTGGAAGATCAAATGGGAGGAATGTGGCAACTTGGCATGTCCTGGGATGAAGAGGCTCTCTATCTTTCACCAACTCCCCTATTGGGGTGATCTCCTTATAAACCATTTGCTTGACCCGATGCATATTTTCAAGAATGTAGCTGACATTCTGTGGAAGACCATGACAGGAAAAAAGGATACTAAAGGCCAAAGGGATGACTTGGAAGAGATTGGTTGCATGCAAGAGTTGTGGGCTCACACTAGACCCAATGGAAAGGTGCTACTTCCAAGAGTCCCATGGGTTTTTAGCAAGATGGAGGAACAACAAGTCAAGAGGACAATTTCAGAGTTTCGGACTCCTACAGGTTGTATGCATTGCTTGAAAAGTGCATTTACAAAGGATGATGATTTTAGTGGCCTCAAGAGTCATGATTGGCACAAGTTTCTACAATTTGTGCTACCCATAGCAATAAAAGATTGCCTCACTGAAGACATTAGAGCTACTATCTATAAGATTGGCACATTGGTGCGCTGGATTTCTTCAAAAGAGATAAAGAGAGACACTTTGGAGACAGCGCGTTTAAACTCCATAGAGGCAGTCTGCATGGTAGAGAAGTTTTTCCCTACAAGTTTATTAACAATCCAGATGCATCTGCTAGTTCATGTTGTAGATGAGGTTGCAGTTGCTGGAACAGTCCATTCAAGATGGATGTTCTTTTTGGAGAGGTTTATGAAGACATTAAAGGGATTTGTTCGCCAAATGGCTCGCCCAGAGGGTAGTATGTCAGAAGGGTGGCTGATACAAGAGTCCCTTGTTTACATCACTGAATATTTAAGTTCCTCAGATCCAGAGATACCTCGACTATGGTCTCAAGAGTCCAACAGGCGAGTCATTGGTGAGGAACCTCAAGGCCAAGGCATTAAGAGAAAGATAGATAACAATTTGAGGGAAAAAATCAACAAATTTTGCATCTTGAACTCTCATGTAATGGAGAAGTGGATTGAGACATATGAAGCTCTCAAGCGACAGCGAGTGCAAGATCGTGTAAGTTTCAGAAGGAATCGCACTATAAGAAATCTCCCATATCCAGAAGGTATGCAAGCTCTTCCGGACTTTCCCACAGGTAGATGGCTAGAAGCTACAATTTTAGAAGCCAAACGTGCTGGTTTACCTATAACAGAGGAGGAGGAGGAGCTTACAAAAGGATGCGATTGGCATGTAAGTGTTTAAGTTCTACATGTCTCTCTTTTTTTTCTCTACATGTCTCAGTGTTTGATTCTCCATCAACAAACTTTTTGTGCTATTTGTAGTATCACAAATATGGGGCGTTTTGGTCACATGGACGTCATTTTCGAGTAGAACGAATAGACCAAAGAAGAGCAACCTTTGATTGTGGTGTCACAGCACAGTTTGTTCAAGAAAGTCGTGCAAGTGCAAGTGATGATAAC
Organism: Cibotium barometz; assembly: GCF_041138505.1. Lineage (NCBI taxonomy): Eukaryota > Viridiplantae > Streptophyta > Polypodiopsida > Cyatheales > Cibotiaceae > Cibotium > Cibotium barometz. The sequence continues at coordinate 47,851,769 of NC_141091.1, forward strand.
ACAATTACTGGAATGCTTGATTACTTTGGAACCTGTAAGATCCCTGTTCCCACCGAGCAACGGATTCGGGGTACTGGCAGCGGAAGTAGCGCTTCTCGCGCGGGACAGGGGTCCCACACTCGGGGCCTCGCCCACGGATATCCGGATAAGAGACTAATCCGTCGGTTGTTCCAAAACCGAACCCGGAAAAACTTCCTTTACTGGAAAGCACGGGCGATTCCACCAGGATAACTTTTTACTCTAACGTAGTCAAGATCATTTTTGATCGAGATGATCCGATTACATCTATAAGATACTTAGTCAGTTCAAGGAAGAAACTTGCACTTGGATCATTGGGATCAACGCTTTTTTCCCCATTCAAGAGGCACAGCCGTTGATTCCTATCCATAGAACAGTTTCTGTCCGGGATTTAATTTTTTTTTCTATCGTAAAAACAAAAGTTTGAGTCTCGATTTACGGATCCATCAGTTCAGCCTAACCCCATCCAATCCCATGGGTTAGCCAACCGCCCAACCACTGTAGTGATGGGATCCAATTAAAAATTTGGTTAGGTTTTGTCCCGGGTACCAAGGAAAAGAGTTCCAAGGCCCCCTAGCCGGATGTTCATGCAAAATAAAACTAGTCACACCACTCACACACCCAATATGAAATTGCCTTTTTCAACCAGATTCAACCAGTTTAAAACAATCCTTTAATAAAACCATAGTATCATTGATCACCATCTTCCAATTTATCCAATTGATTCTTAATTTCCCATCATTCCTTCATCAGAGTATCTATGGCATCATTGGCAACTAGAACGCTCAGGAGCCGTTTCGATAGTTCCTAGCCCATAATACTTGGCAATATAACCACTTAACAAGATGGACTCTCGTTGAAGATCAGCAAGATCAACCAACAGATCCATATAAGGAGCCATGGACTCATCCATTGAAGACCAGCAAGGTCAATCAACCAGATCCATGCTCGATTTCAGAAAACAACTCCAACTCTGTTCCAATATCTTCCTCGATGCACGCGTGGGTATCCTAGGCAACCCAGAGCCCGAGCACCGTATGGTCAGCACCCTCTAGGATCCTTCGCAGGTAACCTAGCGCTTCACGCATAGGCCGCTTCCTTGGCCCCTCATCCACCGTACCGGAAGCTCACCATTTTAATCGCACCGAGGCTGGTCAAGACCTCGGCCGACCTTGCTACGCGAGACGTCCATCATTGACTCCCCGTCAGCAGTTGCAACTTTACCATCACGACTTTAATCACAAGACGGTCAAAATGCTCCCCCCAGCATTCTTGACATAAAACAATCATTTACAAACAGCATTTACAAACAGCATTTACAAACAGTTTACAATACAATTTCTATTATAACTTTCATTTTTCCACATTATCCCTCCTCAATCTACATTACTTATTCCATATTCCATTTATATGTATACTCATCCCATCACATCATTTCCATCTCATCACTTCAGATTCCCTCACATCACAATCGTATATTCACATCCATACATCCACAACTATATGCGTACATTCACATCTACATGCATACATCTACATCCCTATGCATACATCCACATCCACATTCACATTCACCTCCATACATCTACATCTACATGCATACATCCACTCCACATTCACATCCACATCTATACATCTACATCTACATGCATACATCCACCTCTACATCCACATCTACGTCTATACACCTACATCTACATGCATACATCCACATCTCCATTCACATCTACATCTATACACCTACATCTACATGTATACATCCACATCTCCATTCCCATCTACATCTATACATCTACATCTACATGTATACATCCACATCTCTATTCACATCTACATCTATACATCTACATCTACATATATACATCCACATCTCCATTCTCATCTACATCTATACATCTACATCTTCATGCATCCACCCACCTCCACATCCATATCTACATCTATACATCTACATCTACATGTATACATCCACATCTCTATTCACATCTACATCTATACATCTACATCTACATGTATACATCCACATCTCCATTCTCACCTACACCTATACATCTACATCTACATGCATCCACCCACCTCCACATCCACATCCACATCTACATCTATACATCTACATCTACATGCATACATCCACCTCCACATTCACACTCACATCCATACCTCTACATCTACATGCAAACATCCATATCTCCATGCATAATAATATTCTTTTAATTAATCTAGGATGATAGTTCCTAGGATATGGTAGGAAGTCCTCTTTTTATGCTTTGAAGAATTTATTTTATGCGTGATTTCTATAAAAATTTTGCCATAGCTCCGCTACTATGACTGATAAATCTCAATTTTTTTCTAAGGGATAAAGCTCATTATTAAAGAAATAATTAGAATGGTCTCTAATTGGATCATCAATCCATAATGGTCTCTAATTGAATCATTAAGAAAACAATTAGAATGGTCTCTAATTGGATCATCAATCCATAATGGATTGAATCATCAATGTGCATAAACTAAAAGCATAGCAAAAAGCCATTAATTTGGCCTCAAGCATAGCTTAATCTTGGATTAAGGAAAGGCTTTATGAAAAGCTTCATTTGGATTGAGAATGGGTCATGAGTATGGCCATTTCTTGAGTGAGAGAGAGAAATTACATAAAAACCATTAGAATTTAAACATAAATGGAAGTTAACTTCTATAGCATTTATTAAATTATGTAACTCTTCACTACTATTCACCAATTAACTTCAATAGCATTTAAAAAAAACCATACCAATTAAACTTCTCAAGCTTGAGAGGGGTTGAGAAGAGAGAATCATTGAGAAATTATAGAAAAGATCAAAATTCAATATACTTACCTTATGATTTGCTTGATTCTTTATTCACGGTAGAGGCCCCCAACCAATCAATTGGTTTAGTATGTTGATGGAGCCACCAATGGGAATTGAAGAAAAAGAGAAGTGTCAAAAACTAGTGAATTATTAAAGAATTCACAGTTCTTAGCTTAGGTGGAGTAGAGTAACAAGGCATAAGACTCTATATGCTTTGGCTTAGGTGGAGTAGAGTAACAAGGCATAAGACTCTATCTAATTTGGCTTAGGTGGAGTAGAGTAACAAGCATAAGAGACTATATATTTTGGCTTAGATGGAGTAGAGTAACAAAGCATAAGAGACTATATATTTTGGCTTAGGTGGAGTAGAGTAACAAAGCATAAGAGACTATATATTTTGGCTTAGGTGGAGTAGAGTAACAAAGCATAAGACTCTATCTAATTTGGCTTAGGTGGAGTAGAGTAACAAGCATAAGAGACTATATATTTTGGCTTAGATGGAGTAGAGTAACAAAGCATAAGAGACTATATATTTTGGCTTAGGTGGAGTAGAGTAACAAAGCATAAGAGACTATGTATTTTGGCTTAGGTGGAGTAGAGTAACAAAGCATAAGAGACTATATATTTTGGCTTAGGTGGAGTAGAGTAACAAAGCATAAGAGACTATGTTTTTTTCAACAAGGGGAGGCTTCTATTTATAGGAAAATTTGAGCTCCTAACCAAACAAACCGATTCTAGAATTTTCCAAATCAGTTTGGTCACTTTTTGACCATTTTTAGGTCAGTTAAGCTAACTTTTTGGAACTAGACTTGAATGAGGAGAGAGGAGAGATAAAATATCTCAATTTTTATGAGTTTAAAACTCATTCAAGCATGTGAATTATGCACCTCCTTTAAAGAATTCCCCTTCCTTACATATGTGTCAAAATTGTATTGCTCATAGTTTTTTACTAATAAACCTTGTACATTTTCAACTCTTCATCTTATGTGAAATATGCACTTCCTTTAAAGAACTCCTCTTCCTTACACATGTGTCATAGTTTTTTTACTAATAAGCCTTGTACATTTTCAACTCTTCATCTTATGTGAAATATGCACCTCCTTTAAAGAACTCCCCTTCCTTACATATGTGTTTATTTACTAATAAACCTTGTACATTTTCAACTCTTCATCTTATGTGAAATATGCACCTCCTTTAAAGAACTCCTCTTCCTTACACATGTGTCATAGTTTTTTTTACTAATAAGCCTTGTACATTTTCAACTCTTCATCTTATGCGAAATATGCACCTCCTTTAAAGAACTCCCCTTCCTTACATATGTGTTTATTTACTAATAAACCTTGTACATTTTCAACTCTTCATCTTATGTGAGCATTTACTCATTTTTGGGTATCTTCTTTTACAATTTGGATTTATCTCCTCCCTACACATGGATTGATGCTATTGGCCCATAGGAACCTTAATTGGACCATAGTCTAAAGATTTATGAAAATCTAGACCCTTAGGCTAAGGTTCTTTATACCTATTTCCAATTAATTCCAATTGCACATTGGAAATATTTTTTTTTAAATTTCTGTTTCAGGGAAACTCATTTGAATTATAAGAGATATTTTTCTATCCAAAAATATTCAAAATCTGAATATTCTCTCTCTAGAATATTTTCTCTCTCTAGGTTAAAACAACCACAAACAAGATCTCTTATATTTCAGAAAAGGGAATTGATTACAGGGGAATATACTAGACATCAAAAAGGGGGTTGGGGGAGGAATCTTACATTCTACCCCACTTAAAAAACGCGAGATGTCCTCATCTCGCAACTTGGAATAATTTCGCAAGATGCACGAATATGAGACTTAGAGAAAAATTTTAATCACGATTAACGTCCGCCATTTGGTCTGCGCTACAGAAGTTCCTAGGTGAGGAAAAAGTGAGCGCTCATACTGTTCTATAAAGTCTTTCTTCACAGACTCTCTTGCGTCTTGAAGGTGAGAAATCATCAGGGATAAAACTAATTCCTGTTGCCAAGCCATGAAGGAGATTAAGAAAGAAAGGAGATTGATGGGAGTAAGATTACTGTGAGTGACAAGTAAAAGTTACGACTTATATAAAGGAAGGAGCTAGCGTAACCTAGAAGCCAACGGTAACTTACCACTGAAGTTTTACCGTCTTTCCATGATTTGTGTTTGACACATTTTTCTATAGAAGGCATTAAGAATTTTGAGATGAGGAGATAAAAGAAACTTGTAGGCTAAGTCACCTACTTTCATTGAAATTCAGATATAAGGATCACAATATCTGGGGGATAACTTCTTATACTCCCCAAGAGATAAAAAACTTCTTTTGGGCCATACTCGAATGAAAACCAAAACCTTGGTATCCAAAACACCGATTCTCACTTCTAAACTCATTGTTCTAAATCCTTAAAATAGGCGTGACTCCTGAGAAGTATTTTAGGAAAAGGGTCTTCCTTTTTTAAACAGAAATTTTCTTTTATTTTAGAGAGGGAATAATTATAAGATCAGAAAGGAAGATTCGTACTCCAGTATACCTCGAAGGTTGGGGAGGAATCTTACAGAACCATTCAAGATATATTAAAGGTTGGCTTCAGAAGTTTTGAGTTGTTTATCTTTGATGTGAAGTGGTTCAAGGTAATCATGAATGGGCCACATGCAACTGTACGTAGAGACAAGAGTGGCCTCATCCAAGTGGACTCCACAAAGGTATGGACCGATCAGCAAGATACTTTTGTGCGCCCAGAGCATTGTGAGCAGGTTGTCTTTAAAGCGGATCCAAAAGATCCACGCTGGCTGTTTGTGGTTCAAGTCGCCCCCCGCAGTAAGCAAATTTTTGATAAATTTGAGCTACAACAAGGTGATGTGGATGCACAGGGTAATGGAGAGCAGCAAGAACAAGCCGATATCAACAATGAAGAGGAGCAAGCAAATGAAGAGGAGCAACTAGAGCAAGATCCAAATGAAGAGGTGCAAACCAAGGAAGCTGAAAAACAAGTTGAGGAAGAAGACATAGATGATGAAGACATCCTTCATCAAGGGACTTTTAATGATGAGGATGCTGAAATGTACATAGACATAGATCTCTTTGGGGCTACTGATCTTAATGAGGATGATAGAATAGATAATGATTTTTAAAATGATGTATCTTAATGATTATGCAAATAGTTATGACATATTTGTAATGGTTTTATGACATTGAAGGTCCTTTCATTGTTTACCATTGTTAATGTTTACCATCATAATCACTACTGTAGGAGCAAGTTGATATAGTTTTACCAATGTTGTTTATCATTGTTAATGTTTGTCTTATGGTTCTTTCATTCATTGTTTACCGTGTAATTTTCATTTCGCACAAGTTTGTCATATGGTTTTTTGTCCAACAGGCCATGGGTGACTCACCGCCCTACGACTACAGTCCAGATTTCTCATTTAACCCTACACCGCAGGGCATGAGTCCCCAGCAGTTATATGGTTTTCTTTCGTCCATGACTCCAGAGCAGAGAGCCATGGCTCAGAGTTATTGGGGTTCTGGAGCAGGGACGTCTGCCTCACCATCTGGCTTCCCGACGCCAGTTCCCACACCCGTGGGTACAACAGCAGCTCCCACACCTCATACCACACAGCCTTCCACTCCTCTTACAGCTCGATCTACCACCTCTTCACATAGACGGCGCTCACGTAGTAGGTCTTCAGGGGGAGGTTGTTGTGGTGGTAGTGCCACAGATGCTGTGACACCACCACCACGTGAGCGTCGTCCTTCGCTCTCATCTGTTGATAGCACACCCATAGGGTCACCTTCCACTCCCTGGGATGCACATGACCATGACAACAGCAAGATTTACACAATTAGGGATGGGGCACCAATAATGGATAGTGCAGGGAAGGCAATGAAGACACGCATTCGACAATTGTGCACTATACAGTTTCATGACTCTGTCATGACTAAATGGGATCAGCAAGACAAGGGGAAGAAAAATTATATAAACACAAAGATAAAGCAAGAGTTCCAGCCATCTGACCCTATGAATGTCGTCTCTAATGAGTGGATACAGTATACAGCTCGCATTTTGATGGGGCATCGTAGGTCAGAGGCGAAGGACGCATTTAGAGAGGGGAAAGAGAAACCTGTTTGGCTAGATGACAGGGAGTGGGCAGCCATTGCTCAGGAGCTCACCGAGACACCAGACAGGTTTCAACAACAAAGAGAGGCGGCAAGGGCAAGACTCCAAACAGTAGGGGCTTCTCATCTCGGGAGTGGTAGTTACGAAACCATGCGCCATGAATTCGTAAGTGTTTGTAGCAATTTTATTTATTTAAATGTATGTATGTGGGCTAAATTTTGATTTCTAAAAGTTATAATTGTTAATCGTGTGTGCAGGAGTTGGCCATGAATCGCCCACCAAGTAGGCGAGAGGAGAAGTACGCTCACAAACATGGCCTTGTGGCCTTGTTTGAGATGCTTGAAGAAGAAGGAGAGACCGTCAATTGGGAGGCATTACCATGATGTAAGATGACCTTCAAACTAATGAAATATGATCAAAACAGTCTTGAGTATTAATGTTTAATTTAATTTCTTGTTTGTCGATCAGAAAAATATGCAAACGAGCACGGTTGTTTTTGTGCTCTATTTTAGACAGAATGGTGCTGTCTGTTTGCTGTTGTTGATCCTGCTCATTGCAGGCAGCTAGGCAACAGCCAGGCAGCACTATTCTGCCCAAAAAATTTTTTTTGCTACAGCGTCGGTATATACCCCGGTATTGACGTCGGTATTTGCAGTGGTATATATCTCGGTATTAAAGTCGGTATACACCCCGGTATTTGTTCCGGTATATAACACGGTATATGCGCTGGTGTTTACGCCGGTTTACGCGTCGGTATTACCCCCGGTGAGCGTCGGTATACTGACCGGTATAGGCGCCGGTATGATTACCCGATGCTTATACCGACGCTACGGTTCCGGCGCTTATACCGGCGCTTATACCGATGACGAGGCTTTTTTAGACCCCGTTAAATAGCGCCGGTATATGCGCCGGTATTAGGCTAACATGTAGTAGTGCCATACAAAGGAGGTTATGGTAAAATTTTTCAAAAAAAAATCAAAATAAGTATTATCTTTCATTATTCTAAAAGAGTAATTCTTATGATTTCTATTTTCTAAAGTGTCATTTTCATGCATAGAAGATGCATTTTGATTATTTGTATAAAAAAAATTTAGTTTTATTATAAAAGAATTACTTTCATTATATTTAATTTTTATGCATAAAAGTATGCATAAAAGATTAATTTTTATTATAGAAGTGTTACTTTTACAATATTTGATTTTTATGCATAAAAGTATGCATAAAAGATTATTTTTTTAATTATAAAAGTGTTACTTTTATCATATTTGATTTTCATGCATAAAAGTATGCATAAAAGATTATTTTTATTATAAAAGTGTTACTTTTATCATATTTGATTTTCATGCATAACAGTATGCACAAAAGATTATTTTTTTAATCATAAAAGTGTTAACTTTATCATAAATGATTTTATGCTTAAATTAGATGCATAAAAGAAATTCTTTTATATTAAAAGAGTGATTTTCATCATAAATGATTGTATGCATAAAAGATATTTTTTCATATTAAAAGTGTGATTTTCATCATAAATGATTTTATGCATAAATAGGATGCATAAGAATAAAATTCTTTTATTCTAAAAGTGTAATTCCTACTAAATTGATTTTACGCATAGAAAGATGCATAAAGAAATCTATTTTTTTAGTTCAAAAGAGTTATTTTCATCAATTTTGATTTTATGCATGAGAAGATATATAAAAGATTGAATTATAATTCAAAAGTGTCATTGTCATTTAAATGAATTTATGCATAGGAAGATGCATAAAAGATTGATTTTTATTTCGAAAGTGTTATTCTCCTTAAAATGAAATTTATGCATAAATAGATGCGTAAAGAAATTTTATTTCAAAAATAAGAATTCTCTTGTATTCTATAAATAGATACGAAGATGTGAAATGAATCAAATAGATGAAATAGAACAAGGAATAGATGGAGATGTATGTTCGAGAAAGAATGGACGTAGTTATATGAATGTGAAAGAAATGATGTAGATGTATGTATGTGAAGGATGTATGTGAAAGGAAAGATGTATGTGGAAATGGATGTATGGATGCAGATATGGAATGTGGAAGTGGATGTATGTGGATGTGGATATGGATGTATGTAAATGTGAATGTGGATGTATGTAAATGTGAATGTGGATGTGTGAATGTGGATATGGATGTAGATATGGAATGTGGATAGGGATGTATGAATGTGTAATGTGGATATGGATGTATGGATGTGAATGTGAATGAATGTATGAATGTGAATGTGGATGTGGATGTATGAATGTGGAATGTGGATATAGATGTATGAATGTGGAATGTGGATATGGATGTATAGATGTGAATGTGAATAAATGTATGAATGTGAATGTGGATGTGGATGTATGAATGTGGAATGTGGATATAGATGTATGAATGTGGAATGTGGATATGGATGTATAGATGTGAATGTGAATGTGGATGTATGAATGTAGATGTGGATGGGGATGTATGAATGTGGATGTGGATGTATGAATGTGGATGTGAAAATGGATGTATGGATGTAGATGTGAATGTAGATGTACAAATGTGGATGTGTATGTGGAATAATGAATGCAAATATGAATGTGAATGGATATGAAGTTGATATGAGCGAATGGATGAGATGAGATGTCAAGTGAATCAGAATGTGAATGAATAATATAAGATCTAAACGAATGAGATGTAATGAGAAATGGAAGTGATGAGACATAATGTAAATTAAGAAAGATAGGAATGGATGTTATGCGAAGTCAATGAATCTGATGTGATGGGATGGAAAATGATGTATCTGGTCAAGAATGGATACACATATGATTTGGATTTGGATTAAGTAAATGGATTGATGTGGAACAATCTGGAAAGACGTGAGTTCATTATTGAAACTGTATTTGTGAATTGTTTGCAAATGATTGTTTTATGTCAAAGATGCTGGGGAAGCATTTTGACTATACTATGGAAGTCAAAAGGGAGGGAGACCCTCATTATTTTAGGGTAGATGAGAGAATAAAAGATGAAATAGTCTAACGAAAAAAGTGATTTAGGTAGTAGATTTTTTATTTATTTTTTTTATTTCTATTTTTTTGGCTTTCTACACGGTGTGGTTAGAAATGTGAGGGCATAGGATTTACTTATGCATGGTGAAGTTAAAGCATATGTACAATGATGATCCAAAAGTATTATGAAGAAAAAATAATAATAATAATAATAAATAAATAAAAATATACTTAGGTTTTGTAATACACACACCTAATGAAGTATTTACATAATTAGAGAAAATAGAGACCCCATATTTAGGCCCTTATATGAAATGAAATATTTACACAAAATGGGCCGTAATAATTTTATTTATTTTTGATAAGTAGCTAGCAAAAACTTTTTTTTAATAATATAAAAATATATAGAAGATATGGGTAAAGTCCCTAACGCACACACGCCTATTTACAGTGAAAAGGTATTTATGACAAAGAGTTTATGTGATTTTCCTTGGCCGAGGTAGCTCCCCGTGGTAATGTGGATAGTCGAAAAAATGGCTGCCATTTAGCCCTCCCCCTAGATGATGGTATATTCATGTACCATCATAAAGTAGGCCTTCTAAAGCAAGTGGTGTAATGTAGTTCTCTTGTCCATCTTTCTTATGTTCCTCGTGTTTTGCACCACAGACGTCACTCAAACAACTGAACTTACATGCCCTTTTATCTCCTTTTTGTGGTTGCTTTTGTAAGTCTGTCGGTAGAATGCGACTCAAGTATGGCTTGAGTCTGTAGCCATGAACCTTCTTAGAATGTTCTTTGCCATCCAAATCCATGAGCTGATAATAGCTAGAGTTGAAAACCTTCTTGACAATGTATGGTCCATGCCATCTAGTTTCAAACTTGGCATCAAACCGGTTATCAAGTCGATTGTCATACCTTAGCACAAGATCTCCTTCTTTGATGCCCTTATCTTTCAAAGTTGCATTGAACTTCTCCGCCGCTGCTTGCATGGCTTTTCTTCTATAACACTCGTATGCAGCTTCTCTTTTCCACTCTAGCTCAACTAAAGTGAGAAGTCAATCCACCCATGCATCTTGATCTCCTAGTCCACCTTTTCCATGTAGCCGCATTGTTGGAATGTTGAGCTCAATAGGCTGCAATGCTTCTTGACCATAAACCAAGTGAAAGGGCGTAAACCGTGCTCCATCAAGGAACTCGTCCCAAAGCTTCGTCTTGTTCTTCACCATCTTCCTTATGATTCCTGCAATGACACCATTAGCCTTCTCTACTAACCCATTTGATTGGGGATAGTAGGGTGTGCTATGACGATGTGAAATATGAAGCTCTTCACAAACTTCGGTGAGCAAACCTTTTCTAAAACCTGGACCATTGTCAGAAACAATCTCCAAGGGTGTGCCAAATCTGCAACATATATGAGTGTAAACAAATTTGCTTACAGTCTTTTCATTCACCCTTGCCACACTTTGAGCATCCACCCACCTAGTCATGTAGTCTATGGCCATTAAGATGTACAATTTTCCATTTTTAGTTCTAGGTAGTGGACCCATAGCATCAATGCCCCATTTTTCAAATGGACCACTTGCAATGACTAATTGGCGTGGACCATGTAGAAACCTCTTATTACCATTGACTTGGTAGTTATGATAGCTCCTACACCAATGTTGGACATCCACATGTAAGCTTGGCCAAACATACCCAGCAAAGCAAAATCTTTTTCACAGTTAGTTCTTGAGCAAAATGGCCACCACATGCTTCTTCATGCAAACCTTCTAAAATGGCTGGAATCTCCTTGGTTGTTGGTACTCTTCTGCACACTTGATCTTTTCCTTTTTGGTAGAGGGCACCTTCTAAGAACAAGAAATAACTTGCCCTCTTCATGAGCCTCCTCTTTTGTGCCCTTGTGAAGTCTTGTGCGGGAATTCACCTTCAAAGATGTCGCTCACTATGGGAGCCAGTGTCTCCATTCCTTGGTACCGTGGTTGCTTAATAGCCGCTACAGCCAAGACTACTTGCATTTCCTTCTTAACACATGCAACAGCTTGTTGTGCAAGTAGATCAGCATCCTCATTTTGTTTCCTAGGAATATGATACAATTGTGCCTCCTCAAATTGATTAAACAACCTACGGATAGCATGAACCTTTTGCCTTAATCTTTCATTCTTGCATGCCCAAATGCCTAAAATTTTCCTTACAATAAGTGCATCCCCTTTTACCAGGAGACGTTGTATCCCTTGATTGATGCACACCTTCAAGCCATGAAGTAGTATGTCGTACTCTGCTTGCTGCTAGTAGAACTTGGCAAGTTGACCTTCTCCTTCATAACCACCTCTCCACTTGGGTTGAGCAGCACCAACCCTCCCCCTGCTTTACTTGTGGCTTTTCTAAAAGCTTCATCAAAGAACAAGGTGAATGCATTAGGTATAGTTTTGGGTGGTGGCAATGGTAGGGTCTTTACTTCAGGCACCTTAATCTCCTTTTCATGCACTCTAAGTGAGAATCCCTGCCAATTGTGCACACACACTATCTTCTAGCTTGAAAGAGTATTGGAATTCTTGCAATTCCATAACCCACTTTGTGATTCTATCGCTGAGAGTCATTTGAGAAGACACCCAAGGAAACAAATTTTCTGCAGTGAGAATTACAAAAGGTTTTGGTAACAAGTAGGATCTAAATTTTCTCACCGCAAAGATGAGAGTAAGCATCATGAGTTCCGCTTCCATGTAGCCTTTCTCCAAGACATTCATGACCCTACTAACAAAGTAGATGGGCCGCATCCTAGTACTGTGGGGATCTTGCTGTAACAAAACTACACCCACTATTTCCTTTCCAACACTAGAGCTAACGAAGAAAGTGTACTCCCAAAACAAGGAGGCATGAGTGTTGGTAGCTCTGACAAAATGACTCTAATGGTATAAAAGTACTCCTCAAGCTCATTAGACCATGCAAACTCTACTTGTTCAGTCAATTTTTGCAAGGGGTGAAGTAACTCTGAGGCTAAGTGAATGAAGTGTGACATGTACTTCACCTTTTGAATGAATGAGATGGCCTCCTTGAGACTCTTTGGAGATGGTAGATCTAAGAGCCTTTGCCTTTGTAGGATCCACCTCAATGCCTTTACCTTATGACCAAGCAAGATGACTTCATCCTCACCAATATGACATTTGTCGGGATTGAGTTGGCCCCCCATGTCGTAGAGTTTCTTCAAGCCTTCTTCCACTCTCTGCACATGCAATACCTTAGAGCTATAGATGCAAAAATCATCTATGAACACTCTAATGGATTTCCCAAAGAACGCTTGAAACACCATGTTCATGAAACGTTGAAATGTTGCTGGAGCATTGGTCAAACCAAATGGCATGACTCTGAAAGCATAACAATCCCAAGGAGTGATGAAAGTTATTTTCAATTGATCTTCCAATGCAGTCAAAATTTGAAAGTAACCAGAGTAGCCATCACAAATCGTATACTTCTCATGACCTGCTACCTCATTCAGGATCTCATCTTGAAATGGGAGAGGAAAGTGGTCCCTTTTTGTTGCCTCGTTGAGTGGACGATAGTCCACACACACCCTCCATTTGCCGTTCTTCTTGGGAGTGACCACAATGGGAGAGACCCATTCTGAATTTTCTACAGGATATATGAACCCCGCTGCTAGAAGCTTCCTCACCTCTTTGAGTAGTGCTTGCTCCTTGATGACTCCTAGTCTTCGTAGCTTTTGCGCCTTAGGTTTGGCTTCTGGCTTTAGCTCGATCTTGTGTTGAATGGCCTCTACGCCACGCACATGTGTGTAATCTTTAGCAAAAAACCTAGGAAATTTCCTTAGTACACATTTAAACTCCTCTCCTTCCTCGGATGTAAGCTTTTTTGAGAGCATAGCTTCAAACATTTCTTTATCATGCACAATTTGGTCTCCTTGAGAGCCTACCTCCAAACCTTGACAGGGTGTCTGTTTGTCTTTTGCTCTGAATCTTACCCCATGACTTCAATGGAAGACTCCTCTTCTGTAGTGCTACTGTGGCTTTCTTCCTCTGAGGTGTCATCGGTCCAATCCTCCTCTGTTTTACCTTGAGAAGATTCTTCATTTACCTCCTCTCGTCGTTGCTCCTTCATGTCAAAGATAATCTTCTTACGATTTTCATTCCTGCAAATTAACTTTCCATTTTCCCAATCCTGCAAAGCTCGCATTCTCATTAGCCATGGTCTACCTAGGATAAATGGATAACCACTTCCCTTGGTAGACATAACATAAAAATCAACAACCTTCTTAATGCCAAAAACTTCCACAGAAACATTCTTACAAATCCCAAGACACTTTGCTTTGCTATTGTTTGCCATTTTCACCTTAATTTCAGGTGTTTCATGAATATGCATGCCTAGTCTTTGATAAGGTCCTCTGTCATGATGCAAATTTGTGCACCCCATCTACTAGACCCTTCTTAACTAGCCTTCCCTTGATGTAGCAATCTAATATAGGTGTAATGTCCTCATCCATCTCGGCTTGTGAAATTTTTACAACAGGCACATTCTCTTTTGTTTTTCTCCTAGTGCTCACGGCCTTTGTTAATTCTCTCCTAACTTGTGGACATAAGGCTAGAAATTGAGGCCATGAGATATCAGGACCCTTACCTCTCATGTCTTCCAAAAGGTTGTATGGAGCCATACCATGTCCAAGGGGGAAATCTTGGAGGTTTATATGATGTCGTCTCCTCTTGACTTCCTTGTTTTCCTTCACTTTCTTTCCTCATCCATGGTCACTTTGTGATGCCACACCCTCCTTTTTCTTCTCTTTTCCACACCCTCGTTTGATACCATTTGCTTCAATGTCTACCTCCTTGGCCTTTGTTAACATTTCGGTCCGACAAGGGCGGCATTCCTTCCATTCCTCGTGGAGGTGGTCTTGTTGTATTGGGCCTTTGCAAAATCATCGGTTGTTGTTGACTAGTGCCTTCACCTACATTCATCACTAGATAATTCATGTTAGGCTTCCCTGGCTCCCCACAAGGCCAAGGACAATTATACATCCCATGCCCTGACTCTCCGCAATTCCAACATTGCAAGAGTCACCTAGTTGCGGCTCTCGTTCTTCAACCCTTTTGGCTTGGCCCTTCTCTTCCACAGCTTGTGCAAAGTGGATAGACAAGTTATTTAAAGACTCATTTAACTTTCTATCACCTCGGCTGTGACCTCAGGTAATTCTCAATGACTGCAAGACTGTACCTCTTCCCTAGGCTTTGAATCATCAAAGATAAAGCCCCCCCTAGCATACACCTCATCTATCGGAGTTTCTTGGTAGCCCTAGCCTCAGCAACATCAAATGTTGTGGGCTCTCTTGACTCTACTTACAATTTAGTGATGGGTACATCCCTGCAATAAATCTCTCCTTCTTCAAGAATTCTGCACCATCTCCAGTGTTAGGAAGCCTACGCAACCAAAGAGCCCAAAGACGTAAGAATTCTTGCTTATAACTCAAGTAGTCCTCTAGATCCTTTTACTTATGAGAAACTATTTCTTGCCATAGCCTTTGTGTGTTCAAAGGAGTGAAGTAATTGTCTCTAAAAAGTTGTATGACCCCCTTGCAATCTACTCGTGCATGTGCAGGTAGAGATTGAAACCAAGTGGAAGCATCCCTTCCTCGTAGGACCAACTCAAACATGTCTAAGCACTCTTGGTCTCCTACCACTCTCTTTATGTGGAGTGCCATTCTAAAGTTTGATAAGAACAACTCGGCATCCTCACCGGGCTCTCCAAAGAATAAGGGGTAGCCACTCTTTTGTGTAGTGGTATCCATGCTTAATAAATGATTCTTTAGGTTGACCCTTGTGATGACAGAATCATGTCGGAGGTACAAATAATTGTATCCCCAATCTTGAATCATAATGTGTGCTTATATTCAATCCCACATGTGGTGACCAATATGTTTTCTAGCAGCCCAATGGGATGTTCTAAGCTTCCATCTGCCAGCTACAAGCGCATCCTTGTACTCCTAATAGCTGGTTTGCCCCACTTTTCCCAAATGGACCTTGTCACAATGCCCACTCCTGCACCACTATCAAGTATTGCAGTTGAAGCTACTTTTCGCACTTCTAATGGGAGGGTAGCATTTCCCTGATCGTCCTCACAAAATTTTCCTACTTTGTTGTTTGATAGAAACTGGCATAACATTCTTTGTCTCACGGTGCATAGTACATTGATGGTGACCCTTTTGTAGCAATACCTGCTCTGACAAACATGTGGCAATATCATTCCACAACTCTGGTTGAAGTTTTATCAAATCAAGCAAAGGTAAGGTACAAGCCACTGGTGCTTGACAAAATAGCTCGTACGATACCCATATCCATCTCCTTTGTCAACCTTCTATGCATGGAGGGTATCCTCAAGGTTTGAGAACAGTTCTCATATTCTCCCAAATAAGATGGTAAGGTTTTCATTGTATGCTTACTTCTAGGAGAAACAATTGTTTGAACTTCCTCCTGGATGCTTGGGCGTCTAAAGTTGTTTTCTGTGCCCCTGGTAAAATCCACTTCAGAGAATGGAGGTGAAATAATAGAGGACATATTCTCATTAACTTTCTCATGAACTACTGCCCACATCTCATTTGCCATGTCCTCGTTAGCATCAATAACTTCATCATTGCATGGGAAGACAAGACTAGGTGGTGGCAGAATGCCTTATTTCAATGGGGTGTCAATTGGTGCAGACTTCTTGCCTATGAGCTTGTGAGATCAGCTCACTTTTCATTTCCCAACTTGATGACACTTCTGGTATGGTTTCTAACGTTGGCTTAAGAGAGTTGGGACCCTGAGGGATAGGTGGAGGTGGGCCCTCAAGTATTGATTGAGCTTCCCTAAAATGAGTTGCTGATGTATAGCTAGATTGATCTTCTCCTCACCCACGAGGGTTTGGGTATTCTTGAAGCTTCTTGGGTAGCTCAAATAAAGTTGCAATGCGACTTCTATGAGCATCAATGATGGCATCTAAAGTCTCGTTCACCTTATCCACAAAAACAGAACCCCCTGAACTATCCTCGCGATTGTACTAGCTTCATCTTGTTTAGCACTAGGCCCAGGTTGAGGTTGATGCTCCTCATGCACTTCTTGGGATGTAAAAGCTTGATCCTTCATGTTTTGTTTAGAGACTTCTTGAGAACTAGTGGATGCACTCTTAGTTTGCTTGTTGCGGTTCTTTTTCCTTCTAGTGGTCCTTTTTCTATTGGAATGTAGGGTCTTGTCCACTAGATTTGCCTTTGCATCCCTAGTTCGAGGTGTCTCATCAGTCTGCATTTCGGCATTTCATGTCTGTGATCTAGTCATGACTCTAAGTGGCACGACATCCTCATTCTCTGATGAAGGTGGCGATGGAACTGCCTCTACAAAGTTGAGTGAGACCTTTGGTTGAGAGGTGCCTTCCTCATGTGGTTTCAGCAAACAATCCTTTGGAAAGTGTTCTACACAACACCCTAGACAATATCTTTCAATTGGTGGAAACTGTGGTACTCTTGTATTGGATCGAGCTGCTTGCCTTTGGCGATATGGACAATCCCGAGTCCAATGGGGTTCTCCACACTCATAATAGGGGCCAATTAGTTTGGCTTCTACTTTCCTTTGCTGCCATCGACCTGAGGGGCCTGGAGTCCTAGGTTGTAGCCGCCTAGCAACATCAAAGAGTTTTGTTCCCCCGGTTGAGGCTCCACCAGTGGTTGGCTTGGATATGCGGGACTTTCAAAGAGATTTTCCTTGGATGAATATGATGCATATTCCTCCTCTACATAGCTTGGGTTTACTAAGTCTCTACACATATTTGAATTGTCGTAGTCAACAAACCTCACAGGAGCAGTCCCGGGAGCAGGAGGTTGAGCTCCAAGTACAGGTCGTGCTTGCTCTTGTGCCATCGGGGTGGCTTACGTTCAAAATTAGTATACTGTTGATGTATTGGTGGAGCCACTGCACCCCTTTTCTGCTCACGCTCTTGTCTCATTCTTGCAATACGAGTACATTCCTGTGTGGTGTGGGTATTCCAAGCATAGGCCTGGCACCACTTCTTTGTGGGTTGGTTTGTGACTAGAGGAGAAAAGGTATTACATTCTTTGGTTTTATGGTTACCGCCACATGCTCCACAAAGATGAGGACCTGTAGGTAGTACACTCCTCATTCGCTCTGCTGCTGTTGTTGTCGCTACATGGGTGGGTGATAGGTTTGTCCCAATCTCCTTAGTACTAGGTTAGCTATCTGGTCTGGATTTACTAATGTGCTAGACCCTGAACTTTGGTCATCACCCCACTGATCTCTAGGTTGCACCTCAGGGCCAGTACCATCTTGGAATTTGAAGTTATCTATGAAATCCATAGCATCATGGCAACACTCATTGAAATTTGTATGCTTCTTTGCATAGAGATGTGTGTGCAGTGTTGAATTTTTGAGTCCTTTTAAGAAGAGAGAAATTAATCGACTCTGGATGGGCTTCTCATCATCTGGGCAATGATTAATGTACTGCTTCATCCTATTTACACAGTCTCTAACACTCTCAGTCTCGCCTTGCTTGAAAGAGTAGATGTTTGCTACTGTGTCATGCTGAATCCCCATCAAGGAAAAAGCAGCAATGAATCTCTCTTCCAAAACTCGTAAAGAAGATTTGTCTGAAGTCTCTAGTGCCTGAAACCAAGCAAGGGCCTTTCCCTCAATCCTTCAATTTGCATATGCTTGTCAGTTGCTCAGCTCAAACTGCTTGCCTAAATGCTACTACATGGTCATATGGATCTCCCGACCTTCGTACTTCTTTACCAGTTTCTAAAGAGTCGATGGCCTTACTCGTCTTGAATACTCATCATCGGGCCTACGGCCTCTCACTCTGAGTGGTTCCTCTCTTTGGTAAGATGGTCCATATGCATCCCAAATTGGTGTGGGTCCCCTATTACCTGCCTTACCAACCCTCTCCAAAGATCCTGTTACCCGCATTTCAGGAGGTGCATTTATGGGAGGCCGAGTCGGCTCCCCTACCCTCCGATTGTCATAGTGAGAGAAACGTTGTTGTGGTGTGATCTATGGTCGTACTTTTGGTGTAGGACAATATCTTGGTGCTAGAGTTGGGCTACTTGCAGTGGTCGAGTTTGATGTTGAGGGTCCCTCTCTAGTGAACTCTCGTAGGGGAGGAGCAATAGTTTCTCCAAGAAAGGCTGTCTCTCCTGGTTTAGCTGTATTAGTTGAGAACACTTCCATGAATAATGGTTGTCCTCTCCACGTGAGCTCACAAATCTCCTTCCAATCTAAGGTTCGGTATTCATTGGCCCATTTATCAACGATTCGGTTCTTGTATCCTGCAAGCTTCTCGACTACCACCACAAGTGCTAGAGGAAGATCTAGCTCTGGCAATTTAGTTGTGGCATAATATCCTTCTAAAGAGTCCTTATTATAGATCTCTTGAAGTGGGTCATTCTGAAAGACCTTTGTCACTGGAATTTGTCGTACAAACTCCCATTGGTTCTCAGCCCCCTAATCCATTTTGCTCTTGCCTTTCCTGTCCCTTTCCAAATTTAGATCTACAAAAAGTAAATCATCTATGGATGGCTTTGAGGACTGGGCATTGGATGGTCCAGACATGTCCGGCTCAATGAGCCAATCATCTCTAGACTCCCTTGCTCTGGAAGGCTTTGATAAATCTAGGAACTCACTCTTAGAGAGCTCTCCTAATTTGTCTACATTCTCTGGATGATAGGTGACTTCGTAGAGCGAACACCATCTCCACCCATGTACATGTTACCTTGGTCATTGACTAGAGGTGCTCTATCAAGCTCTGAGAAAAAGTCTACAATCTTAACGAGATACCGTTGTTGTGGATCCCTAAAGATCTCAGCTCCTTGAGCATTCGTGTAGACATATTGAAGTCTCACATTGAGTGGTAACCCCATGATGTCGGCTTCAAATGGATTAAAAGATCTTGTGGGTGTCCTATTTGGGGCTAAGGGATGACTATTTGATGGCCCTATATTGTCCATAGACAATGAGCTAGTTGTCCTGGAAAGGGTATCAGATTGGGATTCGGAAAAGGTTTCAGCAATATCTGCCAAATTTCCTATCAATTGGGTCCCACTTTCCTGCGTAGGTACTCTAGAAGGTGCCCTAGACCCTATGGCAGTGTCTATATGACGTCCCGACCGCAAAAGTGCATAAGGTCAAATTTTAAGAGTTTTTTTTTCAAAAAAATTTAAAAATTTTCAAGTTGGCTCAAACTTTGCCAGAACCCATTTTGAACCCCCTCGAACACATTAGGCTAAAAAAATAGTGTATTTTTCAAGATCGAAAATCGCCTAAAATTTACCAGTTTCCCATACTGACTCACTATGGGAAAATGGTTCCGGGACCGAAATTTCGACGATGGGTGTTTTCTAACTCCTCTCGAAAAGTTAGATAACCTCCCAATTTTTTGCGGCAGAAAATAAAAAATTTTCCAGACTCCTACTCCTTTACCCGGTGCGGTGACGGTCTTTATGGTGCAATGTGTGGGTCTCTCCGTGTGGTGCACTGTTCACGCACAGTTGCCTTCTTTTATTATTATTATTTAGCCAGTGGTAGCGCACCGTCCCACCCTTTTTGCATAGGGGACCCCTTGGGCACTTTGCACAAAAATAGTGGGTGGCAGCATACTGTCCCGCACATCCGATGTCTGATGGTGGTGAAACTTTGTGAGTAGAAGGGTAGCAGGCCCATGGACACACTTGCAAAGTTTCACCTACATCAGATGCTGTATGATAATGGTGCCCCACCCAAACCCGCTATTTTTTGCATAGGGGACCCCTTGGGCACTATGCAAAAAAATAGCGGGTGGCAGCACACCATCCCACCCATTCGACGTCTGATGGTGGTGAAAATTTGTGAATAGAGAGGTCGCAGCCCAATGGACCCGCTCACAAATTTTCACCTGTATATCGGATGTCGTATGATAATGACGTCCCACCCAAACCTGCTATTTTTTGCATAGGGGACCCCTTGGGCACTATGCAAAAAATAACGGATGGCAGCACACTGTCATGCCCATACGGCATCCGATGGTGGAGAAACTTTGCAAGTACATGGGTAGCAGTGCCATGGACCTACTTAAAAAGTTTCACCCGCATTGGATGTCGTATGATAATGATGCCCCACTAAAATCCACTATTTTTTGCATAGGGGAGGACCCATTAGGGAAAATTTGGACTATGAAATGGGCCCTGTAAGAAATCCTAATTTTTAGTAATCTTTTGATTAAAAATGCTAATTTTAACCCCATAGTAGAAGACAAAGCAAATGATTCCCCTATTTTTTATAGACTTTTTAGGTCCCACTATCTACATTTTATCCAGTCTCTCACTAGATTTTCGTACTTTTAGGTCTATAGTTTTGGAGTATTTTACCCCACTACTTTTAGATGCAAGTTGCATCACCATTCCGAAGGTTTCACTTTTCGGCCATAAGGGGAGCCCAAAATTTAACTTTTTCAAAATTTTTATTTTTTTGAGTTTTTCCATCAAAAAAACTTTTTATATACATATATAAACCCAAAAAGTGAATTTTTTATATCATTTCTTACTCATAACTACCTCATAACAATCTTGTCATATCTTTCTAACTTCTGTGATATCTAATGATTGCAAGATGCATTCTAATACTTTATACCAAAAATAGAAGAGCGTTTATTGAGTCCTCTTAAAAAATGACTTTTTGACATTTTTCACATTCTAGTGTATTTTCATGTAAAACTTCCCTCCCAAATATATATATATTGAAAAAAAAATATCGTTTTCAAACCATAACTCCCAAATATATATATCAATTCAAAAAACCTATTTTTTAATGTCTTTAGGGATGCAATTGCATCACCATTCCCAAGAGTTTCATTTTCAGCCATAAGGGTGCCCAAAAATTTGACTTTTTTAAAATTTCTATTTTTTATTTTTTTCATTTAAAAAACTCTCCTTATACATATATATACCCAAAAAGTGAATTTCTTATGTCATTTCTTAGTCATAATTTTCGCAGAATTCACTTGTCATATCTTTCTAACTTCTATGCTATCTAATGATTACAAGATGCATTTTAATATTTTATATCCCAAAATAGAAGGGTATTTTTTGAGGCCACTAAAATAATGACTTTTTGATACTTTTCACATTTTAGTGTATTTTCATGTAAAACTTTCCTCCCAAATATATATATACATATATTAAAAAGTTTAATTTTTAATGCCATTTTCAAACCACTACTCATTTTAAAGTAAGAAATCTGATCATTGTAAGGTTGCACTATTCTCCATCTATTTTTTAATACCAAAATAAGAAGGTCGTTTTTAAAGGCCATTAAAAATTCACTTTTAGATATTTTTCATATTTTGATGTATTCTCATATAAAACTTTTCCCTAAAAAATATATAAGCTCAAAATTGAATTTTACTTATCATTTTGAGATAAAAAACCACCCCACTCCTTTCATTCTTATCATATCTCCTTATCATGACTAGAAGCTTTATTTTTGGAGTGTCAAAATGGTTTTTTTAGAGAGAGAGATTCTTAATATATATTTCTCTAGGATCAATCCAAATGTTAGAATATTATTATCTAATTTAAATCTCTTTTTTAATCCTCTATTAATCTTACTTTTCTGTCATCTTGAATTAGGCATGCCTTTAGATGATATTACGAATGGTAGAGAGTGTAAAGTAGACATTCACATTCGTATAGATGAAGATTATGCACTAGCAAAATGTCCATATGTTAGGCAACCATTACCTAATTCAAACATGTCCACACTAAGAAATGAGGGGAAGAAGAATGTTGATCTTTGGGTGGATGGGAATCTCTTCCCCTATGAGCATTTGAACTTGTACAGTCCATCATTTTGTGACTTGACTAGTTTTGTTCGATATATAGGTGATGGGAAAAATGGGCTCTTAGGTTATTGTAAAAGACTTTCTTTTAGTGGTGGTCTTCATAACCAGTGCTTACACTCAATTAATTCAAGTCTTCAATCAAGTATTGAAGATTTGAAAAAACATTCACATGACCTAGACATGAAAAATAAGGAACAAGATATACTCATAAATATTCAAAGAGATAAACTGTCTAGGTTACAAAGAAAAATAAGGAGGTTGAAGCACACACCAATCGGTGCACGTGAGCGTAAATGAAAGCTTTCTAATATTGAAAATCTTTCGGTGTGCAAGGCGGTGCAAGGAAACGGAGGGTCATGGAAACAAGGTATTTTTCCATGGAATTTTTTCTTTGTATTTTTTATGTATATGTTAATTTAAAGGTTTTTCCTGATAGATCTAAATATGGTGGTTTCGTTATGTCCCAGGAATTTCTTAGTTGATGCATCTGGTGTGGGAGATACTATGCACGTTTTCAAAGCCTGCATGAAGAACAAAGAGATAACATTAATCATCCGTGATCCAAATTACAAAGGACATTATGCAAGCCATCAAGGGGCTTATTAGTGCAAGGGATGTACAAGGTGCATGTGATGAAACCGGCATCCGCCGCCGCAAGGGTTACGAGGGAATTTATGGAATCATCATAGGAGCTCTTCATACCCGAGGGATTCGAGGGCACTTTCTTCCTCCTTCCTACAAATTATCATTAGAAAAGAAGGCAAGCAATGCAGATGTTAAATCAATCCTTGGTCAGTATATTCATGTAGAAGGAACAATGGTTTTAGATCCTAAGTCCAAGGATAGGCTTGAATTATAGTACAACACATACAACAACCTCTTTGTGGACCTAAAGAACCTTCAACGAAATACGATCCAGTTCTATAAGGTTTCACATCAAGGCTAGGTTTTAGCATTTATCGTTTAACTTGTAAATTTTGCTTATGACATGAATTACTTGTGTTGTTTGGCTTGGTTTATATGATATGTAGAATCGGAGGGAGTCCTATCACTTCTACTGAAGTTGGATGAGGCTCAACTAGTAAAAGGGAAAAGATTGGAGGCAAATGGAAGTCACATATATGAATGAAGCAATGGCATATGCAAAGGACAAGGATAAAATCCCTTCTTTAATTGTTCAATCTGAGAAAGATAATTGGTGGCTTGGAGCCTTTGAGATTCCAAAAAAGAACACTGAGGTGTTGAATTGGATGCATCAACAATGCACTCAAATTGTAGAAGTCACCAAACAACAGATGAATGGGGAGGAGCTTGAAGTGGATGGTGTGGGCTCCTTTCATGTGGATTGGCTTCTATTTGGTGATCTGAAGACCATAAAATGCATGTGTAATTGTGACAATAGTGCACAATGCCTCCATCCATGTCCATTGTACATGAAGCGGTCAATTCTCAAGCCAAAGAGCGAGGATGAGCTTCAATGGGTGGAGGGGATCTTGTCTTCCGATTTAGATGCAACACCCAATAGGGACACAAAGGATGGCACCAATTATTCCTTTCCCAATGGAAAGTATACACTTTTGTGTTGAGATATCGAGCTCATCTAGTGAGGCGATGGACACTGATGACCCGCTTGGGGGGGATAGGTCCCACACTTACACCACTGCCATATTTGGTGAGATCATGGGTGATATGTAGCTAATGGGATGACAGGCTGTGTGACAGCCATTCTAGAGACTGGCATAGTTATAGCGCCAGCTCATTTAGTTGGGTTCATACTATAGAGAACCCTAGTATGTATTTTGTTGGGTTCACACCATAGAGAACCCTAGTATGTATTTACTTGGGTTCACACTATAGAGAACCCTAGTATGTATTTGGTTGAGTACCTTTTTCATAGGTGTGTACTCTAATCTTTGTATATGGTGTGTTGAGTGAGTGTTGTGTGAAGAAGAAGAAGATTTTCAGCCTCTCACCTTGTGTGTTCTCTTTTAGGGTTTTGTGAGTGTGTGTGTGTGCTTGCAAGAGCTCAAGCTCTCTTCTCCCTTGCATCTTTTCATGGTATCAGCGCCTGGTTCATGCTAAGGGCTGAGTTGCAAGCAAGAGAAGCGCAGGAAATGGTACGAGGGAGTAAAGCTATTGGGCAACTGTATTGTCCTATCGGACAGAATTTTTCGGGCCAAAAATGCATTTCAAGTGCGTTACGACCTCCGTTTTTCAGAAACTAGGCAATTTCGAGCACTGTGGGTAAGTCATCGATTCTCTGTAGAACTCTGTTTTAAGAATTGCAGGAAGACAAATTGGTTGTGCAGACATTGTGTGAACCTGCACAACTTTTGCCATGTATGCATAGTGATGTGCCACATAACCATCATAGGTAAACCTGTGCACATGATGAAAAGATGCAGGGGGGAAGAGAGCTTGAGCTCTTGCAAGCACACACACACACTCACAAACCCTAATAGAGAACACACAAGGTGAGAGGCTGAAAATCTTCTTCTTCTCTACTCAACACTCAACACACATATACAAGAATAAGAGTACACACAATATGAAAGGTACTCAACCAAATACATACACGGGTTCTCTATAGTGTGAACCCGACTAAATGAGCTGGCGCTATAACTATGCCAGTCTCTAGAGTGGCTGTCACACAGCCTGTCATCCCACTGGCCGCATATCACCCAAGATCTCACCAACCATGCCAGTGGTGTAAGTGCGGGGCCTATCCCCCAGGCGGGTCATCAGTGTCCACCGCCTCACTAGAGCTCGATATCTCAACACTCCCCCTCGAGCTCAACTCCATCTCATGTACACCAAGCGAAGCCCTGAATCTGTGGAGCTTCTCTGTACCCAATGCTTTGGTGAAGATGTCAGCTACCTGATCCTCTGTGGTGACATAAACAAGGTCAAGGTCTCCTGCCAAGACCCTCTCTCTGACGAAGTGGTAGTGGACCTCTATGTGCTTCGTACGAGCATGAAAGACTGGGTTCCTGGCCAACTGTATACTGCTAATGTTGTCACAGAAAATGACAACTTGTCTATCCACTGATAGACCCAAATCTGCAAGTAGCTTTCTCAACCAAGCTACCTCACATGCTGCCATAGCAGCTCCTCTATACTCGGCCTCTGTACTCGATAGAGCAACCGTAGGCTGCTTCTTGCTGCTCCAAGTCACAGCAGCACTCCCCAAAGAAAACATGAATCCACTGGTAGATCTTC
This sequence comes from Cibotium barometz, assembly GCF_041138505.1. NCBI lineage: Eukaryota > Viridiplantae > Streptophyta > Polypodiopsida > Cyatheales > Cibotiaceae > Cibotium > Cibotium barometz. The sequence continues at coordinate 47,877,822 of NC_141091.1, forward strand.
TGTCTGAGATACTACCAGCCCAATCAGCATCTGTGTACCCATGTACACATATCTCTGTCCCAGTCTCATAGAATAGTCCACAATGCAAAGTAGACCTCACATACCTCAGTATGCGTCTCACAGCATCCAAATGCGGTTTCCGTGGAACCTGCATAAACTGACTCACCAACCCAACAGCATAGCTCAAATCTGGTCTGGTGATCGTCATGTAGATCAAACTTCCTACTATGCTCCTGTACATAGTAGGATCCTCCAAGATCTCTCCTGAATCTGCACTCAACTTGCCATTCTGATCCAATGGCACAGAAATAGGCTTACAGCCTGTCATACCATACTTGGACAACATGTCCAAGCCATACTGTCTCTGCAGTAATCCAATACCATGTGGTGACCTAATCACCTCAATGCCCAAGAAATATCTGAGCTCCCCCAGATCCTTCATCTCAAACTTCTGTCTAAGCAAGATCTTTACATCAAAGATCTCTGCATCATGGTCCCCCGTAATGATCAAGTCATCTACATAGATGACAACAAGCACAACTCCTCTATCACCATGTCTCACATACAATGAGGAATCTGCATTGGCTACATGAAAGCCAATAGTGACAAGATATTCAGAAATCTTGTCAGACCATGCTCTTGGTGCTTGCTTTAAGCCATACAAGGCTTTCTTCAACCTGCAAACATGCTCGGGGTGACCCACATCCTCATAACCAGGTGGCTGCAACATATACACCTCTTCTTGCAAATCCCCATGCAAGAATGCATTCTTTACATCCATCTGATGTAAAGACCATTGCTTTGACGCAGCCACTGCTATCGCAACTCTCACCGTTGCCATCTTGGCAACTGGGCTGAAAGTTTCCTCATAATCAATCCCATATGTCTGCGCATATCCTTTGGCTACCAATCTAGCCTTGTACCTGTTTATGCTTCCATCACTGTTATGTTTAACTTTGTACACCCACTTGCATCCAATGGCTTTCTTGCCTTCAAGCAATTGCACTAAATCCCAAGTTTCATTTCCATATAGTGCATCCATCTCCTCATCCATAGCTTTCTCCCAACACACATTTCCAACAGCCTCATCAATGCATGTGGGCTCTACAACCTGCACAACTTTTGCCATATATGCATAGTGATGTGCCACATAACCATCATATGTAAATCTCTGCACAGGGTTCTTCACTCTCCCTGATCTTCGCAGCTTTTCATTCATGGCCTCCATAGCCTTCTTTACACCAGGTGTTCTCATAGCTGGGATCCCAAGCTCCTCATCAAGGCTCATGTCTGAGCCACTAGACTCTCCATCAACATGAGAATGCCCTGCAGAAATGTCAGGCATACCAAGGGGCTCAACCACTTTCTCTTTTTCTTTACGTGATGTACTAATCACATTTGCAGGGCTGGTATTATGACGCAGTCTGCCACTCCATGGTCTATCAACAGACCCACTAGATGAGGACTCTCCTGGTCCACTCAAAGACTGTGATTGCTGACCTGCATTTTGTGCAACCACACTTCCACTCACATCAGCCCCAACAGCTTCTTTTTCAGCAGCATACCAGCTGCTCATCTCATCAAAAACAACATCCCTGCTTACCCTCAACTCACGTGTAGCAGGGTTATAACACCTGTATCCCTTTTGCTCAAGGGAATATCCAATAAACACACATTTTTCAGCTTTCGGATCCAGCTTAGTTCTCAGCTCATCTGGCACATGCACATATGCAATGCATCCAAAAACTTTCAGATGAGACAAATCTGGTTTTCTGCCAGTAAACTTCTCCTCTGGAGTTACATCATGTATGGCTGCAGTTGGAGTCCTGTTCATGATGTATACTGCTGTAGAAACAGCCTCAGCCCAATAGCAATGCGGCATATTCTTCTCTTCCATCAATGCTCGTGCAATCTCAGCAATGTGCCTGTTTTTCCGCTCAGCAACTCCATTTTGCTGCGGAGTGTATCTGCATGTGAACTGTCTCCGAATACCATTCTTCTTCAAAAATTCAGAGAACTCATTGGAGAAGTACTCTCCCCCTCCATTTGACCTTAGGCACTTTACATATTTCCCTGTTTGCTTTTCAACCAAAACTCTGAAATTCTGAAAGTGAGTGAACACCTCACTCTTCTCCTTCATGAAATATACCCACTTTCCTTGTGTGGTCATCAATGAAAGTGACATAGTACCTGCAGCCTCCCATAGACACGGTCTTCGTAGGACCCCATACATCTGAATGCACAACATCTAGTGCATTTCTGCTCACATATCTGTTACGTGGAAACACATGCTTTGTTTGCTTCCCAAATTGGTATGCTTCACATATTTTCTGCATACCTTCCACTTTAAATTTTGGCAGCCCTGTCACAATTTCTTTTGTCTGCATAGACTTCAATCTCTGCACATTTACATGTCCAATTCTTTTATGCCATATGTCTGTGTCTGCAACAACTCCTGAACCATTTGCAAACATCGCAGCACTCATTTCAGGCATGTCTACATCCAACGTAAACATTCTGCCCACTCTGTTGCCTTTTGCAACCAACCTGCACTTGTCTTTGAAATCTTCAACATAACACCCATCAGGGTTAAACCGAACCTGCAACCCCTGCTCAATCATCTGGCCAACTGAAACCAGATTCTTTGTTATGTTCGGTACATGAAGTACATCTGCAAGGTACTTCACTTTGCCATCCTGCATAGATAATGGCACATCTCCAACGTGGGCAATTGGATGAGCAGTGTCATCCCCTGTTTCCACAAAACCTGGTCTTTCCGGGTTCTTCATCTCCTTGAACCACTCCCCATGACTCGTCATGTGGTTCGAAGCGCCTGAATCCACATACCATACATTATCTTTTTGTGCTGCATCAGCATTTTCAGACATGGCATTCACAACATGCTGCATAACAAACAACCTTTCATTGTCCTCATTATTTCTGCTTGAGGATGCATAGTTGTTTTGCTGCACTTTCCCATTTTGCATGTCAGCTTGCTTTTTATAACATTCTGCCTGCACATGTCCAGGCTTACCACAATAATAGCATTCACGTGCATCATTATATTGCCTTTGCCAATTTCCACGGCCTCTTTGACTCCCCCTGCCTCTGAATTTGCCTCTTCCACCTGCGTGTTGTTGTTGTTGTTGATTCTGGGACTGTTGCTGCTGCTGCTGCTGCTGCTGCTGGCCATAATTCTGATTTCCTGTTCGGCCACCTCCTTGACCGCGTCCACGGCCTCCTCTACCTCGTCCTCTTCCTGAACTCGTGTAGAAGGCCTGTTGCTCTGAACTGTTTTTACTTTGTGAAGACTGTTGGTCTTCACCCAAGTTCTTCTCTTCGATAATCAGCATAGACACCAAATCTGTAAAGTTGGGAATGTTTTCCCGAGTCTGAATAGACGTCTTAAACGCCTTGTATTGTGGCCCGAGACTACGTAGACAGACTTCCACCTTGTCATCATCATCTACTGACACACCAATAGATGCAAGGGATTCCACAATGCCCTTTATCTTCAACGCATAGTCATTCACAGACATGCTCTTTTTCTCCACAGTATGAAGTTCATTCTTCAAATGTATCTTACGTGCCTTGGTATTTGTTTCATAAAGCTTTACCAAGGTGTCCCACGCCTCCTTGGGGGACTTGGCATCCTGAATGTGCCCAATCATGGTGTCCTGTATACTAATGGATAGCCAATACATAACCTTCCTGGCTCCTTGGTTCCAGTCTTTAAACTCTTTCACATCTGCAGCAGTCGGATTTATGTCCGGTATCTCCGGTGCCTCTTCATGTTCACCTTCTATGTAGTCCCAATAACCTTTTCCCATCAAGAAATTCGTCAACCTGAACCTCCAAGCATGGAAGTTATTCTTATCCAGCTTCTCAGCCACAATCTGAGTTATCCCATCATTTGACATCTTGCCAAACACACAACTTTACCAGAAACTGCACTCTGGTTTTTCTGCACAAATGCTGTATTTTCTGCACAGCGGTACCGTAGTACTCTCAAATGTCACAACCAGTGACTTCAATGCACATACATACACCCAATGGCAACTGTAGACCTCTTTGCAGCACCCACAGTGTCTGCACAGTCAATCTGTCTTCCTGCAGTTCTTAAAACAGAGTTCTGCAGAGAATCGATGACTTACCCGCAGTGCTCGAAATCGCCTGCTTTCTGAAAAACGGAGGTCCAGACGCGCCCGAAACGCGTTTTCGACCCAAAAATTTCAGTCCGAAGGATCCGAAGGACTGTATAGTTGCCCTATAGCTTCACTCCCGCGAAGAAAGCTCCTCAATCAGAGATCGTTTGCCGGTGCCTCCCGTAGAGCTCCCGACAAGGGTGTAGTCACCAACACAATAGGGAAGAGTAGTTGAAGCTCTTACCCTCGTACCGCTTCCTGTGGTTCTCTTGCTTGCAGCTCAGCCCTTAGCACGAACCAGGCTCTGATACCATGAAAAGATGCAGGGGGGAAGAGAGCTTGAGCTCTTGCAAGCACACACACACACTCACAAACCCTAATAGAGAACACACAAGGTGAGAGGCTGAAAATCTTCTTCTTCTCTACTCAACACTCAACACACATATACAAGAATAAGAGTACACACAATATGAAAGGTACTCAACCAAATACATACACGGGTTCTCTATAGTGTGAACCTGACTAAATGAGCTGGCGCTATAACTATGCCAGTCTCTAGAGTGGCTGTCACACAGCCTGTCATCCCACTGGCCGCATATCACCCAAGATCTCACCAACCATGCCAGTGGTGTAATTGCGGGGCCTATCCCCCAGGCGGGTCATCAGTGTCCACCGCCTCACTAGAGCTCGATATCTCAACACATGATTCCACTCTCCCAGATCTTTGCAGCTTTGCATTCATGGCCTCCATAGCCTTCTTTACACCAGGTATTCGCATAGCTGGTATGCCAAGATCCTCATCAAGGCTCATCTGTGAGCCACTAGACTCCATCAACATGAGAATGCCCTGCAGAAATGTCAGGCATACTAAGGGGCTCAACCACTTTCTCTTTGCCTATATGTGATGTACTAATCACATTTGCAAGACTGGTATTATGACGCAGCCTGCCATTCCATGGTCTATCTGAACCACCAGATGAGGACTCTCCTCGTCCACTCAAAGATTGTGATTGCTGACTTGCATTATGTGCAACCACATTTCCACTCACATCAGCTTTTTTAGCAGCATACCAGCTCCTCATCTCATAAAAAACAACATCTCTTCTTACCCCCTCAACTCACGTGTAGTAGGGTTATAACACCTGTATCCCTTTTACTCAAGGGAATATCCAATAAACACACATTTTTCAGCTTTTGGATCCAGCTTAGTTCTCAGCTCATCTGGCACATGCACATATGCAATGCATCCAAAGACTTTCAGATGAGACAAGCCAGGTTTTCTGCCAGTAAACCTCTCCTCTGGGAGTTACATCATGTATGGCTGCAGTTGGAGTCCTGTTCATGATGTAAACTGCTGTAGAAACAGTAATTGGAGTCCTATTCATGATGTAAACTGCTGTAGAAATTGCCTCAGCCCAATAGCTATGCGACATATTCTTCTCTTCCATCAATGCTTGTGAAATCTCAGTAATGTGCCTGTTTTTCCACTCAGCAACAACTCATTTTGTTGCAGAGTGTATTTGCATGTAAATTGTCTCCGAATACTATTCTTCTTCAAAAAATCAGAGAACTCATTGGAGAAGTACATTCCAACTCCATCTGACCTTAGGCACTTTACATATTTCCCTGTTTGCTTTTCAACCATAACTTTGAAAATTTGAAAATGAGTGAACACTTCACCCTTCTCCTTCATGAAGTATACCCACACTTTCCTTGTGTGGTCATCAATAAATGTCACATATATAGTACCTGTAGCCTCCCATAGACATGGTCCTTGTAGGACCCCATACATCTAAATGCATAACATCTAGTGCATTTCTGCTCACATTTGTGTTACGTGGAAATACATGCTTTGTTTGCTTTCCAAATTGGCATGCTTCACATATTCTTTGCATACCTTCAACTTTAAACTTTGGCAGCCCTGTCACAATTCCTTTAGTCTACGCATAGACTTCATTCTCTGCACATTCACATGTCCAATTCTTTTATGCCAAATGTCTATGTCTGCAACAATTCCTGAAAAAATTAAACATCGCAATACTCACTTCAGGCATGTTTACATTTAATGCAAACATTTTGCCCACTCTGTTGCCTTTTGCAACCAACTTGCACTTGTCTTTAAAGTCTTCAAACAGAACAACCATCAGGATTAAACTAAACCTGCAAACCCTGCTCAATTATCTGGCCAACTGAAACTAGATTCTTTGTTGTGTTCAGAACATGAAGTACATCTGCAAGGTACTTCACTTTGCTATCCTGCATAGACAATGGCACATCTCCAACATGGGCAATTGGATGAGCAGTGTCATTCCTTGTTTCCACAAAACCTGGTCTTTCAAGTTTTTTCATCTCCTTGAACCACTCCCCATGAATTGTCATGTGGTTTGAAGCACCTGAATTAACGTACCATACATCATCTTTATGTGCTACTTCTACATTTTTAGACATGGCATTAACGACATGCTGCATAACAAACAACCTTTCATTATCCTCATTGTTTTTGCTCGAGGATGCATAGTTGTTTTGCTGCAATTTTCCATTTTGCATGTCAGCCTGCTTCTTATACCAATCTGCCTGCACATGTCCAGGCTTACCACAATAAAAGCATCCACATGTATCATTATACTACCTTTGCCAATTTTCGCGACTTCTTTGACTTCTACAAATTGGATATGAAGGAAAGTGAACCTTTAATCACACACTTGAATAGAAATAAAAGCATTACGCAACAACTGCCAGCTATTGGCAAAAAGGTAGAAGATGATGAGGCACTAGCAGTGCTTCTGAAGAGCGTGGATAAAGTTGAATACGAAAATATTGTAGAAACACTAAAGAATGTACTTGAATTGAAGCTACACAAGATAGAAGGAGATCTACTAGAGCAAGAGACCAGAGGCAAAGAGAAGAAATGGCTAGACTCAACAGAGGGAGAGGAAAAAGCATTCTTCACCCGAGGAGGATTCTCTTGAGAGACGAGGACGAGGAAGAGGCCGAGTAGGAGAAAGGACCTTCACTTGTTTGCCACAACTGTGGAAAGCCAGGACACATGGCAAGAGACTGCTACAGCAAACCCACTGGAGAAGGAACAACATTAGTAAACTTTATGGAGGCTCCTAAAGGAAGTAGAGTCAGATCATCTTTTCTGAGAGAGAGAGAGTGAAAACCCACAACCCAATGTAACCTGCCCCAACAGAGTAAAACCACCTCTGAGCCACCGATGATGTAGGCCATGAGGTAGATGTATGTGTGAGCACTTTAGTCAAGGTCATAGGCACTTGTATTAGCCTTGGACACATAGAGAGAGAGTGTGTCAAGGACTATGAGTTTAGGGACTTGAGGCACTGGTCTCAAACTATCAAGTAAGAGGGAAACTTGGTATAGGGTCCATGTGTGCTTGGAGTATTCACTTGAGGAGGGGAGGTGTTGAAATATACAAGTGAATAGGGTGTGTGCGGGAACAAGCCCTTGGCAAGAGGCTATAAAAGAGAATCTGTAAATATGAGAGAAGATGTGAAAAGGTGAGAAGTATCTAGTGGGAGAGAATAAAGGGTAGCATGAGGAGATTTAGGAGGTGTGGAGATATTTTGGGAAGAGGTGGAGAGAATCAAGCAAAAGAATGGAGTGAATCAAGGAGAAATCAGTGGGATTAGATGCTTGGATGTAAACTCTATAAATTGAGGCATTGGCCTAATGAGAATTTGCTTGTTTTTTATTATCCATGCCTACATTAAGCTATCAATTAATTGCTCACTAATCACGTCTTAATTATTATCTAATCTCTTTGTTAATGATGTTGATTCTAGCATTTGATCCACCATAGCTTGGCACATTGCTGCAAACTTAACACTCTTCTACCAAGAGGATGGTCGTTCCAAAGTCAAATCTTGCACGGGAGAAGATAAAGAAAAGTTCCTCTCTGTCAAGCCACTTGGTCCTCTTCAAGAACTCGAGAAACCTCTCGTATGCCATGTTAGGGTCCATGCTGGAAGGAAGTGAACGAATGCTAGAAATGGAGTGATGAGTGCTCAAAGAGAGAGGAAATTCAAAACAAAGTGTTAGAAAATTAGAGAGGTCCTATATTTATAGACTGCAAAATTAAACATAGGGCGTTTCAGACTATAACATAAGTGACCAGTAAATAACCCCAAATTTATATAAAGATATAAATTAAACACATGGTCATTCACAAGGACCCATCATTTTATAATAGGTTTGATAGAAAACCATCTTAATTACAGAAAAAAGATAAATTGCCCCTCGACGACTTTCGACACTAATTTTGAAGTTAAAATTTTCATTCATTGCTACTCCAGTCTTTGCAAACCTTTAAGCTCTTCTTCAAATGTCTTCCAATATAAACAAGGAAACACAAGTGTAATAAATAAAACAACAGTTAAAAAAACACAAAGCAACGCAAATTTATAAATATCAAAGCTCACCTTTCATCGGCCAATCTTGATGCCTGCTTCTTGGACATCTTGAAATCCCATAATGAGCAAATGCTCCTGAACATCTCCTAAGCTCCATTCATTGCTTGCATTCACCACCTCAATTGAATTATCAGGAAGAGTCATAGATAAATCTATGGATGTATGCACACCCTCACTTGATTGCAAAGGAAACCCACTTCCCATTCTTCTTCATCCATTGTTCATAGAAGAATTGAATGGATAAGCTCTAACGAGCTTTCAAGTATCGAAAGGTCACACTTGAAGGCACCAATTTACAGCACGAGTAGATGTCACCTTTGTGTAACCCCTCCACAATATTCCATCCAATACCCAAGACATTGTCAATTTGTTCAATTTGCAATTTCTTGCAAATGAACATTGTTGGAGTGGGTTGTGGAGAGAAAGCTTAGAGAACATAAATACAAATATATGGATTGGGGAAAACCATCCACCAGGCCCCACAGACTTAGAGGCCTTAGAGAATTTTAAGGAGGAGGGTATGTCAGAATACATCTTGTTTTTTAAAGCATTAACACTCCACCTATCCGGAACTCATCACTTTACACTATGTAAAGAGTCCACAGGGATCTCCTCAAGGCTACCATATCATCTGTAGTGTTGTAGAGAAGGTATTCAAAGATGGAATCACTTAGTCTCGTACTAGAGGTAGGAATAATGAGATGTATGGGTGAAGAAGAGTGAGGAAAAGAGAGGGCACAATAGCTTAAGAAATAGAAGATTAAAGTTTGGTATGGGTGAGCAAGAGAGAGCAAGATGAGATTAGGGAGGGTACAGTACCTTTAGAGATGATTATGCAATAATAGAAGATTAAAGAAGCTTGTGGAAGCGGATCAGAGAGAGATTAAGAGATTAGAGAGCTGAAATGAGCTTGAAAAATGGATTTTCCACCATATAATATGATTAGGTAGTCTTTTTTGAGGTAAAAACACCTTTTTGGAGGGAAAACAAAATTTTAAATTTTTAGGTTTTTTTTTGGCCGAGCTGCACTTTTTTATTTAAAAATGTTGGCCCATTTCATTTCAAAAAAGAGATTTGACCCTTGCCTTGAACTTTGGTGTGACCTCTAGAGAGAGGTGGAAGATAGGGGGACAAGGCTAAGAAATGTAACTACCCTATATTTTATAGCTAAAGCTAGTGGGGATAGAATGTGCACCCCCCTTCCCATTGGTGGATATCTTGATTAACACTAATTTTTTGATTAGTAAAGGGCCCATTTTATAGTCCATTTTCTCCCTAATGCCTTGGGCTCTATGCAAAAAAAACGGATGGCAACACATCATCCCACACATCCAACATCTAATGGTGGTCAAACTTTGCAAGTAGAAGGGTAGCAACCCCATGGACCTGCTCGCAAAGTTTCACCCGCATATCGGACTCCATACGATAATGATGCCCCACCCAAACCCGCTATTTTTTGCATAGGAACTCCGGATTAGATAAAATTGGAAAAATACTATTCCTAGATTGGCCCATTTTTTGAGCTTTTTAAGGTTTTTATTATTTCCCTCAATCTATAGAATTGTGTATTAAAAAATGTTCAAAAATCAACAATGTTTTTATAGAGCTTGTCTCTTAGGCTAGTAAGGAGAGCATTACAAAAAAGATTTGGTTTGAAACAAGCACTTGAAAAATCAAAGGTGAGATAAGTATATTAATAATAGGATGTTAAGAATGTTGCAACTAGGGGGCCACTCTAGATCTACCATGCATGCCATATTATTGAATGACCCTAGGTCCAACTACCATGTACACTCTTTCTTGAATGTAGTATAAAGGATATGGAATGGCCCTAGTGCCACTCTGCCATGCGCATTGTTTTTCTTGTAAAGTGCAAGGGGTTTAAGAATGGCCATAGGTCCTTTCTACCATGGGCATTGTGTTCTAGTTAAGCACAAGGTCTATCCAAGTGCCATAGGGACATTCTCTAATGGAAGCAAACAAGACACGTAGAACACATTAGAATGTGTCCAAAGTTTTACATGGCCTCAAATGAGTACACAATTATAGAGAGAATCATGACAGACGTATTATAGTCCTTAATATGTATATGTACAAATATCCATCAAGCATCTTTTAAGTAAACATCCATTACATACTTTGTCTCTTGAGCGTTCATGAACGATGCTTAACATCGTGTTAGATGACTTGATATAAAAGGCTACAATGTCATGGTTATATTCAACCTTAAAGTTTTATAAACAGCTCTTGTATTGAAATCAAAGGAGAAGGGTTTAATATTGTCATCATGAACATAAACTTTTCTTAAGAGCAAAGTTAAATACATTGGAAAATGTCTTGAGATATTAGGAGTAATGTAACAAAACTATTTCCCTCCTTTGGAGGAAAGACTCCTTACAAACACTATTAGTGAGGGTTACGTCTATACATTTCTTTGCTTGTAGTTCTAAACTTCCAAGTACTACATTGGTTCAAAGTTCGTGATACTATGCAAGCTATTATCATTTTGAGAACACCTCTTTGATCAATTCATAAGCCTAGAAAAACCTGCACAAAACAAGTCGCTTGAGTTAGAATATAGATACATTATATTCCATTGTCTATTGCGTGGAAATTTCAAATAGATTAGTACCTTTGTGTTACTTGTTGATATTCAAGAGACCATAATTAATAATAAAAAACTCAAAAAAAACAATTTTCATAATGTATTTTCATTCCGCAAGTCTCATTAATAAAGAGAATTTTTAATCAAAGAAATTATTTTTTTAGATGGAAGTTCCATACTTATCTGGTGTTTCCAACCTCCCCCAGTCACAAGACATGACTGCATTTACCTTTGAGCATCTCATCTCTTTCTCCTGCAACTCGAACAAGCCCAGTCACAAGACATGACTGCGTTTGCCTTTGAGCATCTCATCTCTTTCGCTCTGCAACTCGAACAAGCCGAGTCAGACTCGCATGCCATTTGGAGGATTTATATTTTCTTGACCCAGCGGAGAGGCGACAGCATAAGTGGTTTGGAGGGTAGTTTGTCCACGCCTCTTGCGACGAGCATGCAATGCTGAGGTAGAACCTCTCATTGGCCACCATGATTCTGATGAAGCTGAAAGTGTTACATGGTGTCATTCTATATCATTCAACGCCTCGAAATTTTAGACTTTCATGCCAAATCTACAGACTCCTTAGTCGTTTTATTCCTAAGGAGAAGATAATAGATCCCTTGGCATTAAGAGAACGTTTGTATCAGGGCATGGCTATGGCCGAGTATCGCCGTCTTATGCGTCTCCCGAGGAGATTTTGATTTCCGGAGCCGAGCTGCTCTATGTACATATTGCAACTTTTATATAAATAAAGAAATGTTTTCTGGAGAAAGATTCCCTATTGTATAAGTGATTGTTTATGAACGAACTGATAAAGAAAAATCTATTACCGGACATATGTAATAGATCTCCAATAAGATCATTTATCTTGTTTAAGAAATTGTTTTCTGAATCCCTTAAGTCTTAGGGTCTCGTGGATGATATGAAAATAAAAATTTAATAATATATCATTTTTGGCAGAATCATGAGATGAGGAAACCGTGGCGGTCATCCAGACCCTCTCTCTAAAGATGATGAGCTTGACCCCGACGTTCGCAAGGCTCTTCATAGAACTCAGCCAGGACCCTTCAAAGGAGAAGGGGAGAATCTAGGCGAGGCTGTGGAGAATGGGTGGAAGAATATTTTGACATCATAGGCTACAATGAGCAAAGAAAAATGGCTCTTGCCAGGCTAAAAATAGTGGAAACAGCCAGGGTGGCATGGAGGAACCATTGTGACACCAACCGTCTAGATAGGAATACTCAGTCCTAGAACGACGACCTTAAAACCTATTTGAGGAAGAGATTTTGTCCCCCTGGGTTTTTGGAAACCAAAATGAACAAATTCTTAGAGCTAAAGCAGGGGAGCAAAACCATCGAGGAATATCACCAGGCCTTCGCTCTTCTACTCAAATATTCACCACCTCTAGATGAAGAGCAACTCATGTCTAGGTTCATTCGCGGAATGAACGAACCCTTGGACACACTGGTCAAGAATGCCAAGCCAGTGTCCATGGCCAAAGCTGTCAGAATGGCGAAGGACTTTGCCAAAGCCTTCATCATGAAAGTCCCACCAAAGCTAGCTCCGTCATCCTTTAAAAGATTTCAGACACCGAGAAGTTCTTCCAACTTTCCGCCTCCAAAGAGACGCCAAGGTCCTAACCAAAATGTGGAGACAGGAAGCTTTAGAAATGAAGGAAGACCTTTCCCCCGAAGTACATTCTCAGGAACTCTGGCTTGCTCCAGAATGCAAAGGGAAGAGCTTCGAAGCCAGAAAAAATGCTTCGGATGTCAGGGACTTGGGCACTAGCTCAAGGATTGCCCATTTCCTTCGGTGGGCCAAGGAAGCCAGGGTCCCAGAGTTCAGAGACCGACTCCTTCATATCAGTCCAATCAGGGTCCCCGTGCCAGAATCAGGGTATCCCAAGAAGAGTGCGAGCTCAGCCTACAGCCTCCATGCAAAGCAGTCTCCAAACTTGCTCTGAGAATTGGAATAACCAAAGAGAGAGAGTTCCACCTCAGACTGCAGCAGCCAGAGCACTCACCATAGCTGAGGAAGTAGAGGAAGAGAAAGGATAGATCTATGCAGCATCAGGGGAATAACCATCAATTCTCAGTCCTTCAGACTCCAGCAGAGTACCAAGGTAGGCAATTCAAGCTTTTGATTGATTCAGGCAGTACTCATTCTTTTATTTCCCCAGAATGTCTACGTAAATTAGTCCTAAATCAAAAATCAGGGAAACCTATGCAAGTGGAATCAGCCAGTGGGAAGATTCTTTTCACTCACCTTGAGATTGACCTTATTCAAAAGAAGAAAGATGGAATGTTGAGATTATGTAGTATTGACTATAGAGGAATGAATCAATTAAGAATTAAGAATAAGTATCCTTTTCCTAGGATTGATGAACTTTTGGATCAGTTAAGTGGGACCCAAATGTTCACAAAGATAGATCTCAAATCTGGGTACTACCAGATAGGAATCAAGGAGCAAGACATCCCAAAGATAGCATTCAATACTCGCTATGGGCATTATGAGTTCACAATCATGCCATTTGGATTGATTAATGCCTCGGTGACATTCAATCATCTTATGCAAGATATTCTCAGAGAATACTTGGATGATTTTGTTCTTGTATTCTTTGATGATATCTTGGTATACTCAAAGAATGCTACAGACCATGAAGATCATGTGCGCAAGGTCCTGGAAATCCTAAGGAAACACCAACTCTTTGCAAAGAAGAGCAAATGTTCTTTCTTTGTTGACCAAGTGGAATACTTGGGATTCATAGTGTCAAAGGATGGGATTTCTCCTGACCCCGCAAGATCCAAGCAGTCATAGAATGGCCAGAACCCAAGTCAGTAAAGGAAGTCAAAGGATTCCTAGGGTTAACCAGATGGTATAGGATCTTTATACCTAGGTATGCTCAGATAGCATCCCCCTTAACTAACCTTCTCAAGAAAATTACACTTTTTCAGTGGACTATAATGTGTCAGAGTGCCTTTGACAAGCTAAAGACAGCCTTAGTAACCAACCCTGTCCTTAAATTGCCAGATTTTACCAAACCCTTTGAGGTATTTACTGATGCCAATGGGTTTGCCTTAGGCGGTGCTTTGATGCAAGAAGGTCATGCAGTGGCCTATGAATCCAAAAAACTCACAACACATGAGAGAAATTATGTTGTCTATGACTTGGAGAGTTACTCTCAGTAGTGTATGCTCTAAAGTTATGGAGACATTATCTTTTGGGACAAAGGTTCACCTTGATGCAGATCATCAAAGTCTGAAGTGGATCTTCACCCAAAGGGATCTCAACATGAGTCAAAGGAGATGAATGCAAACCCTGCAAGAATTTAATTTTGAAATAAAGTATCGATCGGGGAAAGAAAATGTGGTTGCACAGCAGAAAAGCCTTCTTGCTTGCACTAATAGTGGTGTCAAATCCATTGATCAATGAAGCAAAGGAGAAAATCTTGCCCCTATTGCTACCCTTCTGATGCAGGAAAGCAAGACTCCTCAGGAAATGAGTCGAGTTCTTGGATACAAACTGGATGAAGGATGCATGTATTATAATAATCGGCTATGTATCCCCAATGATGAGGGAATAAAGGGAAGAATTCTGAGAGAAGCCCATGATAGCCTAATAGCTGGACATCGAGGGTTTATAAAAACCTATATGTCTGTGAAGAAAAGCTTCTTCTGGCCAAGGCTCAAAAAGGATATACTTGATCATGTGCGGAAATGCTTGATGTGCCAAAGGGTCAAGGCAGAGAGAGTCAAGATGCTAAGGAAACTGCAACCTCTAGACATTCCACAGATGAAGTGGGAATGCATCAATATGGACTTTGTCACACTAGATTACCTTCAGTGCAATCAGGTTACAACTCCATTTTTGTGGTAGTTGACAGGCTAACCAAAGTTGCCCATCTGATTCCAATGAAAGAAACATACTCTGCAGTGGATGTTGCCAGAGTTTTCCTTAAGGAGATCTTTAGATTGCATGGTTTACCTAGGAGGATAGTAAGTGAAAGAGATTCCAAATGCACATCAAAATTCTAGACTGCATTCTTTGAAGCAGTAGGAACTTTCTTGGATCTTAGCACAGCCTATCACCCTGAAATAGATGGCCAAACGGAAAGGGTGAATCAGGTAATAGAAGATATCCTTCGTTCATGCTGCGGCGGCAGGAACCCAAGAAGTGGTTAAGTCATCTGCATATGGTTGAATTTGCTTACAATGCTTCTTATCATCAAAGCATTGGGATGAGTCCTTTCAAAGCTTTGTATGGACAAGATTGCCTTACACCATTGACTTAGTCTGACCCATTGATCAGAGTCGAAATGTTCAAACAAATGCTTGATGACATGGACCAGCAGATGCAATGAATCCGTAAAGATATAAAGGCAACCGAAGACAGACAAAAGCATTATGCAGATAAAAAGAGGTCAGAGAGAGTTTGAAGAGTCAGATATGGTCTTCATTCGAGTATGACCAAAAAGAAGTTCCTTATCCTTAGGGAAGTACAAGAAGCTCTCTCCCAGATACTGTGGGCCGTATGCTATTATAAAGAAAGTGGGCGATCTAGCCTACAAACTTCTTCTGCCTCCCCATCTCAAGGTACATGATGTATTCCATGTCAGCTTGCTCAAGAAGTATGTACCTAGCCCGAGTCACATGCTTGATGATGAACAATTGATCTCTCCGATTCAAGGCTAGACGGTACTCCAACCTGAGAAAATCCTTGACGTTTGGGAAAAGATTCTTAGGAGCTGAGTCCTCAGAGAATTCTTAGTAAAGTGGAAGTTCTTCCCTCTAGAAGACGCCACCTGGGAGAAAGGAGAAGAGTTGGCGAAGGATTACCCCCACTTTGCGAGATGAGGACATCTCGCGTTTTTCAAGTGGGTGAGGATGTACGATTCCTCCTCAGCCTTGAATAACAAATAAGCCTCTACTTCAACCCCTTGTAATCATTCTATGTTTCTGAATACAAGGAAATATTATTTTTCCTTGTTTGGCCTAGTGAGATAAAAATATTATTTTTCCTTGTTTGGCCTAGTGAGATAAAATTTTCTAGAGAGTGGTAAATCAATATTGGGATGTTTTTGGATAAATAAATTCTACAAATATCAAAAAAATATTTCCTTAAAACAAAAAATCAAAATAGATTTTCCAAGGTACAATTGGAATTAATTAAAAATGATTTAGAAGACCTTAGCCTAAGGGTTAAGATTTTTTGAAAATTTTGAATTAAGGTTCCTATGGACCAATAAGATTAATCCAAGTGTTGGGATAAGATAAATCCAAAGAATAAAAGAAAATACCCAAAAATAAATTCCCACATAAGATGAAGAGTTGACTAAGTACTAGATTTATTAGTTAAAAATTGTGAAGTATTAATTAAAAAAATGAGATATTTTGGAGTAATCATTGATTTTTGACACATTGGTAAAGAGAAGGGGTCCTTCAAGGACGTGCCTATTTCACATGTGTGGATGAGTTTTAAACTAAAAAATAATAGGATATTTTTATCTCTCCTCTCTCCTAGATCAAACCAAATCAAAAAGAGAGCCAAACTGGTCCAAATTCAGCCAAACTGAAGTTGGAAATTCTAGAACTCAATTGGACTCAGTTAGTGGCCTCCTCACCTATAAATAGACTCTCATTCTTTTGTATTCTCATCTGTGAACTAGCCTATGCCGGTATTACTCTAAGATAAGCTTATTTTCTATTATCCTCTACAAATTGAAGAGATTGGAGCTTCTCTCTCTCTCTCTTGGAGACTTCATCTCAACATACCAAACCAATTGATTGGCTGGGGGCCTCTACTTTGATCAAAGAATCAAGCAATCTAGGAGGTAAAATGTGGCTTATGGTCTTTTTTCTCTAATCTCCAAATGTTTCTCTCTTCTCAACCCCTCTCAAGTTTGAGAAGCATTCAATTGAATGGCTTTTGAATACAATTGAAGTTCTTTAATGAATTGTAGTGATAAACACATAAATTTTCATTTATGCATAAATTATAATGTTTTTAAACATTTCTCTCTCTCCCCCAAAGAATGGTCATTCCTATAACCTATTCTATATTCAAATGAAGCTTCTCATGAAGCAATTCTCTAATCTAAAAGTAATTTCTATGCTTGTCAAATTAGAGGCCAAATAAGCGACTTTTTAATGCTTTTATGCTATTTAATTTATGGAAAAATTAAGAATCAAGTCCATAATTGGATATTTATCCAATTAATGGTTGTTCTAATCATAGGGATATTACTAAACTTTATGCTTTCAAATTATTGAGAATTATTAGTAATAGCACAGTGGAGCTATGGCAAAATTTCTGAAAAATTAACACATAAATCGTTTTCATTCATAATATGAAAAGAGGACTTCCTACCATATTCTAGGATTAATCATCCCAGATTAATTGAATGATTCTCATTATAATCATGGAAAATTTGATTTTTATGTTTATGCATAAATAGTTAATTAGAAAAAAGAGGAATTTCTAGTAATCCATTTCTATGTTAAAAGAGTAATCCCCATGACAATGGAAATCCTTGTATTCCAATGAAGTAAGAGAAAAATTGTGATGCTAAAATAATGTATATTTTATTTAAAAATTAAAGAAGTATTCTAGTTAAATTTATCTTTTTGTATAGATAAGTTTAAATGATGAAAGAGGAATTCCCACCATATTGGAATTCAAATATTAAAAATTATAATGAGAATCATTCAATTAATGTGGGATGATTAATCCTAGAATATGGTAGGAAGTCCTCTTTTCATATTATGAGAATGAAAATGATTTATGTGTTAATTTTTCAAAAATTTTGCCATAGCTCCGTTGTGCTATTACTGATAATTCTCAATAATTTGAAAGAATAAAGTTTAGTAATATCCCTATGATTAGAACAACCATTAATTGGATCAATATCCAATTATGGTCTTGATTCTTAATTTTTCTATAAATTAAATAGCATAAAAGCATTAAAAAGCCACTTATTTGGCCTCTAATTTGCAAGCATAGAAATTACTTTTAGGTAAAGAATTGCTTCATGAGAAGCTTCATTTGAATATAGAATAGGTCATAGGAATGACCATTCTTTGGGTGGGGGAGAAATGTTTAAAAACATTATAATTTAAGCATAAATGGAAATTTATGTGTTTTATCACTACAATTCATTAAAAAACTCCAATTGTATTCAAAATCCATTCAATTGAATGCTTCTCAAGCTTGAGAGGGGTTGAGAAGAGAGAAACATTTTGAGATTAGAATAAAAAGACCATAAGCCACATTTTACCTCCTAGATTGGTTGATTCTTTGATCAAAGTAGAGGCCCCCAACCAATCAATTGGTTTGGTATGTTGATGAAGTCTCCAAGGAAGATTGAAGAGAGAGAGAGAGAGAGAGAGAGAGAGAGAAGCTCCAATCTCTTCAATTTGTAGAGGGTTTTTAGAGGATAATAGAAAATAAGCTTATCTTAGAGTAATACCATCATGGTTTAGTTCACAGATGAGAATACAAAAGAATGAGGGTCTATTTATAGGTGAGGGAGACCGTTAACTGAGTCCAATTGAGTTCTAGAATTATCCAGCTTCAGTTTTACTGAATTTGGACAAGTTTTGGACCAGTTTGGCTCCCTTTTGATTTGGTTTGATCTAGGAGAGAGGAGAGATAAAAATATCCTCTTATTTTTTAGTTTAAAGCTCATTCACACATGTGACGCCCCCTTATCCTTACCAATGTGTCAAAAATGAATGATTACTCTAAAATATCTCATTTTTTTATTTTAATACTTCATAATTTTTAAATAATAAATCTAATACTTAGTCAACTTTTCATCTTATGTAGGCATTTACTCATTTTTGGGTATTTTCTTTTATTCTTTGGATTTATCTTATCCCAACACTTGGATTAATCTTATTGGTCCATAGGAACCTTAATCCAAATTTTTCATCATAGAAAATCTTGACCCTTAGGCTAAGGTCTTCTAAATCATTTTCAATTAATTCCAATTGCACCTTGGAAAATCTATTTTGATTTTCTATTTTAGGGAAACATTTTTTTGATATTTGTAGAATTTATTTATCCCAATATTAATTTACCACTCTCTAGAAATTTTTATCTCACTAGGCCAAACAAGGAAAAATAATATTTTCTTGTATTCATAAACATAGAATGATTACAGGGGATTGAAATAGAGGCTTATTTTTTATTCAGGCTGAGGAGGAATCTTACAAGGGTCGGGCTTTCTTCCTTCAATTGATCCTTTTTTAACACCTTCTATGATTTCTAGCCTGGTAGTAAAGATTTCATCCAAACAACCAACCATCTGTGATTTCATCCAAACAACCAACCATCTGTGGACTGCTTCTATGGATAGTAGGCACCTGTCGATGTTTCTGCACTCGCAATGCATTTCTACAAATATAAATGAACAAAAAAAAAGTAGGCAATAAGAATATCCAAAGTCTTACTTATCTATAAAATTTCAATAAGCTAGAAAACATAAGAAATAATTATTTACATCCCAAACTGAGCAAGATGCATGCCCCTTTACAAGTCTAGGTATCGGCCTTGAGGGTTTATGATAAAAATCCCATTGGGCCCTCAAGTGCTTGAGTATATCAATGTAGGCTTGTTGTTTAAACATTGTTTGGGCCTCTAAATTTTTCATCCTTGAGATAGCCACACAATCTTTTGGGGGTGCATCAACGACAATCTAGGCTTTTCAAACCGCATAAATATTCCTCAAATAAATCATGTTTCCATGCAATTGAGTCCTTAACATGACCTTCGCTACATAGATGAAATGTTTCCCATCTATGATCCAATAATCATAATCTTGGAGCTTTTCAATTACCACCTCTTCTTTGTTCATTGCATTGCCAATCTTCTTTATCGGCATCAAATATGCACAAGACCTAGGGTTATTTGCATGCTCAACATACCACTTCACACATAGTTTGACTTTGTCTTTTTCCAATTAATGACATAAATAATGTTCGGGAGCTTGCACACATTTCATTATTGGGATTTCATACTCTATGTACAAACCAAGTGGAAATTATGTTTCAATACTTGTCCATAACCCCGAGATCTAAATCCTTTACCTTTTTAGAAATCTTTGACAGATTCTTGGAATTCATAATGTTCAAATATGAAGGTACCTATTGAGAACCTCTAGCTCCCGATGTAACAGGCTTTGGTTCATCCACATACAAAATGTTGTCCTCTTTTTGTGGAGAAGATCTTGTCTTCTTTGAACTTGATGCAGCTTCATGGGGCTTTGGTCACTATCTTTCCCACCAAGACTTGTATAATAACATCTTGTAGCTTGTCAACAATGATATTAGACGTACTATCGACATCCAACTTTCATTCTCTAGAGAACATAGTGTCCTCTTGGTTTGCTACCATGTGATCTTTGACATATTCTCGAGGAGAAAGTTGATAACATAATGCACCTGATACCTCAACATCAATACATTTAGTTTCCGGATGCAAGTCAACAAGTGACACAAAAACAACCATTATTCTCCCTTTATCTTTGAAAGACTCGTTGTCATCTGGAAACTAAAGGAAAAGATGCATCTTGTGAATTTTTTGACCATGGAGATTGTAGAAGTCCATGTACCCCTTCTTTAGCTCACCACTCTCCATGTCAACATTTGATGGAAAAGTAATTTTCCTCTTTGGAGCCATACGTGTATATGAAACGAATTAAAATAAAAATAAGTAAATCATATAAAAAATAATCATACTTACATCCAAATGAAAACCTTCCATAATGTGCTTTGAAACCATCCATAGCATGCTTGAGAATTTTGTTGTATTTTAATATTCTATACAAGCACATGTAGAGATTGGCCCAAGGACCAGCAAAGATAGTGTTTCTCTTATGGCAGCTTGGCACTAGGGCCAAGCTACCAGTAAAGAGGATGTTGATTTGTTCTTGGTAGACTCTCTTGCAAGGGTCACTCTAGATTATCTTGTATTTCCTAAGGGCATTCTAAAGTACATCAAGATACAAGGGAGTAGATAATGGCCCTGGTCCAAATCCTTGACAGTTACAGCATTTCACTCTCTTGTTCAAGGGTGGAACTTCTGAAGTTGAATTCCAGGGGATTGAGTTTCGAGAAAAGGACATTCTTCCATTTTTGGAACTTCCCATATCCTGGGGGTTTGACCTTGATATCTCTTAGGCGGAGGAAGGGTGGAATCACCTTCTGGGAATAAAAACCTTTTGAAAGGTGATGGTGCTGGCTTTGGCGGGACTTTGACATCAAAGGATTTGGCGAAATCCTTCGCCATCCGAACTGTTTCGGCCATGGAAATAGGTTTGTCATTCTTGACTAATGGCTCGTTCATTCCCCGAATGAACCTGGCCATCAGCTGCTCTTTATCCAATTGAGGGGAATATTTAAGGAGAAGGGCAAAAGCCTGATGGTACGCTTGAATTGTCCAATTTTCCTGCTTTAGTTCCAAGAACTCGTTCATCTTAGTTTCAAGAAAGCCTGGGGGACAAAACCTCTTTCTGAGGTAAAAGACAATATTAGATAATTTGGAAAAAATCTCATACTTTGGGAATTACCTTTTCAACATAGTTTTGGCCATATCTTGAGCATATTAACTCCAATTCAATCTGATTTTTGATTCAACTGATTCTGGGGTTCTTTAAATAGGTCAGCTCCCCACAAAATCAAGGAATAAAGATACTCATATAGAATGCATTATCAAATAATAATTCATTCAAAATATCTCATTCATATCTTTAACACAATAATGGTCCATTAGACTGAATTTTTCCATCTGAACAATCCTCCATGGGGATTTCAATTTTTTAGATTTTTAATTTATCATCCCTTAACTTGATCCACTGGACAAAAGTTAACAATAGCAATCTACCAGCACAATCCACTAATCTCATAGTGATTGGCTGAAGTCATTAATGCCATTCCAATTAAGAACATCATCACAGGGCTTTGTCCCATTCATCCTCATTGCGGTTTCGCTCAGCTTATTACATTTCAACCAAATTTCAGGGATCATCATTTTTCAATCAGAATCCAAATCAACTCATCAGTTCTCAACCAGAATTTAAAAATCATATCAACCACATTCGAATTCATCATCTGGATAGCATTAATCTTATAATTTCAAGTCTTAGATTTACTCGTGTATACTGCCAGTAAAGAGTTGCAGTTATACCCTCGGTATATACGGGTAGTCATGGTTCTTGGAACTATAAGGTAAATACCATCATGTCTAGGCCTCAATCAAGTCAGGGATTCCATACAATTGCGGTACTTCCATTTGAAGACCCAATTACCGATTTATGAATTTCAGTTTGAATATCAAATTGTATGAATTTTATCACACAATTACAACCTTTTAGTGCTTCTTGATAAATTTTTGACATATTTGGCTTCTCGGTTGATCCTCATTAGCCAAATAGCTCTGATACCAACTGTAAGATCCCTATCCCCACCGCGCAACGGATTCGGGGTGCTAGCAATGGAAGTAGCACATCTTGCACAGGGCAGGGTCCCACACTCGGGGCCTCGCCCACGGATATCCAGACAGGTGACTAATTCCTCGATTCTGCCAAACCGAACTCGGAAAACTTCTCTTGCCTGGAAAGCACGGGCGATTCCACCAGGATAACTTTTCCCTAACGTAGTCAAAAGCCTTAACTAACTGAACTGATCTGACCAAACTCGTAAGTTCTATAGTTAGATCAAGGGACATATTGCACTTGGATCATAGAGACCAATGCTTTTTTCCTCATCGAGAGGCACAGCCGTTGATTCTTTTTCCATAGAACAATTTTTGTCCGGGATTTACTTCATCTATCGAAACTAGACAGAAATTGAGTTTCGATTTACGGATCCATCAGTCCAGCCTAACCCCATCCAGTCCCATAGGTTAGCCAACCGCCCATTCACTGTAGTGATGGGATCCAATTTAGATTTTGGTTAGGTTTTGTCCTGGATACCAGGGAAAAGAGTTCCCAGGCCCCCTAGCCGGATGTTCATGCAAACATAAACTAGTCACACCACTTACACACCCAATATGAAATTGCCTTTTTCTCAGCATCAGCTATCTTTAAAATAATCCTTTAATGAAACAATCGTGTCACTGATTACAATCCTCCAAAATATCCGGTTGAATCTTAGTTTCCAATCATTCCTTCATCGGAGTATCTATGGCATCTTTGGCAACCAAAACGCTCACCACCTGTCCACTCACGGGCCTTTTCAATAGTTTCTAGCTCATAGTACCCGGCAATATAATCACAAAAAAAAATTTCAAGATGGAATCTCTGTTGAAGGTCAGCAAGATCAACCAACAGATCTATATAAAAGAGCCATGGACTCATCCGTTGAGGACCAGCAAGGTCAATCAACCAGATCCATGCCCGATTTTAGAATACAACTCTTACTCCTTGTTCCAATATCTTCCACGACGCACGTGTGGGTATCTTCGGCGACCAAGAGCCCGAGCACCGTATGGTCAGCACCCTCTAGGATCCTTCGCAGGTCACCTAGCGCTTCACTCATAGGCCGCTTCCTTGGTCCCTCATCCACCGTACCGAAAGCTCACCATTTAAATCGAACCAAGGCTAGTCAAGGCCTCGACCGACCTTGCTACACGAGACGTCCTTCGTTGACTCTCCGTCAGCTGTTGCAACTTTATCAGGTAGGTCTCCACGACCACATACTCAAGACAGTCAAAATGCTTCCCTAGCATCTTTGACATAAAACAGTCATTTGCAAATAGTTCACAAATACAGTTTCAATAATTAACTCACATCTTTCCAAATTGTTCCACATCAATCCATTTACTTAATCCAAATCCAAATCATATGTGTATCCATTCTTGACCAGATACATCATTTTCCATCCCAAACACCATATTGGGGAATATGGGAATTTCCCACAAGTTTGGGACACATGGTCAAAAGTTTGTATTAACCATAACTTGAACACCACTAATCCAAAATGAGCGCTTTATAGCTCTTTAGATTCCATTTTTCAAGCGCTTTCCAACGATAGGTCATATGATAGGGTTTTGAGAAACTTACAAACATGTTATCCATGTCTCCCTTTTTTAAGTATTCAAAAATGGAAATTGGGAAATTCCCAAATTCACTAATATGGTGTTCCCATCACATCAGATTCATTCACTTCGCATAACATCCATTCCTATCTTTCTTAATTTACATTACGTCTCATCACTACCATTTCTCATTACATCTCATTCGTTCAGATCTTATATTATTCATTCACATTCTGATTCACTTGACATCTCATCTCATCCATTCGCTCATATCGACTTCATATCCATTCACATTCATATTTGCATTCATTATTCCACATACACATCCACATTCGTACATCTACATCCATACATCCATTTTCACATCCACATTCATACATCCACATCCACATCCACATCCATATTCATACATCCGCATCCACATCTACATTCATACATCCACATTCACATCCATACATCCATATCCACATTCCACATTCATACATCTATATCCACATTCCACATTCATACATCCACATCCACATTCACATTCATACATTTATTCACATTCACATCTATACATCCACATCCACATTCCACATTCCACATTCATACATCTATATCCACATTCCACATTCATACATCCACATCCACATTCACATTCATACATTCATTCACATTCACATCCATACATCCATATCCACATTACACATTCATACATCCCTATCCACATTCCATATCTACATCCATATCCACATTCACACATCCACATTCACGTTCACATACATCCATATCCACATCCACATACATCCACTTCCACATTCCATATCTACATGCATACATCCATTTCCACATACATCTTTCCTTTCACATACATACATCTACATCATTTCTTTCACATTCATATAACTACGTCCATTCTTTCTCAAACATACATCTCCATCTATTCCTCGTTCATTTTCATCTCTTTGATTCATTTCACATCCTCGTATCTATTTATAGAATACAAGAGAATTCTTATTTTTGATATAAATTTTTTTTACGCATCTATTTATGCATAAATTTCATTTTAAGGAGAATAACACTTTCGAAATAAAAATCAATCTTTTATGCATCTTCCTATGCATAAATTCATTTAAATGAGAATGACACTTTTGAGCTATATTTCAATCTTTTATATATCTTCTCATGCATAAAATCAAAATTGATGAAAATAACTCTTTTGAACTAAAAAATTAAATTTCTTTATGCATCTTTCTATGCATAAAATCAATTTAGTAGGAATTACACTTTTAGAATAATTTTTTTTCTTATGCATCCTATTTATGCATAAAATCATTTATGATAAAAATCATACTTTTAATATAAAAAAATATCTATTATGCACATGTTTATGCATACAATCATTTATGATGAAAATCACTCTTTTAATATAAAAGAATTTCTTTTATGCATCTAATTTAAGCATAAAATCATTTATGATAAAAGTAACACTTTTATACAAAAATAATAATCTTTTGTGCTTACTGTTATGCATGAAAATCAAATATGATAAAAGTAACACTTTTATAATAAAAAAATAATCTTTTATGCATACTTTTATGCATGAAAATCAAATATGATAAAAGTAACACTTTTATAATAAAAATTTAATCTTTTATGCATACTTTTATGCATAAAAATCAAATATGATAAAAGTAACACTTTTACAATAAAAAAATTAATCTTTTATGCATACTTTTATGCATAAAAATCAAATATGATCAAAGTAACACTTTTATAATAAAAAATAAACCTTTATGCATACTTTTATGTATGAAAATCAAATATGATAAAAGTAACACTTTTATAATAAAAAAATTAATGTTTTATGCCTACTTTTATGCATGAAAATCAAATATGATAAAAGTAACACTTTTATAATAAAAATAATCTTTTATGCAAACTTTTATGCATGAAAATCAAATACGATAAAAGTAACACTTTTATAATAAAAATAATCTTTTATGCATACTTTTATGCATGAAAATCAAATATGATAAAAGTAACACTTTTATAATAAAAAAATAATATTTTATGCATAAAAAATAAATATGATAAAAGTAACACTTTTACAATAAAAATTAATCTTTTATGCATACTTTTATGCATAAAAATTAAATATAATGAAAGTAATTCTTTTATAATAAAACTAAATTTCTTTTATACAAATAATCAAAATGCATCTTCTATGCATGAAAATGACACTTTAGAATATAGAAATCATAAGGATTACTCTTTTAGAATAATGAAAGATAATACTTATTTCTATTTTTTAAAAAATTTTTTGCCATAACCTCTTTTATATGGCTAACCATTTTTCAATTTTAAGTCTCTAAAACTAATTAAAAATGCATCAAGAGTATTTAAATAATTCTAAAGTAACATTTTTCTACTTATTTAAGAGAAACATTATTAATCATTCACCTAGAATAAAGAACATTCCTTTCAACCATATGTATCAATATTTTTCTATTTTAATATTATTTAGTTGTAAATTTCTTGGTGATAGAAAGGGTACTATCAAAAAACCTCATCCAATCCCCCTTATCATTGTAGAAACTCACTTAGAATTTGTTGGGATCAATTTTTGAATCTAAAAGAATGAATATTGTTAATTTATGTCTAAGGGGATCAGTTTCTGAAGGGTCATAGCAAGGCCTAGAGCCTAAACCTTCACCTCTATGTAAATTTTTACCATGAAATGGGATTCAATTCATAAAATGGGGTTCAATTTTTTAAAGTATCTTTAAAGCACCTTGGATACATACAGATACTGAAGTGTCAGTTCACAATTTTACATGGTGTCGATGTACTCAAATCATAGATTTAGGCATGGAGTGAGCATAGGTGGTTAGAGGTGTCTATAAAGGCAAAGTAGAGATATAGGCATGTGTTGAGCATGGATGATATATGGAGGATCATAAAGGCCACTTCATGTGGTGATGTTCCCTGTACAGCTACTCATTCATATTATTGATGAATCCATGTACAGTTTGGTGATTTAAATCTTACAGAATTAATTTGTCAAAGTGAGCCTTATTTGTATCATACATTGCAATAACATAAAGTCTTTTGAGAACTATCTATATCAAACATTGCAATAATATAAAGTCTTTTGAGAACTATCTATATCATACATTG
Organism: Cibotium barometz; assembly: GCF_041138505.1. Lineage (NCBI taxonomy): Eukaryota > Viridiplantae > Streptophyta > Polypodiopsida > Cyatheales > Cibotiaceae > Cibotium > Cibotium barometz. Next base: position 47,905,194 of record NC_141091.1, read on the forward strand.
CAAGCATGTATCATTTGAAGGCCTGAACAAGTAAAAAAAAGCCCCAACTTGAACAAGGTGACTTTTGCCTAGACAAGAAGTCTGAATGGGCAAAAATCGCCCTGTTCAGGTTGGGGATTTTTTTTACTTTTTTAGGCCTTCAAAATGATACATGCTTGTAATGTATGATATAGATAGTTCTCAAAATATGCTTCCAATGTCAACATAAGGGACAGTGCAACATTTTACCATTTTACTTTGAACTCTAAATAACTAGGTGATGTCAGGGCCAGTGTGAAGGCACCACATTTTCCATTTTATTGGTAGCTCATCATGGGAAAAATATATCTATCTATGGTTCACATTAATCAAACTCTCTCCTTCCATGTGTAAGAACTCTCTCATCATGTAAAAGGGTATCTTTTATGATCTTAACCCTACTTTGTAGGGCACTATATATCTTTAATTTTAAGCACCTAGTTTATAGCAAGGCGTATATGAATTCTTATACATGACAATTGAAGGCTAGAAAATGTAAAAGGAGCCTCAACCTGAACAGGGTAACTTTGCCTAGACAACAAGCCTGTCTGGGTAGCAAAAGTTACCCTGTTCAGGTTGGGGCTATTTTTGTATTTGGTGGCCTCCAATTGTCATGTACAAGCATTCACAAGCATTCACATTCACATACACATAGGCCTTGCTATCAATTAGAGCTGGGTGTTGGCTAAATCATACAGAAATACACACTCATTGTGGTTAAAGAGGACAAGGGGTGACATCATGGGAAGTTGGCCCAAATTAATCACTACTGATACCACATAATAAACATGTATGCAATCCAGTGTTATCCACAATGGCTCTCTCTCTCTCTCTCTCTCTCTCTCATATATCATGGTTGAATAGGAAATAACTACACACCCATTGTGGTTAGAGAGGACAGGGGACATCATGGGAAGTTGGCCCAAATTAATCACTACTGATACCATAAACTAAACATGCATGCAATCCAGTGTTATCCACAATGGCTCTCTCTCTCTCTCTCTCATATCATGGAAACATACATTATTCAAACTTTATGTAGACATTACGTATAGAAAAACCCACTTGTATTAATAAAAAGGAGTTACATTGATTGTCTTTAATAAAGTAGTAGTGTCGAACACAGTATGTATGATAATTTTCTAGGCTAAATCATAATGTTCTCTTGAGACGCCTAGCTACAGTCTTGTGCCTCTTCTTGCTAAGTGGAAGGGTCCCCAAAAATATGGCATTAATGACACAATATGGGTCCTATTAACCAATACTCTCTACAAAACCAATGTGTGTGAACACTTTAGAAGTGTAACCCCCTTGGCAGGCAGTGTACGCTGTAGCCTTATTGATGAGCACTATCTTGTCAGCATTTCTTGGAATTGTTGACAACAAGCATATGACCTTGCTAAGTACTTTGAGGGCTAACATGTAAAAGCTTGCCAGGGTGAATGCATTGTGCACCACAACAAGGTGTTGAGGTGCAATATTACCCATGTAATGGGCCAACGCAACATCTTTTCCAAAACCCTCACGTGTGCCACCTTTACGTTGAGCCCAAGCATCTACAGAGACTATATGCTACACACAGGAAAGAGGATTAGTGAAATTCTAGTAGTATTATCAATTATATTTATTAGATTCATACATAATTTATCTGACCGTGTGTTTGAAATTAGAGCCAACCACCTCAGGGTTGCAAATGTCAATGGAGGACTTGTGTTCCTCCAACGACACTAATGTAGCATCCTCAGACTCTCTAGTCGCCGGGCAATTGTTCCTGAGCTTTTCTAAACTCCTCCTTATTCACAACACTTTGATCAGCCTATGCAATTTCTAATTTTAGGATAATCATCGACTCATGCACACCACCCTGCACCAAACAAGCCCTTGTTGTCGATGGGAAATTCATCATTCACAATTAATAAAGAGAGGCACTCAGCTTGGTTGAGCTTGTAGACCTTTTCTAGGTCATGTAAAAAGAGGAATTCTTCCCCTTCAATCACCACAGAGCTAAGCTTACTAAGCTCAAGCTCTGGCATCTCATGTGTAACCTCCTTTCCCCTACCCACTACATCTGGTACATCTAGGGTACCCTCTATAGGACCCTCCCCCACCTCTTCTCCACCCTCTATTGTGGCTCAGGCACTTGCCTCTCCACAGTATGGCACCAATGCCTTTAATGAGGATGCTTCACCAGATTGAGGTGCCTCAATTTGAAGGAGGAGATCTTAGGCCCCATAACGGCCTCAATTAGCTAGTTGAGGACCTCAGGTTTAGGATCCTCCTCCTTGCCTTGTACCATGCCTCCAATTGAGACATCCTCCACCTCTACCTCTTCATTAGAGTCTTTCTCACCACAAAGATATATGAAGGTGGCAACCCAAGAGAGACCAATCTTCCCCCTCTAAAGTGCATGCATCTCCTCCTTGGTGATCTGCTTGTAGTGACCCTCAAGGAGCACAATATCTTTGAATTTTTACAACCTCATGAGGGCATTCATGTCATTCTTGTTGATATATCATAGGAGATTGCATGGCACCCAATCATTATCCTCCTGTGGTAGCTTGATAGTCCAAGGCCTCATGTACTCCTCCATGTAGTCAGGAGTACCTCTGTAGTTCTCTTTGTTGAAATATACAAGTGAATAGGGTATGTGTGGGAACAAGCCCTTGGTAAGAGGCTGTAAAAGAGAATCTGTAAATGTGAGAGAAGCTGTGAAAAGGTGAGAAGTATCTATTGGGAGAGAATAAAGGGTAGCATGAGGAGATTTAGGAGGTGTGGAGATATTCTGGGAAGAGGTGGAGAGAATCAAGCAAAAGAGGTGGAGTGAATCAAGGAGAAATCAGTGGGATTAGATGCTTGGATGTAAACTCTATAAATTGAGGCAGTGGCCTAATGAGAATTTGTTGGTTTTTGATTATCCATGCCTACATTAAGCTATCACTTAATTGCTCACTAATCACTTGATTATCATCTAATATCTTTGTTAATGATGTTGATTCTAGCATTTGATCCACCATAGCTCATCACATTACTCCAAATTTAACATGGTCAGATCCTAGCCTAAAATTTAACATGGTCAGATCCTAGCCTAGAATCCATTAAGTTTATGAGCCCATTATCTTGCTAATCACTTGGCTAATTAGGATTAGTAGATATTAGATTTTTTACCTCTTTTTCAAGTAGTCTCTGCACCCCCAGCCAGTGGAGGGGCTTGATCTCCCTCCAGGAGGAACATTAGTTAGGGGAAATGCTTCTAGCTCAACATAGCTATACTCCCCACAATTCAGCCCATCCAATTGTCGGTGCGCCAAACTGCCTTCTACAGCTGCAATTTTTTACAATTTTGCAGGCGCCACTCTTCTAAAGAAAAATGGAGATTTCTTCTATACCAGATGAAATGGATATTATTCCTCTTGGCCCTAGGGGTTTTCAAGGGTGCTCTACAAGCTCGTGAAGACAAATTTTGATTTGATCAAGTCTACAGTGAGATCCAAGATCTTCATCAAATCTGCAGGTGACTTTGGTAAAATAGAGATTAAGCATTCAATGTTTGGTCAAATCTTGTGTTTCGTGGCTTAATCCTCTACTAGACTGATTGCTATTAATGGCCTTAAAAGGATTTGAGCTCATTTGAACTCTAAGGCCTCAGATCTGGACTCCCTGCATACTCTATTTTCTGTACACAAAATAGAGGGTTAATTTGCTAATCAATACTAATCAAACTATATTTTCGTGTAATTGAGAGTTCAAATTAACCATTGGGTATCTGATACATATTCCTATAACTTCATATTACAATTCGGATATGGTTTGATACTCTCACCGTTCTGTACAGATTTGTTACCTTTGGTTTAATGTAATTTTTGGTAAAATTATGCTGATAAATCTATTGTAATCATCACCTAAACACCAGATTGAGTTGTAAAAGGAAGGGTAGACACTGCCCTTGAATCTTGAAGTCGGATCAAGAGGTAAGACCCTTCACATCATCCTCATGAGTATGACACAAGAGATAGCCAAATTTAATGGGGAGCAGTTTTACACATGGTAGACAAAAACCATGTATCTGCTCATGAGGAAAAATCTATGGGGGCTAATTGAGGGAAGAGATGAATGCCTAGAGGTGAGAGGGGAAGATGAGTGGAAGAGTAGGAATGAAAAAGCATTGGGGCTTATCGCACTCAGTTTAAACGATGAAATCATTCATCACATCATAGGGATAGAGTGGGCAAAAGATGCATGGGATGAACTCAATAAATTATTTGGCACAAAAGCTGAAAATTCAAAGATAAATTTGTTAATGCAATTCTACAAATTGGATATGAAGGAAAGTGAACCTTTAATCACACACTTGAATAGAAATAAAAGCAGTACGCAACAACTGGCAGCAGCAGCTATTGGCAAAAAGGTAGAAGATGATGAGGCACTAGCAGTGCTTCTGAAGAGCGTGGATAAAGTTGAATATGAAAATATTGTAGAAACACTAAAGAATGTACCTGAGTTGAAGCTACACAAGATAGAAGGAGATCTACTAGAGCAAGAGACCAGAGGCAAAGAGAAGAAATGGCTGGACTCAATAGAGGGAGAGGAAAAAGCATTCTTCACCCAAGGAGGATTCTCTTGAGAGACGAGGACGAGGAAGAGGCCGAGTAGGAGAAAGTACCTTCACTTGTTTGCCACAACTATGGAAAGCCAGGACACATCGCAAGAGACTGCTACAGCAAACCCACTGGAGAAGGAACAACATCAGTAAACTTTATGGAGGCTCCTAAAGGAAGTGGAGTCAGATCATCTTTTCTGAGAGAGAGAGAGAGTGAAAACCCACAACCCAGTGTAACCTGTCCCAACAAAGTAAAACCACCTCTGAGCCACCGCCGATGATGTAGGCCATGTGGTAGATGTATGTGTGAGCACTTTAGTCAAGGTCATAGGCACTTGTATTAGCCTTGGACACATAGAGAGAGAGAGTGTCAAGGACTATGAGTTTAGGGACTTGAGACACTAGTCGCAAACTATCAAGTAAGAGGGAAACTTGGTATAGGGTCCAGGTGTGCTAGGAGTATTCACTTGAGAAGGGGAGGTGTTGAAATATATAAGTGAATAGGGTGTGTGCAGGAACAAGCCCTTGGCAAGAGGCTGTAAAAGAGAATCTGTAAATGTGAGAGAAGCTGTGAAAAGGTGAGAAGTATCTAGTGGGAGAGAATAAAGGGTAGCATGAGGAGATTTAGGAGGTGTGGAGATATTATGGGAAGAGATGGAGAGAATCAAGCAAAAGAGTTTAGTGAATCAAGGAGAAATCAGTGAGATTAGATGCTTGGATGTAAACTCTATAAATTGAGGCATTGGCCTAATGAGAATTTGCTGGTTTTTTATTATCCATGCCTACATTAAGCTATTAATTAATTGCTCACTAATTATGTCTACATTAAGCTATTAATTAATTGCTCACTAATTATGTCTTAATTATTATTTAATCTCTTTGTTAATGATGTTGATTCTAGCTTTTGATCCACCATAGCTTGTCACATTGCTGCAAATTTAACACTCTTCTACCAAGAGGATGGTCGTTCCAAAGTCAAATCTTGCATGGGAGAAGATAAAGAAAAGTTCCTCTCTGTCAGGCCACTCAATCCTCTTCAAGAACTCGAGAAACCTCTCGTATGCCATGTTAGGGTCCATGCTATAAGGAAGTGACGAATGCTAGAAATGGAGTGATGAGTGCTCAAAGAGAGAGGAAATTCAAAACAAAGTGTTAGAAAATGAGAGAGGTCCTATATTTATAGACTGCAAAATTAAACATAGGGCATTTCAGACTATAACATAAGTGACCAGTAAATAACCCCAAATTTATATAAAGATATAAATTAAACACAAGTGGTCATTCACAAGGAACCATCATTTTATAATAGGTTTGATAGAAAACCATCTTAATTACAGAAAAAAGTCAAATAGCCCCTCGACGACTTGCGACACTAATTTTGAAGTTGAAATTTTCATACATTGTTACTCCAATCTTTGCAAAACTTTAAGTTCTTTTTCAAATGTCTTCCAATATAAAAAAGGAAACACAAGTGTAATAAATAAAACAACATATTAAAAAAACACAAAGCAACGCAAATTTATAAATATCAAAGCTCACCTTTCGTCGGCCAATCTTGATGCTTGCTTCTTGGACATCTTGAAATCCCATAATGAGCAACATCTCCTAAGCTCCATTCATTGCTTGCATTCACCACCTCAATTGAACCATTAGGAAGAGTCACAGATAAATCTATGGATGTATGCACACCCTCACTTGATTTGCAAGGGAACCCACTTCCCATTCTTCTTCATCCATCGTTCATAGAAGAATTGAATGGATAAGCTCTAACGAGCCTTCAAGTATCGAAAGGTCACACTTGAAGGCACCAATTTACAGCACGAGTAGATGTCACCTTTGTGTAACCCCTCCACAATATTCCATCCAATACCCAAGACATTGTCAATTTGTTCAATTTGTAATTTCTTGCAAATGAACATTGTTGGAGTGGGTTGTGGAGAAAGCTTAGAGAACATAAATACAAATATATGGATTGGGGAAAACCATCCAAGCCCCACAGACTTAGAGGCCTTAGAGAATTTTAAGGAGGAGTGTATGTCAGAATACATCTTGTTTTTTAAAGCATTAACACTCCACCTATCCGGAACTCGTCACTCTACACTATGTAAAGAGTCCACAGGGATCTCCTCAAGGCTACCATATTCTGTAGGCCAAGAAGGGACTTTGTAAGAGTGTGTGTAAAAGAATATATCTTTGTTGAAAAGAGCTCTATGATTCTCACCTGGAAACATTAGCTCACCTATTGTACTATGAAAAGCACTAAACACACCATTGAGGCTTCTCAAAGGTTGTTCTTCAGTATAGCTTGATGGAAAAATGTGTGCAACCCACATACCACCCATAATTATTAAAACAAAACAAGCCATTTCCAAATAAAATTACAACCACATACGTACAGTTGTAAGGGAGCCTATTCCTCTCCATGGAAGGAGGAAGATACATATCTATAGCCATGTAGACATGTTGTATTATTGCCTTGATTTCTCCATTCTTATCCTTCTTGAAATGAAGAATCCTTCCCTTCCAATGGTGTTCTAAAACACCATGGTTAAGAACTCTATGTGGACCAGTGGCACTTGGTTGCATATAAACCCAATCTTTAACCCTAAATGGATGCCCAATCCACTCACCTTCATCATCTATAGTGTTGTAGAGAAGGCATTCAAAGATGGAATCACTTGGTCTCTTACTAGAGGTAGGAATAATGAGATGTATGGCTGAAGAAGAGTGAGGAAAAGAGAGGACACAATAGCTTAAGAAATGATTAAAGAAATAGAAGATTAAAGTTTGGTATGGGTGAGAAAGAGAGAGCAAGATGAGATTAGGGAGGGTACAGTACCTTTAGAGATGATTATGCAATAATAGAAGATTAAAGAAGCTTGTGGAAGAGGATCAGAGAGAGATTAAGAGATTAGAGAGCTGAAATGAGCTTGAAAAATGGATTTTCCACCATATAATATGATTAGGTAGTCTTTTTTGAGGTAAAAACACCTTTTTGGAGGGAAAACAAAATTTTAAATTTTTAGGTTTTTTTTTGGCCGAGCTGCACTTTTTTATTTAAAAATGTTGGCCCATTTCATTTCAAAAAGGAGATTTGACCCTTGCCTTGAACTTTGGCGTGACCTCTAGAGAGAGGTGGAAGATAGGGGGACACGGCTAAGAAATGTAACTACCCTATATTTTATAGCTAAAGCTAGTGGATAGAATGTGCACTCCCCCCCCTTCCCATTGGTGGATATCTTGATTAGCACTAATTTTTTGATTAGTAAAGGGCCCATTTTATAGTCCATTTTCTCCCTAATGCCTTGGGCACTATGCAAAAAAACGGATGGCAGCACATTGTCTCACACATCCAACATCTAATGGTGGTCAAACTTTGCAAGTAGAAGGGTAGCAACCCCATGGACCTGCTCGCAAAGTTTCACCCACATATCGGACTCCACATGATAATGATGCCCTACCCAAACCCGCTATTTTTTGCACAGGAACTCCGGATTAGATAAAATTAGAAAAGTACTATTCCTAGATTGGCCCATTTTTTGAGTTTTTAAAGGTTTTTATTATTTCCCTCAATCTATAGAATTGTGTATTAAAAAATGTTCAAATCAACAATGTTTTTATAGAACTTGTCTCTTAGGCTAGTAAGGAGAGCATTACAAAAAAGATTTGGTTTGAAACAAGCACTTGAAAAATCAAAGGTGAGATAAGTATATTAATAATAGGATGTTAAGAATGTTGCAACTAGGGGGCCACTCTAGATCTACCATGCATTCCATATTATTGAATGACCCTAGGTCCAACTACCATGTACACTCTTTCTTGAATGTAGTATAAAGGATATGGAATGGCCCTAGCGCCACTCTGCCATGCCCATTGTTTTTCTTGTAAAGTGCAAGGGGTTTAAGAATGGCCATAGGTCCTTTCTACCATGGGCATTGTGTTCTAGTCAAGCACAAGGTCTATCCAAGTGCCATAGGGACATTCTCTAATGGAAGCAAACAAGACACATAAACATCCATTACATACTTTGTCTCTTGAGCGTTCATGAACGATGCTTAAAATCATGTTAGATGACTTGATATAAAAGGCTACAATGTCATGGTTATATTGAACCTTAAAGTTTTATAAACAACTCTTGTATTGAAATCAAAGGAGTCCCCTTAGAGTAGGATGCACCCCGACTCAGATTCCAATCCAATGAAATACCACAAAAAGTATACCAAAGTTTAAGAAAAATCTTGCCACAAAGGTTCAAGGTGAACATAAACTACTTTATTACACTCATTAAGAGACCTTCATAATCTTCTTATATTCAGATCAAATGAGCCCCCTTAAACTAGGATGAACTCCAACTAAGGTCCACTCCTTCAAAATACCATAAAAAGTACAATATAGTTTAATACAACTCTTATCATACAGATTTAAAGTTGTTGAGAACATAAAATTTAATAAATTCATTAAGAGACTTTCTTCTATTCAAATCAAAGTATCCCCCTTAGAGTGGGATGCACTCCAACTTATGATCCATTCTAACAAAATACAAAACACTAAAGTTTAAGAGAACTTTTTCCAGAGAAGGGTTTAATATTGTCATCATGAACATAAACTTTTCTTAAGAGCGAAGTTAAATACATTGGAAAATGTCTTGAGATATTATGAGTAATGTAACAAAACTATTTCCCTCCTTTGGAGGAAAGACGCCTTACAAACACTATTAGTGAGGGTTCACGTCTATACATTTCTTTGCTTGTAGTTCTAAACTTCCAAGTACTACATTGGTTCAAAGTTCTTGATACTATGCAAGCTATTATCATTTTGAGAACACCTCTTTGATCAATTCATAAGCCTAGAAAAACCTGCACAAAACAAGTCGCTTGAGTTAGAATATAGATACATTATATTCCATTGTCTATTGCGTGGAAATTTCAAATAGATTAGTACCTTTGTGTTACTTGTTGATATTCAAGAGACCATAATTGTTTATAAATTTATTAATAAATGTCTTCAAAGACTAAGCCTTCATGTTCCTCCTTTGTAACCCAATGAACTACGGCCGAGGTTTTGCATACTCCTTGCACTAATCTAAGCTCCTTTATCACCTCTCATTGTTATCAACCCAACTCGCTTCTTTATTACCCTAAAAAATGTGCTGTAATTGCTTTGCAAGACGAAGTCTACCTGTGTTGAATCTTAATTGGGACCATTTCACATTATAATCTTTCATATAATAAACAACACCACTAACAAGGTTGAAGAATTCATGATCATTTGACACTGGGAGCTGGCCATAATGGTTAGAGTCAATCACTCTACGTACATCCTCGGCATCATCAAGCTGCATCAAGTAAAGTAGTAATTCCCCCATAAGAATTGCAAGCACAATGTGTTATAGAATAGCCCTAGTGCCATTCTAAAATTCACTAACACTTGACACAAGAGAGTAGAGAATGTTCTTTGATCCATTCTTTCAAGCACATTGTGCATGTCAGAGTTGTCTTAGGTCCATTCTTTCAAGCACATTGTGCATGGTAGAGTGGCCTTAGGGCCATTCTAAAGCACATTATACTTCCAAAAATGACCCCAGGGACATTCTCTAATCTCTTGTGTCAACTGTTGTTGAATTTTAGAATGGTCTTAAGGCCAATATCTACATGTGCATGCATCAAACATTAACATTGTCAATGGTAGAATGACCTCGGGGCCATTTTACCTATACAATATACTTAAAGAATGGCCCTAGGGCTGTTCAACAATACATGATGTGCTTTATAATGGCCCTAGGGCCATTCTCCACACTCTTGTGTCAATATCTAGTTAATTCTAGAATGGTCCTAGGACCATTCTCTACACGTGCATGCAGAAATGATCAACAAAGATTTTTCCCACATGGTCTCTAATTTTTTTTTAAGCAATATCTTTGAAATAAACAATTTACATTTGAAGCCATAATAAACCACGCCATATAAAAGAGATAAATGTGAAAACATATGACAATAATTTATTCTTTTAATTATCAATGTAGAATGTACATAGTAACAGAGAAACTCATAGTCAGCAACAGCTCCTACTCAACATGAATGTCACATAAGGTTTCAACACATATGTACCCATACTCAGCTGAATTGACATTTATGTCTTCTATACACCAAGGTGATAATTCTGGGATAAGAGTGAAACATACATTTGGTCTCATCTTCGCGCCATGAGAGCTATTTATATATCCTACGTAATTTCCATACTCTATATCACCAACAATATACAATATACTATCTGGACTATCCACCTTGGGATCCTCTTGAAATGAGTTCTTCAAAGCCTTAGGATACACCTTACACCACTCCTTCCAATCATCGTGACAATACTTATCTCCTCCGTAGAGGAGAATAGTTACCTTTCTCACATATGGTGTAACACATGCACTTAATAGACCTATTTGATTGCCTAGGATGCAAAAACAAGCAGTCCAAGTGTCATTAGAGATATATAACGATGAATGTCATGAAATAAATGCTATAGCATACCCCTGCTACTAATTCTATCAAATCAAAATCAAAACATATTAAAGAGTACATTCTATACCCCTAGTATACCTATTTGGAAGAGTGGCCCTAGGGCCATTCTCTACCCCCTGCATGCGTGTTTGGTGGAATGTCCCTATGGCCATTCTATACCTCTTGTGCCAATAGGTGAATGTTAGAATTTTCTTAGGGATATACTCTATATTGTCAATATTATGCATGGTAAAGATATTATTGCAAGCACAATGTGATTTAGCATGGACCAATGGCCATTCTACCATGCACAATGTGCAATAAAGAATGACCATAGGTCCATTCTAAAGGACATTATAAATGGTAAGCTAGCCCAAAGCTCACTATGCATGAAGGAACCATGGTCATGTTAGAAATTCCCTAGGGCCATTCTATAACCCATTCTTCCAACTATTGGTACATTTTAAAATGGCCTCAGGGCAATTCTATATGTCATGCATGCCTGAAATATCACAATTATGCATGGTAGAAGAGCCTTGGGACCATTCTAGGGCCATTGTACTATGCACAATATGTTAGAAAGAATGCCCCTAAGGCCATACTTTAGCAAATTGTGCATTGAAGAATGGTTCTAGGACCATTATGTAACATTCTTTTGACTATTGGTGCAAGTTAGAATGCTCCATATTCTAAATCTCATTGTGCATATAGAAGAATGGGCCTCTGGCCATTCTATAACCCCTAGAGCATGTTATAATGATCCAAAGGCAATTCTCTACCCTCAAATGCCAAAATGTGAATGTAAGAATTTACTTGGGGCCATCTTATACAATAGTCGTAGGGCCATTCTCTACCCCATGCAAGAATTATATACAAAGAATGTGCTTGGTAGAAAATCCCTAGAACCATTCTATAACACCATATATCAACTATAATTGGTGCATGGTAGAAACAATTCTTCGTGTCATTCTCTATCCCCAATGTAAGATTCCTCCCCAGCCTTCGAGGTATACAGGAATAAGAATCTCCCTTTCTGATCTTATAATTATTCTCTCTCTAAAATAAAAGAAAGTTTCTGTTTAAAAAAAAAGGAAGACCCTTTCCCTAGAATACTCTCAGGAGTCCCACCTGTTTTAAGGATTTAGAACAATGAGTTTAGAAGTGAGAATCGGTGTTTTGGATACCAAGGTTTTGGTTTTCATTCGAGTACGGCCCAAAAGAAGTTCTTTATCTCTTGGGGAGTATAAGAAGTTATCCCCTAGATATTATGATCCTTATATCTGAATTCAAAGAAAGTAGGTGACTTAGCCTACAAGTTTCTTTTATCTCCTCATCTCAAAATTCTTAATGCCTTTTATAGAAAAATGTGCCAAACCCAAATCATGGAAAGACGGTAAAACTTCAGTGGCAAGTTACCGTTGGCTTCTAGGTTACGCTAGCTCCTTCCTTTATATAAGTCGTAACTTTTACTTGCCGCTCACAGTAATCTTACTCCCATCAATCTCCTTTCTTTCTTAATCTCCTTCATGGCAGCCTGGCAACAGGAATTAGTTTTATCCCTGATGATTTCTCACCTTCAAGATGCAAGAGAGTCTGTGAAGAAAGACTTTATAGAACAGTATGAGCGCTCACTTTTTCCTCACCTAGGAACTTCTGTAGCGCAGACCAAATGGCGGACCTATCAAAACATAACTAGGGTAACACCCTGGGGTCAGCAACACTTTCGTAACAATGTCCGCTTGGCCATGGTTATTGAAGCTTTAGGTTTGGGTCCCCGATACTACTGCGTCATGAGATCAAGGCATCTTGGGTTTTCTGAGCGGGTCTTCTTACTGGCGTGTTTTCTTCCTCATGAGAAGATATGCCTTTATCCCGTTTTTGGCTTGCCTCTCAGAGGTCCTTTTGTTAGATCACCTCATACCACTGAGATAGGTGCGACAATAACCAGCAGAATCATTCCCATAGATGAGTTACCCTATACTTGTGCAGCTTGTGAGGACTGCTTTTGTGACCATATGATGGACGGGCTTATGGAAGTGTAAAGAGTTCTTCTATCTTTACTGTATAAGTTTCGAGAATGAATAAAGTTTAAATCTTGTTCTTATTTTGAATCTTGCTCTCTTTAAGACTTTTCTTGGTGGTTAATCTTGATTAAAATTTTCCTCTAAGTCTCATATTCGTACATCTTGCGAAATTATCCCAAGTTGCGAGATGAGGACATCTCGCGTTTTTTAAGTGGGGTAGAATGTAAGATTCCTCCCCCAACCCCCTTTTTGATGTCTAGTATCTTCCCCTGTAATCAATCCCTCTTCAGAAATATAAAGACCTTGTTTATAACTGTTTTAGCCTAGAGAGAGAAAATTATTCTAGAGAGAGAATATTCAGATTTTGAATATTTTTGGATAGAAAAATATCTCATCTTATTAGAATAAGTTCCCCTGAAACAGAAATTCAAAAAGAATTTTCCAATGTGCAATTGGAATTAATTGGAAATAAGTATAAAGAACCTTAGTCTAAGGGTCTAGATTTTCAGAAATTTTTAGATTATGGTCCAATTAAGGTTCCTATGGGCCAATAGCATCAATCCATGTGTAGGGAGGAGATAAATCCAAATTGTAAAAAGAAAATACCCAAAAATGAGTAAATGCTCACATGAGGTGAAGAGTTGAAAATGTACAAGGTTTATTAGTAAATAAACACATATGTAAGGAAGGGGAGTTCTTTAAAGGAGGTGCATATTTCACATAAGATGAAGAGTTGAAAATGTACAAGGTTTATTAGTAAATAAACACATATGTAAGGAAGGGGAGTTCTTTAAAGGAGGTGCATATTTCACATAAGATGAAGAGTTGAAAATGTACAAGGTTTATTAGTAAAAAAACTATGACACATATGTAAGGAAGAGGAGTTCTTTAAAGGAGGTGCATATTTCACATAAGATGAAGAGTTGAAAATGTACAAGGTTTATTAGTAAAAAACTATGAGCAATAAAATTTTGACACATATGTAAGGAAGGGGAATTCTTTAAAGGAGGTACATATTTCACATGCTTGAATGAGTTTTAAACTCAAAAATAATGTGATATTTTTATCTCTCATCTCTCTTGAACCAAACCAAATCAAAATGGAACCAAACCGAATCAAAAAGTAACCAAACTAGGTCTAAATCTAGTCCAAATTCAACCAAACTGACTTGGAAAATTCTAGAATCAGTTTGTTTGGTTAGGAGCTCAAATTTTCCTATAAATAGAAGCCTTCCCTTGTTGAAAAAAAGATAGTGTCTTATGAATTGTCACTCTACTCCACCTAAGCCAAATTAGATAGAGTCTTATGCTTTGTTACTCTACTCCACCTAAGCCAAAATATATAGTCTCTTATGCCTTGTTACTCTACTCCACCTAAGCCAAAATATATAGTCTCTTATGCCTTGTTACTCTACTCCACCTAAGCCAAAGCATATAGAGTCTTATGCCTTGTTACTCTACTCCACCTAAGCCAAAATATATAGTGTCTTATGCTTTGTTACTCTACTCCACCTAAGCTAAAATATATAGTGTCTTATGCTTTGTTACTCTACTCCATCTAAGCCAAAATATATAGTGTCTTATGCTTTGTTATCCACCTAAGCCAAGAACTGTGAATTCTTTAATAATTCACTAGTTTTTGACACTTCTCTCTTTCTTCAATCCCCATTGGTGGCTCCATCAACATACTAAACCAATTGATTGGTTGGGGGCCTCTACCGTGAATAAAGAATCAAGCAAATCATAAGGTAAGTATATTGAATTTTGATCTTTTCTATAATTTCTCAATGATTCTCTCTTCTCAACCCCTCTCAAGCTTGAGAAGTTTAATTGGTATGGTTTTTTAAATGCTATTGAAGTTAATTGGTGAATAGTAGTGAAGAGATACATAATTTAATAAATGCTATAGAAGTTAATTTCCATTTATGTTTAAATTCTAATGGTTTTTATGTAATTTCTCTCTCTCACTCAAGAAATGGTCATACTCATGACCCATTCTCAATCCAAATGAAGCTTTTCATAAAGCCTTTCCTTAATCCAAGATTAAGCTATGCTTGAGGCCAAATTAATGGCTTTTTGCTATGCTTTTAGTTTATGCACATTGATGATTCAATCCATTATGGATTGATGACCCAATTAGAGACCATTCTAATTGTTTTCTTAATGATCCAATTAGAGACCATTATGGATTGATGATCCAATTAGAGACCATTCTAATTATGTCTTTAATAATGAGCTTTATCCCTTAGAAAAAAAAAATTGAGATTTATCAGTCATAGTAGCGAAGCTATGGCAAAATTTTTATAGAAATTACGCATAAAATAAATTCATTCAAAGCATAAAAAGAGGACTTCCTACCATATTCTAGGAACTATCATCCTAGATTAATTAAAAGAATTTTATTATGCATGGAGATGTGGATGTATACATGTAGATGTAGATGTATAGATGTAGATGTGAATAGAGATGTGGATGTATACATGTAGATGTAGATGTATAGATGTAGATGTATAGATGTAGATGTGGATGTGGAGGTGGGTGGATGCATGAAGATGTAGATGTATAGATGTAGATGAGAATGGAGATGTGGATGTATATATGTAGATGTAGATGTATAGATGTAGATGTGAATAGAGATGTGGATGTATACATGTAGATGTAGATGTATAGATGTAGATGGGAATGGAGATGTGGATGTATACATGTAGATGTAGATGTATAGATGTAGATGTGAATGGAGATGTGGATGTATGCATGTAGATGTAGGTGTATAGACGTAGATGTGGATGTAGAGGTGGATGTATGCATGTAGATGTAGATGTATAGATGTGGATGTGAATGTGGAGTGGATGTATGCATATAGATGTAGATGTATGGAGGTGAATGTGAATGTGGATGTGGATGTATGCATAGGGATGTAGATGTATGCATGTAGATGTGAATGTACGCATATAGTTGTGGATGTATGGATGTGAATATACGATTGTGATGTGAGGAAATCTGAAGTGATGAGATGGAAATGATGTGATGGGATGAGTATACATATAAATGGAATATGGAATAAGTAATATAGATTGAGGAGGGATAATGTGGAAAAATGAAAGTTAAAATAGAAATTGTATTGTAAACTGTTTGTAAATGCTGTTTGTAAATGCTGTTTGTAAATGATTGTTTTATGTCAAGAATGCTGGGGGGAGCATTTTGACCGTCTTGTGATTAAGGTCGTGATGAGAAAGTTGCAACTGCTGACGGGGAGTCAATGAAGGACGTCTCGCGTAGCAAGGTCGGCCGAGGTCTTGACCAGCCTCGGTGCGATTAAAATGGTGAGCTTCCGGTACGGTGGATGAGGGGCCAAGGAAGCGGCCTATGCGTGAAGCGCTAGGTTACCTGCGAAGGATCCTAGAGGGTGCTGACCATACGGTGCTCGGGCTCTGGGTCGCCTAGGATACCCACGCGTGCGTCGAGGAAGATATTGGAACAGAGTTGGAGTTGTTTTCTGAAATCGAGCATGGATCTGGTTGATTGACCTTGCTGGTCTTCAATGGATGAGTCCATGGCTCCTTATATGGATCTATTGGTTGATCTTGCTGATCTTCAACGAGAGTCCATCTTGTTAAGTGATTATATTGCCAAGTATTATGGGCTAGGAACTATCGAAACGGCTCCTGAGCGTTCTAGTTGCCAATGATGCCATAGATACTCTGATGAAGGAATGATGAGAAATTAAGAATCAATTGGATAAATTGGAAGATGGTGATCAATGATACTATGGTTTTATTAAAGGATTGTTTTAAACTGGTTGAATCTGGTTGAAAAAGGCAATTTCATATTGGGTGTGTGAGTGGTGTGACTAGTTTTATTTTGCATGAACATCCGGCTAGGGGGCCTTGGAACTCTTTTCCTTGGTACCCGGGACAAAACCTAACCAAATTCTTAATTGGATCCCATCACTACATTGGTTGGGCGGTTGGCTAACCCATGGGATTGGATGGGGTTAGGCTGGACTGATGGATCCGTAAATCGAGACTCAAACTTTTGTTTTTACGATAGAAAAAAAAAAAAAAATCCCGGACAGAAACTGTTCTATGGATAGGAATCAACGGCTGTGCCTCTTGAATGGGGAAAAAAGCGTTGATCCCAATGATCCAAGTGCAAGTTTCTTCCTTGAACTGACTAAGTATCTTATAGATGTAATCGGATCATCTCGATCAGAAATGATCTTGACTACGTTAGAGTAAAAAGTTATCCTGGTGGAATCGCCCGTGCTTTCCGGTAAAGGAAGTTTTTCCGGGTTCGGTTTTGGAACAACCGACGGATTAGTCTCTTATCCGGATATCCGTAGGCGAGGCCCCGAGTGTGGGACCCCTGTCCCGCGCGAGAAGCGCTACTTTCGCTGCCAGTATCCCGAATCCGTTGCTCGGTGGGAACAGGGATCTTACACCCAACATGCCATTTGAGAGTATGCCCCTAGGGCCATTATATAATGCACAAGATGGTAGCTTGGCCCTATGATAAATCCACCAAGCGAGATGATGTAGATTTTTTCATGGTAGCTTGACCCTTGGGCCAAGCTAGATTCTCTTGCAAGGGTCATTCTATATCAGTTCATTTGTTAATGGTAGCTTGGACCTATGACCAATTGTAACATGCCCATCTTCATTAATAAAGAAATGTCCCTATAATAGATGAATTTATGAGTTTTTATGGTGTAGAAATCAGTGATTTTATTAAACAAGACATTTCCACTTAGAATCTTCTGATTCCGAGTCCAAATTTAGAATCTACGTGTAATTTTACCCTAATATAGGGTTTTACAGCATCCAAAACGGATACCGGATCAAGCTTATATGCGAATTTTAGTTATTTTTTAGTTTAAAAAACAACGACCTTTAAACCTTAATAAATGCATTACCGGGTGTTCGATTGATGGACATTCTGCACCCCAATGACCAAGGGAACATCTCGGACATTTTCGTCGAAATTTGTTTTTCGCCCCCCTCCCCCGACGATCCGGCACGCAAATCGAGGTTGGTGCCCCAAATTTGGGGACCCTACCCAAAAAGGACCGTACACACTCACCAAGGCACCCCGTACAATGGCCGCATAAGGACCAAAGGCCGACCATCCACCACTGTATGGTCCACACGTACCACCACATGGACATCCATGCTGCCTCTGACCAAAAGGGTACCTGCGTACCACACCTTTACCTGTGCACCACCAACGTACCTTTCCCCAGGCCCATGGAGACCACTGATTGGTACACTTTGATGGTATACCATCCTTTCAACCATACTTTGCTCATGACCTGCACCCGTACCCTATAGCTATATAAGCCCTCGAGGTACTCCATGGCCAGCAACCCTTTGCGTAGAATACATCCTGCACAAGGTTGTACTGCCCTTCTGCTCCTACATACTCTACTTGGTGTAGGGCCTACAACTGTCCCTTCCAGCCTTCCTCTTAGCACCCCCTGATTAGCCTACTCTTAGATAAGCCCATTCTCAATCACCCCACCCTTGTGGAGGAGAAAGTGTCCTTAACTCTTTTCCTCCCCCCCCTTCGTGTGAAGAGACTTACAGCAGCCCTCGCCCCTTCAGCAAGACGTGTTTGCCTTTAGAACATCTCAAAATCTCCCCCCCCATTTGCGTAGACTTTAGCAAGAGGTTAGGTTCACAGGCCACAGTTGTTGCTCATAGAGTGAGCAAACGATCTTAGAATCGAGATCCATGTGAAGCACTGCAAACGCGGCATCAAGCACTACAAGGTGGTGATAAAGATGGCCCCATCTCGGAAACATAAAATGTCACCTTGGGAGAAGCACGTAACACTGAGATTAGAGAAGATGCTCCTATGTGGCTCCAACCCTCCCATTGCAAGCTCCACGAGGAAACGGTGGTGAGGTTAGCTTAGTTATCATTTAAAAAGAGTTTTCTTTAATATTAATGTCAATAAATCAAGAAAGAAGATGCATATATTTTCATTTGAAAAAATGTTAGAAATTCTATGAAACTACTATTTGAAGTGATGTTGTATTTTGTAATCAATGGTTTGTATTGAAATTGCTATCTTTAAGAGAAAGAGTACATGTATTTTTTTTCTAGGAAACCTCTTCTTCAATCATAGGGGCTATGTATCCCTAAGGATCCTGCTTCTTTAAAGAAACTAATCCTCCATAAAGCTCATGATAGTCCCACTATGCAAGGCACCGAGGCTATGCAAAAACATTAAATGCCATAAGGAGGAGCTTTCATTGGGCAGGCCTAAAAAATGATGTCCTTTGGGACTTGAAACAATGTCTTTCATGCCAAAGGATCAAAGCTGAAAGGGTCAAGATGCCTGGGAAACTTCAGCCCTTGGATATTCCCCAAATGAAGTGGGAGTGCATTAGTATGGATTTTGTCACAAGTCTCCCCACTGTACAAGGAGGATATGACTCCATTTTGGTAGTAGTGGACTTTCTTACAAAAGTAGCTCATCTCATACCACCAAACAAGACCTTCAAAGCTTCTGATGTTGCTTGATTATTCATCAAGGAAGTCTTCAAACTTCATGGTCTCCCAAAGAGAATAGTAAGTGACCGGGATTCTGACCTCACTTCAAAGTTATGGCAGTCCTTATTTCAAGCCTTGAGCACTCAACTTTGCTTTAGCATAGCCTATCATCTAGAGAGTGATGGCCATACTGAGAGAGTCAATCAAGTAATTAAAGACATTCTTAGAGCATATTGTGGACGGGAACTACGAAGATGGATTCAATACCTTCCTCTGGTAGAATTTGCCTACAATACATCTTATCATCAGAGCATAGGAATGTCACCATTCAAAGCACTCTATGGGCAAGAATTCTTATCTCCTCTAAATTTCTCTGATCCGACTAAGATTTGAGGCATCTAGGAAAATGCTCGAAGAGATGGGGGGGAACAGACCAAAGCAATCCAAAAGCATATTAAAGCTACTCAAGATCTGCAAAAGCATTATGCTGACACCAATAGGATCATAGATTCTAGAGAAAGGCGACTCCGTAAATAGAACACTTGTAGAACATCTAGTATAGTGGAAAGATTACCTTGAAGAGGATGCAACTTGGGAAGATGAAGCTACACTCTTAAAGGATTATCCCCAATTCATGAGACGAGATGAGGAAATCTCGATTTCTTTAAGGGGGGGAGGATGTAACATGCCCATCTTCATTAATAAAGAAATGCCCCTGTAATAGATGAATTTATGAGTGTAAAAATTTATGAGTTTTTATAGTGTAAAAATCAATGACTTTATTAAACGAGACATTTCCACTTAGAATCTTCAAATTTCGAGTCCAAATTTGGAATTTGCGCATGATTTTATCCTAATATAGGATTCTACAACATCCAAAACAAACACTGGATAAGCTTATACCTGAATTTTAGTTATTTTTAGTTTGAAAAATGATGACCTTTAAACCTTAATAAATGCAGTACTAGGTGTCCGATTGACGGATGGTCGACAGCCCAACGCGACTAGAGGAACATCCCGAACATTTTCACCAAAAAAAAAAAATCACCCCCCGAGCGGTCCGACATGCAAATCGAGGCCGTTGCCCCTAATTTGGGGACCCTGCCCTAAAAAGGATCGTACACACTCACCAGGGCACCTGTACAATGGCCGCGTAAGGACCAAAGACCCCGACCACCCACCACTATATATGGTCTACACGTACCACCACGTGGACATCCATCTTGCCTCTGTGACTAAAAAGGTACATGCATACCACACATTTGCCTATGCACCACCACCGTACCTTTCCCGAGGCCCATGTAGACTACTAATCAGTACACTTTGATGGTACACCATCCTTTCAGCCATACTTTGCTTAGTACCCGCACCCGTATCTTGTAGCTATATAAACCCCCGCCGGGGTACTCCATGGCCAGCACCTCTTTGCGTAGAGTACACCCTACACAAGGCCGTACCGCTAGTCTGTACCGCCCTTCTGTGCCTGCATATTGTATTTGCTGTAGTACCTGCAGCAGCCGTCCCTTCCATCCTTCCTCTCAGCACCCCCTAATCAGCCTACTCTCACCCTTGTGAGGAGAAAGTGTCCTTAACTCTTCCCCCCCTGTGTGAAGAGATTTACAGCAGCCCTCACCCCTTCAGCAAAACGTTTTTGCCTTTAGGATATCTCACAATCCCTCCCCATTCGCGTAGACTTTAGCAAGAGGTTTTTGAGCCTAGAGGAGGTTTACACGCTACAGTTTTTAGCTCATAGAGTGAGCAAACGATCTTGGAATCGAGATCCAAATGAAGCACTACGAATGTGGTGTCGAGCACTACAAGGCGGTGATAAATATGGCCCCATCCTAGAAATGCAAACTATCGCCTCAGGAGAAGCACACAATAATGAGATTAGAGAAGATGCTGCTAATGCGGCTCCAACCCTCCCGTTGCAAGCTCCATGAGGGAATGGTGGTCAGGTTAGCTTGGTTATCATTTAAAAAGAGTTTTTCTTTAATATTAATGTCAATAAATCAAGAAAGAAGATGTGTATCTTTTCCTGTGAAAAAATGTTAGAAATTCTATGAAACTACTATTTGAAGTGATGTTGTATTTTGTAATTAATAGTTTGTATTGAAATTGCTATCTTTAAGAGAAAGAGTATAGGTTTTTTTTTCTCTTGGCTTCAATGCTAAATATGTTTCCGTGCTTGTGTAGCCGGGCGGCGTCGTAGCAAGCCCAAGATTGACCCATGGTATCCCTCATACCATTGGGAGAATGAGGTTCGCCGATTGAGGCAAGTGATTTTGATGTTGTCTAGTTCTGAGGGCCCAGGCTAGTGCGGTGAATAATCCCACCCTAGCACATAGACATCCCTCTGAGGGGCGGGAGGATCGAGTGACGGAGCATGAGGGGGCGATAGACCGGCTGAATCCTTGCCAGCGATGGTGGCTGACAACAAGGTGTATGGTCCCGTAGGGTTTTGCCTAGCATGTAGAGACTGGAAGGCCGAATTCTAGATCATCAGCAGTATAAAGGAAAAGAATAAGAGAGCCGGTTTGGCTTGTGAGGGAATTGATTCTTGTATAATTAATTTTTCTATAAATCTTATCTTTGGCATTATTATATTGTGGAAAGAGGCTGTTTTAACAAACCTTGTGAAAGGGTCCTAATTAAGGAACATGTTTATTTATATCAAACAGTGTGGTACGATTAATTAGAAAACAAATTAACACGTAAGTAGGGTTGAAAGTGGGAGGATGGAATGCCTCGATGGCACTATCCTATGGACAGGTGGACCCGATTAGTCGGGTAGCTTTCCAACAGATTAAGTGAAAGCCCTACACGCTAGATAAATAGCTTCTCGGAACTCTATTCTAGAAGACTAGGCCAGTGGCTATGCCTTGCATGGATGAGGAAAAAAGTGTTGTCTCTAGGAATCAAGATTAGTGGTTGCCCAAATTATGATCAATTATCCTATGAGTGATTTGATTTTTAGAAGACCACACTCCCCCTGTTGGTGGATAGGACTAGGTCTTACCTACAAATCGTATCCTTGAATCTATGCATGGTCAAGGTGTCAACGAGAGTATGAAATTTTCTCCAAGTTAAGACTTAGTAGACTATCTTAAGTGTTTCCCCTATTTTGGAAGGGGAGAACGTTACACCAATCTACCAGCAATGATGATGTAGACTTATTCATCCGTGAAATCTTGGGGGAATGGTCCAAGGGAACACAAAATAATCCAAAGTGACCCTTGGACTAGGCTACCACACACATGCAAGAATCTAGCTTGGCCCTAGGGCCAATCTACCATCAAAGATGGTGTTGCTTAGTTGATGGTAGCTTGTCCCTATGGCCAAGCTACCAGTAGAGATGATGTAGATTTGTTCTTGGTAGCTTGGCCCAAGGTCCAAGATAGATTCTCTTGCAAGGGTCACTCTAGATTCTCTTGTTCTCCCTAGGGCTATTCTCTCAAGATTTCATGTGGCCATAAGGCTATTCTATGAAGATATTGGCACAAGGACAATTCTAAGATTTGTGCAAGCACATAAAGAGATTGGCCCAAGGACCATTCAAAAATTTACCAACAGTTCATACAAGGGAGTGGAGAACGGCCCTAGGGCCATTCTAAAGTACAGTGTGCTTGCATGAATGGCCCTAGGGCCATTCTACCATGCAATCTTGAACACAAGAGAATCTGGAGTGACACTTGGACCAAGCTACCGCACACAAGAGAATCTAGCTTGGCCCTAGGTCCAAGCTACCATAAACAAATCTACATCAATTTTGTTGGTAATTGTTCATGGTAGCTTGGCCCTAGGGCCAAGCTAGAATGTCTTGTAAGGGTCACTCTAGATTGTCTTGTAAGGGTCACTGTAGATTATCTTGTGTTCCCTAGGGCCATTCTCTCAAGATTGCATGATAGAATGGCCCTAGGGCCATTCTCTCAAGATTGCATGATAGAATGGCCCTAGGGCCATTCCATCAAGAGATTGGTCCAAGGACAATTCTAAAATTTACAAGTGGTTGAGAGAATGGGAGTAGAGAATGGGTCCAAGACCAATCTTGCAGGTCTTAATATTTTAATATTTTATGCAAGCACATGTAGATACTGGTCCAAGGAACATTCTAGAACTTCATAATTAGCCCAAATAAAAACTTAAGACTTATCAATTTTTCATCACTATATTGAGCATGATCATGTCATTTCTTAACCATGAAAATAGTTCTTACAATAAAATACAAAATATGGGTTAGTCCTCTTCATCCTCAGAGCATAAAAGGTTTTCTATTGCACCTGAAGGGTCAAAGCTTGTTGTAGTTGGTTGAGGATTCATTTTAATTGGTTGGAAACTACATGCAATGGAGGTAGAGGCATCGGGTTTTGATTGTTCAGGAATCCCTGCGCCCACTGTCTAATACCATTGTCCATATTTGCAATGCTTAAAAGCTTTGATTTCACCTCTTCACTTCCTTCGACACGTCAACCAAGCATATCAAATCTCTTTTTGCTTTGAGTTCATATCCTAACACAAAACCATTGCTAAAAGCATCAATGATCATGAGATCTTGCATACAATACAACCTAATACACTGATCGAAGACAGTGGCCTTGTTGTATCATAAATAAGTTATGGCCATCTAAACCTTTAATTTTGTCATAGTCTTGATTTAAGAGAGCTACGTCCAAGAGAGGACCTGTCAAGCCAACAAACTGATCATAGCCTTCAAAAGCATCTTCCTTACTTGAAAACTAGCACAGTGAAGAGTTGGGTTGCACCATTGCATGATGCATCTCTCACAAAATCTATTATGCCCATAAATTGTTTGTTCCATCCCTATACATTGTTTAGGGCTTCTTGGAGATGCATAACATCAGTGATCTTTAAGAATGCAAGAAATACATATCGTGAGAGACTTGTACCACCAATGATAGCCATGATGCCCATTCAATAACTGTGAAAGCCTCTCCACATTCATCTCCCTCGCAAGACCCTCTATGCTATCCAAAATGGAAAATCCAATCGACATTGGATCAATGAAATATCGAGCAAGAAAGTACTCGCCCTCCATCTCCAAGCTCACCACAGGAACACACCAAGGATAATCATTAGAAGCCAACACATGTTTGCTAATAGTGATAATTCATTTAATGTAGGTTTTTACATCCAAAGGGAATTCTCTCCAAGCTCACCCCACAGGAACACACCAAGGATAATCATTAGAAGCCAACACATGTTTGTTGATAGTGATAATTCATTGAATGTAGTTTTTTACATCCAAAGGGAGTTCTTGGATAGCCTTTCCAACTTGTAACTTAGCATTGAAATTATAAGATGCAGTCAACTCTTCCCAATTGTGGAACTTCTTTGCACCATACAATTTACTAAATTCAATGACTAGTTTCTCTTGGATGACTTTATCCTACTTCATTAGTGTTACACGGTCCATCATGTCAAACTTGTCCTTAAAAATACGCTTGGAAATCAAGATCGTTCTAGCTTTTAGTTTCAACTGAATGATCTTCACCTCCTCATCTTCTAGCCCACACAAGAATCACAAAGAATAGACTACCGAAACTAAACTAGTTTTTCTTGATCGAACTCACTGAGAATCTAGTTAGACAATCAGATTAAATGATGGGTAGATTACCCTGATGAGAGATCAAGGATCCTCATTATGAAACTGGGAATTATGGAAAAGAGTTTTTGGAACCAATCTCAAATTGGAATTTTACTTGCATTGGAACCTCTGTTTTTTTTTAATTCAAAGGACTATTTTACGCCAGAATGCTAGAGGAAGAATTTGGCTTATGTTTTTTTAAGAGGAGGTTCATTGGAACAACTTTCTGGTGGGGAGTCATCAAGGGGCATTTCTAGTGGGGAGTCGTCAAGGGGCATTTCTTGCGGCAAAGCCTGCCGAGGTCTTGTGACCAGCCTCGGTAAGGTTAAAATGGTGCGCTTCTGGTACGATGGGTGAGGACCGACGAAGCAGTCCCTGAGTGAAGTGCTAGGACACCTAAGGAGGATCCTAGAGGGTTCTGACCAGGCGATGCATGGGCTCGTGGTTGCTAGGACACCCATGCGTACGTCGAGGAAGATTTCGGATGGACTAAAAGGAAAGATTTTGGGGAACCAAATTTTGATACTAGATCTCATTGGTTGGCTAGATGATCTTTAATGGAGAGTCCAGAGAATATTATTGTAATATAATGGACTTGGAATTTTGGAAAATGATGATCAGAAATGTTATGATTTCTATTGAAGGATTGTTTTAAAGCCAGTTGATCATATTGGGTGTGTACGTGGTACGCCTACCTTAATTTTTGCATGAATCGCTGGCTAGGGGACCTGGGAACTCTTTTCCTCTCAATACCCGGGCAAAAACACAACCAAATCTTTAAAAAGGAATCCCACCAATACAGTGGACCAAATTTTTATAAAGGAATCCCACCAATACAGTGGTTACCTAACCCATGGTAATTTCATATTGGGTGTGTACGTGGTATGCCTACCTTAATTTTTGCATGAATCGCCGGCTAGGGGGCCTGGGAACTCTTTTCCTCTTGGTACCCGGGCAAAAACACAACCAAATCTTTATAAAGGAATCCCACCAATATAGTGGTCGGGTGGTTGCCTAACCCATGGCCCGGATGGGATTAGGCTCGATCGGAGGATTCCTGAGAAACAACTAGATACGATTAGTTACATTAATTAGTTACGTTAGGCTGGATCGGAGGATTCTTGAGAAACAACTAGATACGATTAGTTATGTTAATTAGTTTAAATCCTGAGAGGACCTTGTTCTGTGGGAGGGGATAAGCGATTGTGCCTCGTAAATGAGGAAAAAAGCGGTGATTCTATGAACCAAGTGCAAGTCTCTTCTTGATCTCACTATGTGACTTCAGGTTTGGTCAAATACGTTTAACTAGTTAAGACTTTGACTCGTTAGAGTAATTCCCCCATTAGAAGATTTTTCCCATGGTGGAATCGCCCGTGCCTTCCAGGTAAGGGGAGTCTTCCGGGCCCGGTCTCGGAGGGACCGCCGAGGCTAGCCTCTTGTCCCGGACATCCGCGGGCGAGGCCCCGAGTGTGGACCCCCGCCCTACACGGGAGTCGACGCCGCTTCCGCCGCCACCAGCAGGAGGGCACCACGAAGGGGGCGGGGACCTCATAGCTAGTATCAGAGCTTTGCTGAAAGCTAATAAGGATAAACGAATTCTTATCAGAAATTGATAATAAAAAACTCAAAAAAAAACATTTTTGATAATGTATTTTCATTCCGCAAGTCTCATTAATAAAGATAATTTTCAATCAAAGAAATTATTTCTTTAGATGGAAGTTCCATACTTATCTGGTGTTTCCAACCTCACCCAGTCACAAGACACGACTGTGTTTGCCTTTGAGCATCTCATCTCTTTTGCTGCAACTCGAACAAGCCCACTCACAAGACATGATTGCGTTTGCCTTTGAGCATCTCATCTCTTTCGCTCTGTAACTCGAACAAGCCGAGTCAAACTCGCACGCCATTTGGAGGATTTATATTTTCCTGACCCAGCGGAGAGGCAACAGCATAAGTGGTTTAGAGGGTAGTATGTCCACGCCTCTTGCGACCAGCATGCAATGCTGAGGCAGAACCTCTCATTGGCCATGATTCTGATGAAGCTAAAAGTGGTACATGGTGTCATTCTATATCATTCAACGCCTCAAAATTTTAGACTTTCATGCCAAATCTACAGACTCCTTAGTCGTTTGATTCCTAAAGGAGAAGATAATAGATCCCTTAGCATTAAGAGAACGTTTGTATCAGGGCATAGCTATGGCCGAGTATCGCCGTCTTATGCATCTCTCGCGAGGAGATTTTGATTTCCGGAGCCGAGCTGCTCTATGTAAATATTGCAACTTTTATATAAATAAAGAAATGGTTTCTGGAGAAAAATTCCCTGTTGTATAAGTGATTGTTTATGAACGAACTGATAAAGAAAAATCTATTACCGGACATATGTCATAGATCTCCAATAAGATCATTTATCTTGTTTAAGAAATTATTTTCTGAATCCCTTAAGTCTTAGGATCTCGTGGATGATATGAAAATAAAATTTTAATAATATATCATTTTTGGCAAAATCATGAGATGAGAAAACCGTGGCGATCATCCAAACCCTCTCTCTGAAGATGATGAGCTTGACCCTGACGTTCGCAAGGCTCTTCATAGAACTCAGCCAGGACCCTTCAAAGGAGAAGGGAGGAATCTGGGCGAGGCTGTGGAGAATGGGTGGAAACTATGGAAGAATATTTTGACATCATAGGCTACAATGAGCAAAGCAAAATGGCTCTGGCCAGGGTGGCATGGAGGAACCATTGTGACACCAACCATCTGGATAGGAATACTCAGTCCTAGAACGACGACCTTAAAACCTATTTGAGGAAGAGATTTTGTCCTCCTGGGTTTTTGGAAACCAAAATGAACAAATTCTTAAAGCTAAAGTAGGGGAACAAAACCATCGAGGAATATCACCAGGCCTTCGCTCTTCTACTCAAATATTCACCACCTCTAGATGAAGAGCAACTCATGGCCAAGTTCATTCGGGGAATGAACGAACCCTTGGACACACTGGTCAAGAATGCCAAGCCAGTGTCCATGGCCGAAGCTGTCAGAATGGCGAAGGAATTTGCCAAAGCCTTCATCGTGAAAGTCCCACCAAAGCCAGCTCTCTCATCCGTTAAAAGATTTCAGACACCGAGAAGTTCTTTCGACTTTCCGCCTCCAAAGAGACACCAAGGTTCTAACCAAAATGTGGAGACGGGAAGCTTCAGAAATGAAGGAAGACCTTTCCCCTGAAGTACATTCTCAGGAACTCTAGCTCGCTCCAGAATGCAAAGGGAAGAGCTTCGAAGCGAGAACAAATGCTTCGGATGTCAGAGATTTGGGCACCAGCTCAAGGATTGCCCATTTCCTTCGGTGGGCCAAGGAAGCCAGGGTCCCAGAGTTCAGAGACCGACTCCTTCATATCAGTCCAATCAAGGTCCCCGTGCTGCCAGAATCAGGGTAGCCCAAGAAGAGTGCAAGCTCAGCCTACAGCCTCCATGCAAAGCACTCTCCAAACTCAATCTGAGAATTGGAATAACCAAAGAGAGAGAGTTCCACCTCAGACTGCAGCAGCCAGAGCATTCACCATAGCTGAGGAAGTAGAGGAAGAGAAAGGACAGATCTATGCAGCATCAGGGAAATAACCATCAATTCTCAGTCCTTCACACTCCAGCAGAGTACCAGGGTAAGCAATTCAAGCTTTTGATTGATTCAGGCAGTACTCATTCTTTTATTTCCCCAAGATGTCTACGTAAATTAGTCCTAAATCAAAAATCAGGGAAACCTATGCAAGTGGAATTAGCCAGTGGTGGGAAGATTCTTTTCACTCACCTTGAGATTGACCTTATTCAAAAGAAGAAAGATGGAACGTTGAGACTATGTAGTATTGACTATAGAGGACTGAATCAATTAACAATTAAGAATAAGTATCCTATTCCTAGGATTGATGAACTTCTGGATCGGTTAAGTGGGACCCAAATGTTCACAAAGATAGATCTCAAATCTGGGTACTACCAGATAGGAATCAAGGAGCAAGACATCCCAAAGATAGCATTCAATACTCGCTATGGGCATTATGAGTTCACAATCATGCCATTTGGATTGACTAATGCCTCAGTGACATTCAATCATCTTATGCAAGATATTCTTAGAGAATACTTGGATGATTTTGTTCTTGCCTTCTTTGATGATATCTTGGTATACTCAAAGAATGCTGCAGACCATGAAGATCATGTGCGCAAGGTCTTGGAAATCCTAAGGAAGCACCAACTCTTTGCAAAGAAGAGCAAATGTTCTTTCTTTGTTGACCAGGTGGAATACTTGGGATTCATAGTGTCAAAGGATGGGATTTCTCCTGACCCCGCAAAGATCCAAGCAGTCGTAGAATGGCCAGAACCCAAGTCAGTAAAGGAAGTCAGAGGATTCCTAGGGTTAACCAGATGGTATAGGATCTTTATACCTAGGTATGCTCAGATAGCATCCCCCTTAACTAACCTTCTCAAGAAAAGTACACTTTTTCAGTGGACTGTAATGTGTCAAAGTGCCTTTGACAAGCTAAAGACAGCCTTAGTAACCAACCCTGTCCTTAAATTGCTAGATTTTACCAAACCCTTTGAGGTATTTACTGATGCCAGTGGGTTTGCCTTAGGCGGTGCTTTGATGCAAGAAGGTCATGCAGTGGCCTATGAATCCAGAAAACTCACAGCACATGAGAGAAATTATGCTGTCCATGACTTGGAGTTACTCTCAGTAGTGTATGCTCTAAAGTTGTGGAGACATTATCTTTTGGGAGACAAAGGTTCACCTTGATACAGATCATCAAAGTCTGAAGTGGATCTTCACCCAAAGGGATCTCAACATGCGTCAAAGGAGATGGACGCGTCAAAGGAGATGAATGCAAACCTTGCAAGAATTTGATTTTGAAATAAAGTATGGGTCGGGGAAAGAAAACGTGGTTGCACAGATGCACTTAGCAGAAAAGCCTTCTTGCTTGCACTAACAGTGGCGTCAAATCCATTGATCAATGAACCAAAGGAGAAAATCTTGCAGGACAAATTCTTTGCCCCTATTGCTACCCTTCTGATGCAGGAAAGCAAGACTCCTCAGGAAATGAGTTGAGTTCTTGGATACAAACTGGATGAAGGATGCATGTATTATAATAATCGGCTATGTATCCCCAATGATGAGGGAATAAAGGGAAGAATTCTAAGAGAAGTCCATGATAGCATAATAGCTGGACATCTAGGGTTTATAAAAACCTATATGTCTGTGAAGAAAAGCTTCTTCTGGCCAAGACTCAAAAAGGATATACTTGATCATGTGCGGAAATGCTTGATGTGCCAAGGGGTCAAGGCAGAGAGAGTCAAGATGCCAGGGAAACTGTAGCCTCTAGACATTCCACAGATGAAGTGGGAATGCATCAATATAGACTTTGTCACACTAGATTACCTTCAGTGCAATCAGGTTACAACTCCATTTTTGTGGTAGTTGACAGGCTAACCAAAGTTGCCCATCTGATTCCAGTGAAAGAAACATACTCTGCAGTGGATGTTGCCAGAGTTTTCCTTAAGGAGATCTTCAAATTGCATGGTTTACCTAGGAGGATAGTAAGTGACAGAGATCCCAAATGCACATCGAAATTCTAGACTGTGTTCTTTGAAGTAGTATGAACGTTTTTGGATCTTAGCATAGCCTATCACCCTGAAACAGATGGCCAGACGGAAAGGGTGAATCAGGTAATAGAAGATATCCTTCATTCATGTTGCGCAAGAACCCAAGAAGTGGTTAAGTCATCTGCATATGGTTGAATTTGCTTACAATGCTTCTTATCATCGAAGCATTGGGATGAGTCCTTTCAAAGCTTTGTATGGACAAGATTGCCTTACACCGTTGACTTGGTATGACCCATTGATCAGAGTCGAAATGTCCAGACAAATGCTTGATGACATGGACCAGCAGATGCAATCAATCTGTAAAGATATAAAGGCAACCGAAGACAGACAAAAGCATTATGCAGATAAAAAGAGGTCAGAGAGAGTTTGAAGAGTCAGATATGGTCTTCATTCGAGTACGACCAAAAAGAAGTTCCTTATCCTTAGGGAAGTACAAGAAGCTCTCTCCCAGATACTGTGGGCCGTATGCTGTTATAAAGAAAGTGGGCGATCTAGCCTACAAACTTCTTCTGCCTCCCCATCTCAAGGTACATGATGTATTCCATGTCAGCTTGCTCAAGAAGTATGTACCTAGCCCGAGTCACATGCTTGATGATGAACAATTGATCTCTCCGATTCAAGGCTAGACGGTACTCCAACCTGAGAAAATCCTTGATGTTCGGGAAAAGATTCTTAGGAGCTGATTCCTCAGAGAATTCTTAGTAAAGTGGAAGTTCTTCGCTCTAGAAGACGCCACCTGGGAGAAAGGAGAAGAGTTGGCGAAGGATTACCCCCACTTTGCGAGATGAGGACATCTCGCGTTTTTCAAGTGGGTGAGGATGTACGATTCCTCCTGAGCCTTGAATAACAAATAAGCCTCTACTTCAATCCCTTGTAATCATTCTATGTTTTTGAATACAAGAAAATATTATTTTTCCTTATTTGGCCTAGTGAGATAAAATTTTCTAGAGAGTGGTAAATCAATATTGGGATGTTTTTGGATAAATAAATTCTACAAATATCAAAAAAATGTTTCCTTGAAATAGAAAATCAAAATAGATTTTCCAAGGTGCAATTGGAATTAATTAAAAATGATTTAGAAGACCTTAGCCTAAGGGTTAAGATTTTCTGAAAATTTTGGATTAAGGTTCCTACGGACCAATAAGATTAATCCAAGTGTTGGGATAAGATAAATCCAAAGAATAAAAGAAAATACCCAAAAATGAGTAAATTCCCACATAAGATGAAGAGTTGACTAAGTACTAGATTTATTAGTTAAAATTGTGAAGTATTAATAAAAAAAATGAGATATTTTGGAGTAATCATTCATTTTTGACACATTGGTAAAGAGAAGGGGGCCCTTCAAGGAGGTGCCTATTTCACATGTGTGGATGAGTTTTAAACTCAAAAATAATAGGATATTTTTATCTCTCCTCTCTCTTAGATCAAACCAAATCAAAAAGGGAGCCAAACTGGTCCAAATTCAGCCAAACTGAAGTTGGAAAATTCTAGAACTCAATTGGACTCAGTTAGTGGCCTCCTCACCTATAAATAGACTCTCATTCTTTTGTATTCTCATCTGTGAACTAAACTATGCCGGTATTACTCTAAGATAAGCTTATTTTCTATTATCCTCTAAAAACCCTCTACAAATTGAAGAGATTGGAGTTTCTCTCTCTCTCTCTCTCTCTCTCTCTCTCTCTCTTCAATCTTCGTTGGATACTTCATCTCAACATACCAAACCAATTCAATTGGCTAGGGGCCTCTACTTTGATCAAATAATCAAGTAATCTAGGAGGTAAAATGTGGCTTATGGTCTTTTTTCTCTAATCTCCAAATGTTTCTCTCTTCTCAACCCCTCTCAAGCTTGAGAAGCATTCAATTGAATGGCTTTTGAATACAATTGAAGTTCTTTTAATGAATTGTAGTGATAAACACATAAATTTTCATTTATGTATAATGTTTTCAAACATTTCTCTCTCTCCCCCAAAGAATGGTCATTCCTATAACCTATTCTATATTCAAATGAAGCTTCTCATGAAGCAATTCTCTAATCTAAAATTAATTTCTATGCTTGTCAAATTAGAGGCCAAATAAGCGACTTTTTAATGCTTTTATGCTATTTACTTTATGGAAAAATTAAGAATCAAGTCCATAATTGGATATTTATCCAATTAATGGTTGTTCTAATCATAGGGATATTACTAAACTATATGCTTTCAAATTATTGAGAATTATTAGTAATAGCACAGCAGAGCTATGGCAAAAAAATTTCATTTATAATATGAAAAGAGGACTTCCTACCATATTCTAGGATTAATCATCCCAAATTAATTGAATGATTCTCATCATAATCATGGAAAATTTAATTTTTATGTTTATGCATAAATAGTTAATTAGAAAAAGGAGGAATTTCTAGTAATCCATTTCTATGTTAAAAGAGTAATCCCCATGAGAATGGAAATCCTTGTATTCCAATGAAGTAAGAGAAAAATTATGATGCTAAAATAATATATATTTTATTTAAAAATTAAAGAAGGATTCTAGTTAAATTTATCTTTTTGTGTAGATAAGTTTAAATGATGAAAGAGGAATTCCCACCATATTGGAATCAAATATTAAAAATTATAATGAGAATCATTCAGTTAATGTGGGATGATTAATCCTAGAATATGGTAGGAAGTCCTCTTTTCATATTATGAGAATGAGAATGATTTATGTGTTAATTTTTTAGAAATTTTGCCATAGCTCCGTTGTGCTATTACTGATAACTCTCAATAATTTGAAAGCATAAAGTTTAGTAATATTCCTATGATTAGAACAACCATTAATTGGATCAATATCCAATTATGGACTTGATTCTTAATTTTTCCATAAATTAAATAGCATAAAAGCATTAAAAAGCCACTTATTTGGCCTCTAATTTGACAAGCATAGAAATTACTTTTAGCTAGAGAATTGCTTCATGAGAAGCTTCATTTGAATATAGAATAGGTCATAGGAATGACCATTCTTTGGGGGGGGAGAGAAATGTTTAAAAACATTATAATTTAAGCATAAATGAAAATTTATGTGTTTTATCACTACAATTCATTAAAAAACTCCAATTGTATTCAAAAGCCATTCAATTGAATGATTCTCAAGCTTGAGAGGGGTTGAGAAGAGAGAAACATTTTGAGATTAGAGAAAAAAGACCATAAGCCACATTTTACCTCCTAGATTGGTTGATTCTTTGATCAAAGTAGAGGCCCCCAACCAATCAATTGGTTTGGTATGTTGATGAAGTCTCCAAGGAAGATTGAAGAGAGAGAGAGAGATAAGCTCCAATCTCTTCAATTTGTAGAGGGTTTTTAGAGGATAATAGAAAATAAGCTTATCTTAGAGTAATACCAGCATAGTTTAGTTTCACTGATGAGAATACAAAGAATGAGGGTCTATTTAGTATTTATAGGTGAGGGAGACCGCTAACTGAGTCCAATTGAGTTCTAAAATTTTCCAGCTTGAGTTTTACTGCATTTGGACAAGTTTTGGACCAGTTTGGCTCCCTTTTGATTTGGTTTGATCTAGGAGAGAGGAGAGATAAAAATATCCTATTATTTTTTAGTTTAAAACTCATTCACACATGTGACGCCCCCTTCTCCTTACCAATGTGTCAAAAATGAATGATTACTCCAAAATATCTCATTTTTTTATTTTAATACTTCATAATTTTTAAATAATAAATCTAATACTTAGTCAACTCTTCATCTTATGTGGGCATTTACTCATTTTTGGGTATTTTCTTTTATTCTTTGGATTTATCTTATCCCAACACTTGGATTAATCTTATTGGTCCATAGGAACCTTAATCCAAATTTTTCAAAAAATCTTGACCCTTAGACTAAGGTCTTCTAAATCATTTTTAATTAATTCCAATTGCACCTTGGAAAATCTATTTTGATTTTTTGTTTTAGGGAAACATTTTTTTGATATTTGTAGAATTTATTTATCCCAAAATATCCCAATATTAATTTATCACTCTCTAGAAATTTTTATCTCACTAGGCCATACAAGGAAAAATAATATTTTCTTGTATTCATAAACATAGAATGATTACAGGGGATTGAAATAGAGGCTTATTTTTTATTCAGGCTGAGGAGGAATCTTACAAGGGTTGGGATTTCTTCTTTCAATTGATCCTTTTTCAACACCTTCTATAATTTCTAGCCTGGTAGTAAAGATTTCATCCAAACAACCAACCATCTGTGATTTCATCCAAACAACCAACCATCTGTGGACTGCTTCTATGGATAGTAGGCACCTGTCGATGTTTCTGCACTCGCAATACATTTCTACAAATATAAATGAACAAAAAAAAGTAGGCAATACTTTTGAAGTAATGCAACACTTTTGAAGACCTCTCTACCCACTGCTTGTGAGCTACCATTTGAGCATTAGTTGGTTGATGAGGTAGAAGTGGCTCCGGGTCTTCATCCGATACAAGGCTCCACAATCCTTTGCCTTTCAAAAAACTCTTCATTCGAAACTTCCACACTTGGAAGTTAGTTCTATCCAGTTTCTCTCCAACAATTTGGACCGGACCATCTCCCATGATTGCAAAATGCAATAGATGCACCCGTTGAACTAGTTTTATGCAGTACCTGTGATGCTCCAAATCTCTCTAAATCACATCAAATTCTTGAAATATATGTGCTTTTACATCCCACACTGCTTCATCAACAATGTGTACTTGATCAAAGTTGAAAACATGAGATACTTCTTCAAGAAAAAATTTTCTGGTTTTTTTTCTTGCCAGAGAACCAGTCAAAGATCTTGCTCTAATTCCTTCAAATCTTGTTCAAATTTTATGTTTATGCATTCATTGGCTTCATAACACATTGCTCCAACATATCCTAGAAGGCTTTGATCAAATTCTTCAAGTTGAGTGAGAACCACCAAGTTTTGCAACTCTTTGGAATGCTGTTTTCTGCAAATGTCAGGTACCACCTCTCACTAAAAATGCTCTAAGGTACACTGTGATCTCATGTCATGTGGTTTGAGGCACCCGAATCCATATACCATGACTCATCCATAGCATTCTGAGAATACATTGTCCCCATAATGTGCTTCATTGCAAAAAGATGATTTGAACTCCCATCATTGCTACTAGTAGATGCATAATTTCCATGTTGTGGTCTTCCATTCCTGACATCATTTTGCTTTTTGTAACAATCTTTTGCCATATGTCCAAGTTTGCCACAATAGTGACATTCAATCCCATTCAAATTTTGTTGAGGACCTTGCCATCGTCCTCTACCACGAGCACCTGTTCCAACTCTCCCCCTATGGGATTGAAATCCACGACCTCCACGTGGTCCAAATGATGACTGTGAATTCTGAAAATTCTGATTTGATTGTGGTTGAGTAGACCTGTCATTCCAACCACGTCCTCCACGGCCTCGAGGAGAAAATCTCCCCCTTCCTCGAGAGCCTCTAGATGAGTAAAAAGCCTGATTCCTTGCATGCTCATCATTACTGGATGAGGATGCACCACCTGTAATATTCATACCACCAAGTCCAAGCTTTAATTCTTCCACAATGAGCAATGACACAAGCTCATTAAAGTCTGGCATTCCTCCCAACCTTACTGAGATGGAAGTATCAAAAGATTTGTACTCCCGACCTAAACCACGCAATGTGAGAGCAACCAAATCATCATCATCCATTGGGGCATGAAGTGATGATAGTGAATCTGCATAACCCTTGATTTCCTAAACATACTCATGAATACTTCTATTCTTGCGTGTCACACTATGAATCTCTTGCTTAAGTTGTATCTTTCGAGCACCTGTGTCTGTTTCATACATCCGACACAATATGTCCCATGCTTCTTTTGGTGTATTTGCATCTTGAATATGTATGAGCAAAGCATCTGTAACACAAATAGAAAAGTAATGCAACACTTTTGAAGACCTCTCTACCCACTACTTGTGAGCTACCATTTGAGCATTAGTTGATTGATGAGGTAGAAGTGGCTTCTTCAAGAAAAAATTTTCTGGTTTTTTTTCTCGCCAGAGAACCAGTCAAAGATCTTGCTCTAATTCCTTCAAATCTTGTTCAAATTTGATTTTTATGCATTCATTGGCTTCATAACACATTGCTCCAACATATCCTAGAATGGTTTGATCAAATTCTTCAAGTTGAGTGAGAACCACCAAGTTTTGCAACTCTCTGGAATGCTGTTTTCTGCAAATGTCAGGTACCACCTATCACTAAAAATGCTCTATCTCCTTCAATTCTAATCCAAATCCAAAAATTCTTGAACCAATAGCTTAGCAACTCTTGGGAGTCTGCTTGTACCAAAGGAATTTGTCCAATTTGATATAGACAAGGATTAATGCCTTGATTAGTGATGCTCTGTTTCTGGACAGAACTTCTGCAAACCTGCAAATCTCTGATAATTGACTTCAATGAGCTCCAAGTACATCAAATGAGTTGCAACCAAGCTTCAAAATGCCTTAGCAATGCCTTTTCTCAACTCCCCAAGCTTTGAATGGCATCAAATGGTGTAGAAATGAGTGAATGGCATGATATTTGATGAAACCTGTCCAGAATTCTGCTCAGAAAAGCGCCGCCTATTCCAGAGGGCTGTAGGAGAGGGGCATTTCACATTTGAGTTGATAGGGTTCTTAGCAATGACCTAATCTACCTTGTACTTGAAGGGTTTGGCTCAATTCTTGCTCTAACTCCTGCAATCAGGGGGTATGTTTTCTGCTTTTGTGAAAAACCAGAAACTTTTGCATAAATTCACTTCCACTTGATTTTGCTCAAATCTGTATGCATCAATTTGCTTCAACATTCTGTATGTTTCTTGTGCCCACTTTGCTAATACATGTGCAAGCTCAAATACATGTGCCTTTGTGTATACGTTTGCCAAGAGTATATTCACTTCAAGCTTTCCATGAAAGCTTAGAGAAAAACCAGAAATTTTCACTTGCTTTATTCACTTCAATCTTCATTGAACTTGCTCTTTGGCACCTGCAATCCGCTTAAGGGAGTTTTGCTACTCTTACCCGTTAGGCCCAGCTTTAGATCTGTAACCGAGGTGAGCTCCACAGCTTCCTTTTGCTCCACAGCTTCAATGGAAATCTTCACAGCTTCTTCTTCTTCTTCCCTCTTCTCTCACTCACTCTCACAACACAACTAATGAGCTCTAGGCTCTGATACCATGATAAAAAACAAAAGAAGGAGGGAGCACACACAAAGAGAAGCAAACCCTAATCCATATTCATCAATCTTAAAGAAGGAGAGAAGCAAACCCTAATCCATATTCATCAATCTTAAAGAAGGAGAGAAGCCATAGTCATCATCTCTCTCACACACACAAAAGAGAACACAACATAGTGTTATGTCCACACTACAAAGTAAACCTAATGTAATGTCCACAAACCACACATGACCAGCTGGATGCGGTCATAAACACACCACACGATATCCATCTACCATACTGTCACTCTGTCAGCACCCATGTGCTATCCTCCAACTATATACGAGCTTTAGCACCAATGTGCTATCCTCCAGTTGTATACGAGCTTGACATTTCAACAGTGCTTGAGTATATCAATGTAGGCTTGTTGCTTAAACATTGTTTGGGCCTCTAAATTTTTCATCCTTGAGATAGCCACACAATCTTTTGGGGGTGCATCAACGACAATCCAGGCTTTTCAAACCGCATAAATATTCCTCAAATAAATCATGTTTCCATGCAATTGAGTCCTTAACATGACCTTCGCTACATAGATGGAATATTTCCCATCTATGATCCAATAATCATGATCTTGGAGCTTTTCAATTACCACCTCTTCTTTGTTCATTGCATTTCCAATCTTCTTTACCGGCATCAAATATGCACAAGACCTAGGGTTATTTGCATGCTCAACATACCACTTCACACATAGTTTGACTTTGTCTTTTTCCAATTAATGACATAAATAATGTTCAGGAGGTTGCACACATTTCATTATTGGGATTTCATACTCTATGTACAAACCAAGTGGAAATTATTTTTCAATACTTGTCCATAACCCCGAGATCTAAATCCTTTACCTTTTTAGAATTCTTTGACAGATTCTTGGAATTCATAATGTTCAAATATGAAGGTACCTATTGAGAACCTCTAGCTCCCGATGTAACAGGCTTTGGTTCATCCACATACAAAATGTTGCCCTCTTTTTGTGGAGAAGATCTTGTCTTCTTTGAACTTGATGCAGCTTCATGGGGCTTTGGCACTATCTTTCCCAAGACTTGTATAATAACATCTTGTAGCTTGTCAACAATGATATTAGACGTACTATCGACATCCAACTTTCATTCTCTAGAGAACATAGTGTCCTCTTGGTTTGCTACCATGTGATCTTTGACATATGCTCGAGGAGAAAGTTGATAACATAATGCACCTGATACCTCAACATCAATACATTCAATTTCCGGATGCAAGTCAACAAGTGACACAAAAACAACCATTATTCTCCCTTTATCTTTGAAAGACTCGTTGTCATTTGGAAACTAAAGGAAAAGATGCATCTTGTGAATTTTTTGACCATGGAGATTGTAGAAGTCCATGTACCACTTCTTTAGCTCACCACTCTCCATGTCAACATTTGATGGAAAAGCAATTTTCCTCTTTGGAGCCATACGTGTATATGAAACGAGTTAAAATAAAAATAAGTAAATCAAAATCATACTTACATCCAAATGAAAACCTTCCATAATGTGCTTTGAAACCATCCATAGCATGCTTGAGAATTTTGTTATATTTTAATATTCTATGCAAGCACATGTAGAGATTGGCCCAAGGACAATTCTACAATTTACCAACAGTTGATATAAGGGAGTGGAAAATGCCACTAGGGCTATTCTAAAGCACATTGTGCTTTGCAAGAATGGCCCAAGGTCCATTCTACCATGCAATCTTAAGAGAATGGCCCCAGGGAGGAACATAAGATAATCTAGAGTGACCCTTAGACCATGCTACCAGACACATGCGAGAATATAGATTGGCCCTAGGGCCAAGATACTAATAATAAATCTAGCGACCACACATTAGGAAATCTAGCTTGGCCCAAGGGCCAAGAAAAAATCTAGACTCTCTTGCAAGGGTCACTATTGCCATGCACATGCAGAGATGGGCCCAAGGGCCATCCTACCGTGTAATCTTGAGATAATGGTACTAGGAAACATAAGAGAATCTAGCTTGGCCCTAGGGCCAAGATACCATGAATAAATCAACATTATCTTTGCTGGTAGCATGGCCTTAGGGCCAATCTACCAGCAAAGATAGTGTTTCTCTTATGGCAGCTTGGCACTAGGGCCAAGCTACCAGCAAAGAGGATGTTGATTTGTTCTTGGTAGATTCTCTTGCAAGGGTCACTCAAGATTATCTTGTGTTTCCTAAGGGCATTCTAAAGTACATCAAGATACAAGGGAGTAGATAATGGCCCTAGGAAACACAAGATAATCTCGCTTGGCCATAGGGCCAAGTGACCACGAGAAAATCTACATCATCTTTGCTGATAACTTGGCCCTAGGGCTAGTCTACCAGGCAAAGATGGTGTTGCTTTGTTGATTGTAGCTCTACCAGCAAAGATACTATAGATTTGTTCATGGAACCTTGGACCTAGGTAGCTTGGCCCTAGGGCCAAGCTAGAATCTCTTCCAAAGGTAACTCTTTCCATGCACATGCATAAATGGTCCCAAGGGCCATTCTATCATGCAATCTTGAGTGAATGGCTATAGGGAACATAAGAGAATCTAACTACCACACACAAGAGAATCTATCTTGGCCCTGCGGCCAACAAGCTACCAACAAAGAGGATATAGATTGTTTCTTGGTAGCTTGGCCCTAGGGACAAGCTAGATTCTCTTGCAAGGTATCTTGGCCCTAGGGACAAGCTAGATTCCCTTACAAGGGTCACTCTTGGCATGCACATGCATTGATGGGCCCAAGGGCCATTCTACCACACAGGAGAATCTAGCTACCACACATAAGAGAATCTATATTGGCCCTAGGGTCAGGCTACCATGAATAAATCTACATCATCTTTGTTTGCCCTACGGCCAAAGCTAGATTCTGTTGCAAGGTAGCTTGGCCATAGGGCCAAGGTATCAGCAAGAGAATGTAGATTTAGTCTTAGTAGCTTGGCCCTAGGGCCAAGCTAGATTCTCTTCCAAGGGTCACTCTTGCCATGCATATGTATAGATGGGCCCAAGGTCCATTATACCATGCAATCTTGAGAGAATGGCTCTAGCCAACATATGAGAATTGATAAAAGACTGATAAAGAGAGAGCACACACACAATAGAGCAAACCCTAATCCATTAGTGTAACCCTAACCAAAGAGGGAAGCCATATGCACTCTCACACAATGCATAATAGAAGAGAACTACACACCACACACTTAATGTGTTGTGTTCACACACCAAATAACCCTATCTAATGTCCACACACTCTGGTCAGCTAGATGTGGCCATTTATTGTCACACACATGTTGCTATCTACTATGCCAGCACATATCGTGCCTAGCTCTAGCTATCATCAAGCTTGTAATCTCAACAGCCCCTCTCAAGCTCATGATGTACAACCATAGATGAAGAAGATGAGCTTGGTCTATCAACACTCCCCCTGAAGCTTATCATATCCATCTCTCGTACTCCAAGCCTGTCTCGGAAGTACTCAAACTTGTCCTTCCCAAGTGACTTAGTGAATATGTTAGCCACTTGCTCATCTATCTTCACATAAGACAAATCAATCTGTCCATCCAACACTTTCTCCCTGATGAAATGATAATGGACCTCTATGTGTTTGGTTCTCACATGATAGACAGGATTACTAGCTAGCTAAATACTGCTCATGTTGTCATAGTATATGACAACTCCATCATCACAATTCTTACCCAAATCACCAAGTAGCTTTTTCAGCCACATCACCTCACATACGACCATAGCTGCACCTCTATACTTTCCCTCTGTACTAGACAAGGCAACTGTGGGTTGCTTCTTGCTCCTCCAACTCATTGCGGCACTCCCAATGCTTAAATCATATCCAACACTAGTAGATCTCCTGTCATATATACCCAATCTGCATCTATGTAACCATACATATTCAACTCTTTCCCTGACTCATAAAATATACCATAATGGATAGTGGTCTTCACATATCTCATAATCCTCCTGATAGCATCCAAATGAGGCTTCTTGGGACTATG
The DNA here is from genome assembly GCF_041138505.1 of Cibotium barometz. Classification (NCBI taxonomy): domain Eukaryota; kingdom Viridiplantae; phylum Streptophyta; class Polypodiopsida; order Cyatheales; family Cibotiaceae; genus Cibotium; species Cibotium barometz. The sequence goes on from NC_141091.1 coordinate 47,947,283, forward strand.
CATAAACTGACTCACTAGTCCCACAGCATAACATAAGTCCGGTTGTAAAATAGTCAAGTAGATAAGCCTACCCCATTTTCTCGTACATGGTTGAAAGATCCCAGCCCCCTCCGCGCAACAAATTATGGGGTGCTAGTAGCAAAAGTAGCAATGTCTTGCGTGCAGGGTAGAGCCTCCCAGTCGGGGCCTCATCCACAAATGCTCGGACAAGAGACTAATCCCTCAGTTCCTCGAAAACCAAACCCGAAAAAAACTTCCCTCGCCTAGAAAGTATATGTGATTCCTCCACCAAGAGAATTATTCCAACATAGTCAAAGGTGTTAACTTCCCTTTTTCATTCCAACCGAACCTGCGCGGATCACATGGCTGGATCATGGGAGGAACTTGCACTTGGATCATAGAGACCAACACTTTTTTCCTCGTCACAAAGAGGCACACCCATTGATTCTTTTCCATAGAACAAGAATTATCCCTGTTTTACTTTAACTATCATAACTTGAACAGAATTGAATTTTAATTATGGGGATCCATCAGTTCAGCCTAACCCCATTCAATCCCATGGGTTAGCCAACCGCCCAACCACTGTATTGATAGTATCCATTTAGAAATTTGGTTGTTTTGTCTCGAGTACCAAGGGAAAGAGTTCCTAGCTCCGCTAGTTGGCGCTTCAAGCAAAATTCAAGGTAGTCACACCACTTACACACCCAATATGAAATTGCCTTTTTCACATATTCAGCTATCTTTAAAGTAAAACTAAAATGCGATCATACTATTTAGATCATAATCCTCCAAAATAACCGGTCCAATTTCTAATCATTTTCTCCTTGGCATACCTATGGCATCATTGGCAACTAGAATGCTCACCACCTGCTCACTCAAGGGCCTTCTCAATAGTCCCTAGCCCATAGTACCTAGGAATATAATCACATGTCGCCGAAAAGAATTATTCGGTATATGACAAAGAGCTTTTGGGTGTGATCACAGCGCTCAAACATTGGAAGCCTTTTCTTTATGGACAGGCTTTCACAGTGAAAACAGACCACCAAGCACTTAAGTGGCTTCAGACTATGAAGATCAGCTAGATCAATCAACAAGATCCATGTAAAAGAGCCATGAACTCATTCGTTTGAAGACTAGCAAGGCCAATCAACCAGATCCATGCTCGTGTTCAGAAAACAACTCCAACTCATTTTTTCCCCGACGCACGTGTGGGTATCTTCGCCAGAGCCCGAGCACCGTATGGTCAGCACCCTCTAGGCTCCTTCGTAGGTCACCTAGCGCTTCACTCATAGACCACTGCCTTGGTCCCTCATCCACCATATCGGAAGCTCACCATTTTAATCGAACGGAGGCTGGTCAAGACCTCGGCCAACCTTGCCATGTGAGACATCCTTCATTGACTCTCCGTGAGCTGTTGCAAGCTTTTCACTTAGGTCCTCATCATGACCTTAATCAATAAGATAGTTAAAATGCTTCCCCAGCATTCTTGACATAAAACAGTCTTTTAAAAAAATAGGTTTCATATAAAAGTACAGTTTCCAACAACTCTCATCTTTCCACATCATTTCTCATTTCATATGCATCATCACATGTGTCACTCACAAATGACCTCACCTCCTTAATGATCATGTCCTCAAAATGACCTCGTGGCATCATATTATAGGCTGAAAATACATCAATGGAAGCATCCATGGCTGCTATCCCAATAGATTCATTTTTTGCTTCCAAATGCATTGGCTGGTTTCTTATTTTTCTTTGATATAACCGGTATAAAAGTACCATTACCTTCAAGCTTTTAAATCCACGGGTCAATCAAGCACATAGACCACATCTTTTTCCACATAACCTACCTTGTAGCTCTTCACTCATGACATTGTGAGAGTCAATGACCTCCACCCATCCATGGGATCGCTAAATTCATAGCCATGTAATTTGATTAGTGTTTATATTGAAAGAAGAAATATGGGTATAAATGATTTTGTAAATCCCATGAATCTTTTATTCAAAAAGAAGAATATTGAGTATATCTTATTTTGAGAAATTTAAGAAAGAATGATAAAATATTCATCGAGAAAACTTGGATAATTATTAATCAAAAAAAAGAATTTAGAATACATTTAACCTTTGAAAATTCGAAGTATACGTCTAGATTCTTGGAAAATAGAATTTTGAAGTACTTTCTGGAATGAGAAAAGGGCTTCCTAGAAAAAGACCAGAAACACACTTAGTTGAATGAAAGTATGACTGATTTATTCCTAGATTCCCTGGAAAAGGAATCTGGAATCCCTGAGAGGATCAAGGATCCAAAAAGTGAACGAAAATTTAGATTGAAACATGGGACATCCATCTATAAAATCCAATTCATCGATTAAAAGTCTTCATTAAAATGAAGCTTAAGGAATGAAAACACAATACGTGAATGCTCTTTCTCAGTTTTTATTATAAAGTTCTGATAGAATTTGTTTTTCCTTTTTAAGTCTTCAAGAACACTCTGATACTTAGATTTAATGGAATCGAGAAAAAGTTACCTTTAACTAAGCCAAGTAATTGGCGAAAACTTAGAAAAGCTCTATCAGTATCGAGAGTAGAGTAATTATACTTTCAACTTGAGTAAATGGAATTGAATAGATGTGATATGATGTGAATCGATGAGAATGGATATGAATGGATGTAATGTGATGTGATATGATGTGAATGGATGTAATGTGATGTGAATGGATCTAAATGGATGTGATGTGATGTGAATGGATGTGAATGGATGTGATATGATGTGAGTGGATGTGAATGGATGTAGTATGATGTGAATGGATCCGAATGGATGTAAATGGATGTGATAAATGAGTCATTTTCATAATTCTCATAAATTGAATGATTCTAGAAAAAAAATGTGCATAACCTTATTTATTTTTCTATCAATTGGAGCTCAAATTTCCTCTTTTTGCATAAAATTTTACTATGCATGTAAAAATAGATATATAAAAAAATCCTCCTTTCTCTATTTAATTAATTATGCATAAATTCTATAAAAGTATTTTCCATAAAAATGACAAAAATAATTCTTTTAGCATAGGAATATCTATGCCTAGAATGTAAGATTCCTCCCCCAACCCCTTTTTGATGTCTAGTATATTCTCCTGTAATCAATTCCTTTTCTGAAATATAAGAGATCTTGTTTGTGACTGTTTTAACCTAGAGGGAGAAAATATTCTAGAGAGAGAATATTCAGATTTTGAATATTTTTGGATAGAAAAATATCTCTTATAATTCAGATGAGTTTTCCTGAAGCAGAAATTTAAAAAGAATTTTCCAATGTGCAATTGGAATTAATTGGAAATAGGTATAAAGAACCTTAGCCTAAGGGTCTAGATTTTCAAAAATCTTTAGACTATGGTCCAATTAAGGTTTCTATGGGCCAATAGCATCAATCCATGTGTAGGGAGGAGATAAATCCAAATTGTAAAAAGAAAATACCCAAAAATGAGTAAATGCTCACATGAGGTGAAGAGTTGAAAATGTACAAGGTTTATTAGTAAAAAACTATGAGCAATATTAAAATGATTCCATTATGACTCATATGTAAGGAAGGAGAGTTCTTTAAAGGAGGTGCATATTTCACATAAGATGAAGAGTTGAAAATGTACAAGGGTTATTAATAAAAAACTATGAGCAATATTAAAAATATGAGATATTTTGGGAATAATGATTTTATTATGACACATATGTAAGGAAGGGGAGTTCTTTAAAGGAGGTGCATATTTCACATAAGATGAAGAGTTGAAAATGTACAAGGTTTATTAGTAAATAAACACATATGTAAGGAAGGGGAGTTCTTTAAAGGAGGTGCATATTTCACATAAGATGAAGAGTTGAAAATGTACAAGGCTTATTAGTAAAAAAAACTATGACACATATGTAAGGAAGAGGAATTCTTTAAAGGAGGTGCATATTTCACATAAGATGAAGAGTTGAAAATGTACAAGGTTTATTAGTAAAACACTATGAGCAATACAATTTTGACACATATGTAAGGAAGGAGAATTCTTTAAAGGAGGTGCATATTTCACATGCTTGAATGAGTTTTAAACTCATAAAATTTAAGATATTTCATCTCTCCTCTCTCCTCATTCAATTCTAGTTCCAAAAAAGTTAGCTTAATTGACCTAAAAATGGTCAAAAAGTGACCAAACTGACTTGGAAAATTCTAGAATCAGTTTGTTTGGTTAGGAGCTCAAATTTTCCTATAAATAGAAGCCTCCCCTTGTTGAAAAAGGACATAGAGTCTTATGCTTTGTTACTCTACTCCACCTAAGCCAAATTAGATAGAGTCTTATGCCTTGTTACTCTACTCCACCTAAGCCAAATTAGATAGAGTCTTATGCTTTGTTACTCCACTCCACCTAAGCCAAAATATATAGTGTCTTATCCTTGTTACTCTACTCCACCTAAGCCAAAATATATAGTGTCTTATGCTTGTTACTCTACTCCACCTAAGCCAAAATATATAGTGTCTTATGCCTTGTTACTCTACTCCACCTAAGCCAAAATATAGAGTACTCTACTCTACCTAAGCCATGAGCTGTGAATTCACTAGTTTTTGATACTTCTCTCTTTCTTCAATCCCCATTGGTGGCTCCATCAACATACTAAACCAATTGATTGGTTGGGGGCCTCTACCGTGAATAAAGAATCAAGCAAATCATAAGGTAAGTATATTGAATTTTGATCTTTTCTATAATTTCTCAATGATTCTCTCTTCTCAACCCCTCTCAAGCTTGAGAAGCTTAATTGGTATGGTTTTTTAAATGCTATTGAAGTTAATTGGTGAATAGTAGGGAAGAGTTACATAATTTAATAAATGCTATAGAAGTTAATTTCCATTTATGTTTAAATTCTGTAAGATTCCTCCCCCAACCCCTTTTTGATGTCTAGTATCTTCCCCTGTAATCAATCCCTCTTCAGAAATATAAAGACCTTGTTTCTAATTGTTTTAGCTTAGAGAGAGAAAATTATTCTAGAGAGAGAATATTCAGATTATGAATATTTTTGGATAGAAAAATAACTCATCTTATTAAAATAAGTTCCCCTGAAACAGAAATTCAAAAAGAATTTTCCAATGTGCAATTGGAGTTAATTGGAAATAGGTATAAAGAACCTTAGTCTAAAGGGTTTAGATTTTCAGAAATTTTTTGATTATGGTCCAATTAAGGTTCCTATGGGCCAATAGCATCAATCCATGTGTAGGGAGGAGATAAATCCAAATTGTAAAAGAAGATACCCAAAATTGAGTAAATGTTCACATAAGATGAAGAGTTGAAAATGTACAAGGTTTATTAGTAAATAAACACATATGTAAGGAAGGGAAGTTCTTTAAAGGAGGTGCATATTTCACATAAGATGAAGAGTTGAAAATGTACAAGGTTTATTAGTAAAAAAACTATGAGCAATATTAAAAATATGAGATATTTTGGGAATAATGATTTTATTATGACACATATGTAAGGAAGGGGAGTCCCTTAAATGCTCACATAAGATGAAGAGTTGAAAATGTACAAGGTTTATTAGTAAAAAACTATGAGCAATATTAAAATGATTCCATTATGACACATATGTAAGGAAGGGGAGTTTTTTTAAAGGAGGTGCATATTTCACATAAGATGAAGAGTTGAAAATGTACAAGGTTTATTAATAAAAAACTATGAGCAATATTAAAATGATTCCATTATGACACATATGTAAGGAAGGGGAGTTCTTTAAAGGAGGTGCATATTTCACATGCTTGAATGAGTTTAAAACTCATAAAAATTGAGATATTTTATCTCTCCTCTCTCCTAATTCAAGTCTAGTTCCAAAAAGTTAGCTTAAGTGACCTAAAAATGGTCAAAAAGTGACCAAACTGACTTGGAAAATTCTAGAATCAGTTTGTTTGGTTAGGAGCTCAAATTTTCCTATAAATAGAAGCCTCCCCTTGTTGAAAAAAATATAGTCTCTTATGCTTTGTTACTCTACTCCACCTAAGCCAAAATATATAGTCTCTTATGCTTGTTACTCTACTCCACCTAAGCCAAATTAGATAGTGTCTTATGCTTTGTTACTCTACTCCTCCTAAGCCAAAATATATAGTGTCTTATGCTTGTTACTCTACTCCACCTAAGCCAAAATATATAGTGTCTTATGCTTGTTACTCTACTCCACCTAAGCCAAAATAGATAGTGTCTTATGCTTTGTTACTCTAATCCACCTAAGCCAAAATATATAGTGTCTTATGCTTGTTACTCTACCCCACCTAAGCCAAAAGCTGTGAATTCTTTAATAATTCACTAGTTTTTGATACTTTTCTCTTTCTTCAATCCCCATTGGTGGCTCCATCAACATACTAAACCAATTGATTGGTTGGGGGCCTCTACCGTGAATAAAGAATCAAGCAAATTATAAGGTAAGTATATTGAATTTTTGATCTTTTCTATAATTACTCAATGATTCTCTCTTCTCAACCCCTCTCAAGCTTGAGAAGTTTAATTGGTATGGTTTTTTTTTAAATGCTATTGAAGTTAATTGGTGAATAGTTGTGAAGAGTCACATAATTTAATAAATGTTATAGAAGTTAATTTCCACTTATATTTAAATTCTAATGGTTTTTATAATTTCTCTCCCTCACTCAAGAAATGGTCATACTCATGACCCATTCTCAATCCAAATGAAGCTTTTCATAAAGCTTTTCCTTAATCCAAGATTAAGCTATGCTTGAGGCCAAATTAATGGCTTTTTGCTATGCTTTTAGTTTATGCACATTGATGATTCAATCCATTATGGATTGATGACCCAATTAGAGACCATTCTAATTGTTTTCTTAATGATCCAATTAGAGACCATTATGGATTGATGATCCAATTAGAGACCATTCTAATTGTTTTCTTAATGATCCAATTAGAGACCATTATGGATTGATGATCCAATTAGAGACCATTCTAATTGTTTTCTTAATGATCCAATTAGAGACCATTATGGATTGATGATCCAATTAGAGACCATTCTAATTAATTCTTTAATAATGAGCTTTATCCCTTAGAAAAAAATTGAGATTTATCAGTCATAGTAGCGGAGCTATGGCAAAATTTTTATGGAAATTACGCATAAAATAAATTCATTCAAAGCATAAAAAGAGGACTTCCTACCATATTCTAGGAACTATCATCCTAGATTAATTAAAAGAATTTTATTATGCATGGAGATGTGGATGTTTGCATGTAGATGTAGATGTATAGATGTAGATGTGGATGTGGAGGTGGATGGATGCATGTAGATGTAGATGTATAGATGTAGATGTGAATGGAGATGTGGATGTATGCATGTAGATGTAGATGTATAGATGTGGATGTGGATGTATACATGTAGATGTAGATGTATAGATACGGATGTGGATGTGGAGGTGGATGTATACATGTAGATGTAGATGTATAGATGTAGATGTGGATGTGGAGGTAGATGGATGCATGTAGATGTAGATGTATAGATGTAGATGGGAATGGAGATATGGATGTATGCATGTAGATGTAGATGTATAGATGTAGATGTGGATGTGGAGGTGAATGGATGCATGTAGATGTAGATGTATAGATGTAGATGTGAATGGAGATGTGGATGTATGCATGTAGATGTAGATGTATGGAGGTGAATGTGAATGTGGATGTGGATGTATGCATAGAGATGTAGATGTATGCATGTAGATGTGAATGTACGCATATAGATGTGGATGTATGGATGTGAATATACGATATGCGATGTGAGGGAATCTGAAGTGATGAGATAGAAATGATGTGATGGGATGAGTATACATATAAATGGAATATGGAATAAGTAATGTAGATTGATGAAGGATAATGTGGAAAAATGAAAGTTAAAATAGAAATTGTGTTGTAAACTGTTTGTAAATACTGTTTGTAAATGCTGTTTGTAAATGATTGTTTTATGTCAAGAATGCTGGGGGGAGCATTTTGACCGTCTTGTGATTAAAGTCGTGATGGTAAAGTTGCAACTGCTGACGGGGAGTCAATGAAGGACGTCTCGCGTAGCAAGGTCGGCCGAGGTCTTGACCAGCCTCGGTGCGATTAAAATGGTGAGCTTCCGGTACGGTGGATGAGGGGCCAAGGAAGCGGCCTATGCGTGAAGCGCTAGGTTACCTGCGAAGGATCCTAGAGGGTGCTGACCATACGGTGCTCGGGCTCTGGGTTGCCTAGGATACCCACGCGTGCGTCGAGGAAGATATTGGAACAGAGTTGGAGTTGTTTTCTGAAATCGAGCATGGATCTGGTTGATTGACCTTGCTGGTCTTCAATGGATGAGTCCATGGCTCCTTATATGGATCTGTTGGTTGATCTTGCTGATCTTCAACGAGAGTCCATCTTGTTAAGTGATTATATTGCCAAGTATTATGGGCTAGGAACTATCGAAACGGCTCCTGAGCGTTCTAGTTGCCAATGATGCCATAGATACTCTGATGAAGGAATGATGGGAAATTAAGAATCAATTGGATAAATTGGAAGATGGTGATCAATGATACTATGGTTTTATTAAAGGATTGTTTTAAACTGGTTGAATCTGGTTGAAAAAAGGCAATTTCATATTGGGTGTGTGAGTGGTGTGACTAGTTTTATTTTGCATGAACATCCGGCTAGGGGGCCTTGGAACTCTTTTCCTTGGTACCCGGGACAAAACCTAACCAAATTTTTAATTGGATCCCATCACTACAGTGGTTGGGCGGTTGGCTAACCCATGGGATTGGATGGGGTTAGGCTGGACTGATGGATCCGTAAATCGAGACTCAAACTTTTGTTTTTACGATAGAAAAAAAAAATAAATCCCGGACAGAAACTGTTCTATGGATAGGAATCAACGGCTGTGCCTCTTGAATGGGGAAAAAAGCGTTGATCCCAATGATCCAAGTGCAAGTTTCTTCCTTGAACTGACTAAGTATCTTATAGATGTAATCGGATCATCTCGATCAGAAATGATCTTGACTACGTTAGAGTAAAAAGTTATCCTGGTGGAATCGCCCGTGCTTTCCGGTAAAGGAAGTTTTTCCGGGTTCGGTTTTGGAACAACCGACGGATTAGTCTCTTATCCGGATATCCGTGGGCGAGGCCCCGAGTGTGGGACCCCTGTCCCGCGCGAGAAGCGCTACTTCCGCTGCCAGTACCCCTAATCCGTTGCTCGGTGGGAACAGGGATCTTACAGTTGGTATCAGAGCATTTGGTTAATAAAGATCAACTGAGAAGACAAATATATCAAAAATTTATCAAGAAACACAAAAAGGTTATAATTGTGTGATATAATTCATACAATTTGATATTCAAACTGAAACTCGTAATTTGGTAATTGGGTCTTCAGATGGAAGTGCCGCAATTATATAGAAACCCTGACTTGCTTGAGGCCTAGACATGATAGTATTTACCTTATAATTCCAAGGGCCGTGACTACCCGTATATACCGAGAGTATACTGCAGCTCTTTACTGACAGTATATACGAGTAAATCTAAGACTTGAAATTATAAGCGTTAATGCTATCTAGATGATGATTTCGAATGTGATTGATATGATTTTTAATTCTGTTTGAGAATGAATGAAGTGATTTGGATTCTGATTGAAAATACTGATTGAAAAATGTTGATTTTTAAAAATTAGTTGAAATATAATGAAACCACAATGAGGGGGAATGGGACGAGTCCCTGTGATGATATTCATAACTAGAATGATGATAATGAATTCAGCAAATCACTATGAGATTAGTGGGTTGTGCTGTCAGATTGCTGCTATTAATACTTGACCGGTAGATCAAGTTAAGGGATGTCAAATTGAGAACTTGCTTGACTGAAGTCTCCGTGGAGGAATGTTCCGAAGGAAATTTTTCGGTCTAATGGACCATTATCATGTTAAATGAATTGTTATTTAATGATGAGTTCTATATAAGGGATATTTATCCCAGTGTTCTGTTGGGTTGACCAGAATATAAGCAACCCCAGAATAAAAATTGGATCTTAAGAAAAAGAGTTATCCTCTACCTTGCGAGATGAGGACATCTCGCACTTTTTAAGTGGGGTAGAATGTAAGATTCCTCCCCAGCCTTCGAGGTATACAGGAGTAAGAATCTCCCTTTCTGAACTTATAATTATTCCCTCTCTAAAATAAAAGAAAGTTTCTGTTTAAAAAAAGGAAGACCCTTTCCCTAGAATACTCTCAGGAGTCCCACCTGTTTTAAGGATTTAGAACAATGAGTTTAGAAGTGAGAATCGGTGTTTTGGATACCAAGGTTTTGGTTTCATTCGAGTACGGCCCAAAAGAAGTTCTTTATCTCTTGGGAGTATAAGAAGTTATCCCCCAGATATTGTGATCCTTATATCTGAATTCAATAAAAGTAGGTGACTTAGCCTACAAGTTTCTTTTATCTCCTCATCTCAAAATTCTTAATGCCTTCTATAGAAAAATGTGCCAAACCCAAATCATGGAAAGACGGTAAAACTTCAGTGGCAAGTTACCGTTGGCTTCTAGGTTACGCTAGCTCCTTCCTTTATATAAGTCGTAACTTTTACTTGTCGCTCACAATAATCTTACTCCCATCAATCTCCTTTCTTTCTTAATCTCCTTCATGGCTTGGCAACAGGAATTAGTTTTATCCCTGATGATTTCTCACCTTCAAGACGCAAGAGAGTCTGTGAAGAAAGACTTTATAGAACAGTATGAGCGCTCACTTTTTCCTCACCTAGGAACTTCTGTAGCGCAGACCAAATGGCGGACCTATCAAAACATAACTAGGGTAACACCCTGGGGTCAACAGCACTTTCGTAACAATGTCCGCTTGGCCATGGTTATTGAAGCTTTGGGTTTGGGTCCCCGATACTACGGCGTCATGAGATCAAGGCATCTTGGGTTTTCTGAGCGGGTCTTCTTATTGGCGTGTTTTCTTCCTCATGAGAAGATATGCCTTTACCCCGTTTTTGGCTTGCCTCTCAGAGGTCCTTTTGTTAGATCACCTCATACCACTGAGATAGGTGCGGCAATAGCCAGCAGAATCATTCCCATAGATGAGTTACCCTATACTTGTGCAGCTTGTGAGGACTGCTTTTGTGACCATATGATGGACGGGCTTATGGAAGTGTAAAGAGTTTCTCTATCTTTACTGTATAAGTTCCGAGAATGAATAAAGTTTAAATCTTGTTCTTATTTTGAATCTTGCTCTCTTTAAGACTTTTCTTGGTGGTTAATCGTGATTAAAATTTTTCTCTAAGTCTCATATTCGTGCATCTTGCGAAATTATTCCAAGTTGCGAGATGAGGACATCTCGCGTTTTTTAAGTGGGGTAGAATGTAAGATTCCTCCCCCAACCCCTTTTTGATGTCTAGTATCTTCCCCTGTAATCAATCCCTCTTCAGAAATATAAAGACCTTGTTTCTAATTGTTTTAGCTTAGAGAGAGAAAATTATTCTAGAGAGAGAATATTCAGATTATGAATATTTTTGGATAGAAAAATAACTCATCTTATTAAAATAAGTTCCCCTGAAACAGAAATTCAAAAAGAATTTTCCAATGTGCAATTGGAGTTAATTGGAAATAGGTATAAAGAACCTTAGTCTAAAGGGTTTAGATTTTCAGAAATTTTTTGATTATGGTCCAATTAAGGTTCCTATGGGCCAATAGCATCAATCCATGTGTAGGGAGGAGATAAATCCAAATTGTAAAAGAAGATACCCAAAATTGAGTAAATGTTCACATAAGATGAAGAGTTGAAAATGTACAAGGTTTATTAGTAAATAAACACATATGTAAGGAAGGGAAGTTCTTTAAAGGAGGTGCATATTTCACATAAGATGAAGAGTTGAAAATGTACAAGGTTTATTAGTAAAAAAACTATGAGCAATATTAAAAATATGAGATATTTTGGGAATAATGATTTTATTATGACACATATGTAAGGAAGGGGAGTCCCTTAAATGCTCACATAAGATGAAGAGTTGAAAATGTACAAGGTTTATTAGTAAAAAACTATGAGCAATATTAAAATGATTCCATTATGACACATATGTAAGGAAGGGGAGTTTTTTTAAAGGAGGTGCATATTTCACATAAGATGAAGAGTTGAAAATGTACAAGGTTTATTAATAAAAAACTATGAGCAATATTAAAATGATTCCATTATGACACATATGTAAGGAAGGGGAGTTCTTTAAAGGAGGTGCATATTTCACATGCTTGAATGAGTTTAAAACTCATAAAAATTGAGATATTTTATCTCTCCTCTCTCCTAATTCAAGTCTAGTTCCAAAAAGTTAGCTTAAGTGACCTAAAAATGGTCAAAAAGTGACCAAACTGACTTGGAAAATTCTAGAATCAGTTTGTTTGGTTAGGAGCTCAAATTTTCCTATAAATAGAAGCCTCCCCTTGTTGAAAAAAATATAGTCTCTTATGCTTTGTTACTCTACTCCACCTAAGCCAAAATATATAGTCTCTTATGCTTGTTACTCTACTCCACCTAAGCCAAATTAGATAGTGTCTTATGCTTTGTTACTCTACTCCTCCTAAGCCAAAATATATAGTGTCTTATGCTTGTTACTCTACTCCACCTAAGCCAAAATATATAGTGTCTTATGCTTGTTACTCTACTCCACCTAAGCCAAAATAGATAGTGTCTTATGCTTTGTTACTCTAATCCACCTAAGCCAAAATATATAGTGTCTTATGCTTGTTACTCTACCCCACCTAAGCCAAAAGCTGTGAATTCTTTAATAATTCACTAGTTTTTGATACTTTTCTCTTTCTTCAATCCCCATTGGTGGCTCCATCAACATACTAAACCAATTGATTGGTTGGGGGCCTCTACCGTGAATAAAGAATCAAGCAAATTATAAGGTAAGTATATTGAATTTTTGATCTTTTCTATAATTACTCAATGATTCTCTCTTCTCAACCCCTCTCAAGCTTGAGAAGTTTAATTGGTATGGTTTTTTTTTAAATGCTATTGAAGTTAATTGGTGAATAGTTGTGAAGAGTCACATAATTTAATAAATGTTATAGAAGTTAATTTCCACTTATATTTAAATTCTAATGGTTTTTATAATTTCTCTCCCTCACTCAAGAAATGGTCATACTCATGACCCATTCTCAATCCAAATGAAGCTTTTCATAAAGCTTTTCCTTAATCCAAGATTAAGCTATGCTTGAGGCCAAATTAATGGCTTTTTGCTATGCTTTTAGTTTATGCACATTGATGATTCAATCCATTATGGATTGATGACCCAATTAGAGACCATTCTAATTGTTTTCTTAATGATCCAATTAGAGACCATTATGGATTGATGATCCAATTAGAGACCATTCTAATTGTTTTCTTAATGATCCAATTAGAGACCATTATGGATTGATGATCCAATTAGAGACCATTCTAATTGTTTTCTTAATGATCCAATTAGAGACCATTATGGATTGATGATCCAATTAGAGACCATTCTAATTAATTCTTTAATAATGAGCTTTATCCCTTAGAAAAAAATTGAGATTTATCAGTCATAGTAGCGGAGCTATGGCAAAATTTTTATGGAAATTACGCATAAAATAAATTCATTCAAAGCATAAAAAGAGGACTTCCTACCATATTCTAGGAACTATCATCCTAGATTAATTAAAAGAATTTTATTATGCATGGAGATGTGGATGTTTGCATGTAGATGTAGATGTATAGATGTAGATGTGGATGTGGAGGTGGATGGATGCATGTAGATGTAGATGTATAGATGTAGATGTGAATGGAGATGTGGATGTATGCATGTAGATGTAGATGTATAGATGTGGATGTGGATGTATACATGTAGATGTAGATGTATAGATACGGATGTGGATGTGGAGGTGGATGTATACATGTAGATGTAGATGTATAGATGTAGATGTGGATGTGGAGGTAGATGGATGCATGTAGATGTAGATGTATAGATGTAGATGGGAATGGAGATATGGATGTATGCATGTAGATGTAGATGTATAGATGTAGATGTGGATGTGGAGGTGAATGGATGCATGTAGATGTAGATGTATAGATGTAGATGTGAATGGAGATGTGGATGTATGCATGTAGATGTAGATGTATGGAGGTGAATGTGAATGTGGATGTGGATGTATGCATAGAGATGTAGATGTATGCATGTAGATGTGAATGTACGCATATAGATGTGGATGTATGGATGTGAATATACGATATGCGATGTGAGGGAATCTGAAGTGATGAGATAGAAATGATGTGATGGGATGAGTATACATATAAATGGAATATGGAATAAGTAATGTAGATTGATGAAGGATAATGTGGAAAAATGAAAGTTAAAATAGAAATTGTGTTGTAAACTGTTTGTAAATACTGTTTGTAAATGCTGTTTGTAAATGATTGTTTTATGTCAAGAATGCTGGGGGGAGCATTTTGACCGTCTTGTGATTAAAGTCGTGATGGTAAAGTTGCAACTGCTGACGGGGAGTCAATGAAGGACGTCTCGCGTAGCAAGGTCGGCCGAGGTCTTGACCAGCCTCGGTGCGATTAAAATGGTGAGCTTCCGGTACGGTGGATGAGGGGCCAAGGAAGCGGCCTATGCGTGAAGCGCTAGGTTACCTGCGAAGGATCCTAGAGGGTGCTGACCATACGGTGCTCGGGCTCTGGGTTGCCTAGGATACCCACGCGTGCGTCGAGGAAGATATTGGAACAGAGTTGGAGTTGTTTTCTGAAATCGAGCATGGATCTGGTTGATTGACCTTGCTGGTCTTCAATGGATGAGTCCATGGCTCCTTATATGGATCTGTTGGTTGATCTTGCTGATCTTCAACGAGAGTCCATCTTGTTAAGTGATTATATTGCCAAGTATTATGGGCTAGGAACTATCGAAACGGCTCCTGAGCGTTCTAGTTGCCAATGATGCCATAGATACTCTGATGAAGGAATGATGGGAAATTAAGAATCAATTGGATAAATTGGAAGATGGTGATCAATGATACTATGGTTTTATTAAAGGATTGTTTTAAACTGGTTGAATCTGGTTGAAAAAAGGCAATTTCATATTGGGTGTGTGAGTGGTGTGACTAGTTTTATTTTGCATGAACATCCGGCTAGGGGGCCTTGGAACTCTTTTCCTTGGTACCCGGGACAAAACCTAACCAAATTTTTAATTGGATCCCATCACTACAGTGGTTGGGCGGTTGGCTAACCCATGGGATTGGATGGGGTTAGGCTGGACTGATGGATCCGTAAATCGAGACTCAAACTTTTGTTTTTACGATAGAAAAAAAAAATAAATCCCGGACAGAAACTGTTCTATGGATAGGAATCAACGGCTGTGCCTCTTGAATGGGGAAAAAAGCGTTGATCCCAATGATCCAAGTGCAAGTTTCTTCCTTGAACTGACTAAGTATCTTATAGATGTAATCGGATCATCTCGATCAGAAATGATCTTGACTACGTTAGAGTAAAAAGTTATCCTGGTGGAATCGCCCGTGCTTTCCGGTAAAGGAAGTTTTTCCGGGTTCGGTTTTGGAACAACCGACGGATTAGTCTCTTATCCGGATATCCGTGGGCGAGGCCCCGAGTGTGGGACCCCTGTCCCGCGCGAGAAGCGCTACTTCCGCTGCCAGTACCCCTAATCCGTTGCTCGGTGGGAACAGGGATCTTACAAATTCAAATGGTTTTTATGTAAATTCTCTTTCTCTCTCTCAAGAAATGGTCATACTCATGACCCATTCTCAATCCAAATGAAGCTTTTCATAAAGCTTTTCCTTAATCCAAGATTAAGCTATGCTTGAGGCCAAATTAATGGCTTTTTGCTATGCTTTTAGTTTATGCACATTGATGATTCAATCCATTATGGATTGATGATCCAATTAGAGACCATTCAAATTGTTTTCTTAATGATTCAATTAGAGACCATTATGGATTGATGATTCAATTAGAGACCATTCTAATTATATCCTTAATGATAAGCTTTATCCCTTAGAAAAAAAAAATTTGAGATTTATCAGTCATAGTAGCGGAGCTATGGCAAAATTTTTATAGAAATTACGCATAAAATAAATTCATTCAAAGCATAAAAAGAGGACTTCCTACCATATTCTAGGAACTATCATCCTAGATTAATTAAAAGAATTTTATTATGCATGGAGATGTGGATGTTTGCATGTAGATGTAGATGTATAGATGTAGATGTGGATGTGGAGGTGGATGGATGCATGTAGATGTAGATGTATAGATGTAGATGTGAATGGAGATGTGGATGTATGCATGTAGATGTAGATGTATAGATGTGGATGTGGATGTATACATGTAAATGTAGATGTATAGATACGGATGTGGATGTGGAGGTGGATGTATACATGTAGATGTAGATGTATAGATGAAGATGTGGATGTGGAGGTAGATGGATGCATGTAGATGTAGATGTATAGATGTAGATGGGAATGGAGATATGGATGTATGCATGTAGATGTAGATGTATAGATGTAGATGTGGACGTGGAGGTGGATGGATGCATGTAGATGTAGATGTATAGATGTAGATGTGAATGGAGATGTGGATGTATGCATGTAGATGTAGATGTATGGAGGTGAATGTGAATGTGGATGTGGATGTATGCATAGAGATGTAGATGTATGCATGTAGATGTGAATGTACGCATATAGATGTGGATGTATGGATGTGAATATACGATATGCGATGTGAGGGAATCTGAAGTGATGAGATAGAAATGATGTGATGGGATGAGTATACATATAAATGGAATATGGAATAAGTAATGTAGATTGATGAGGGATAATGTGGAAAAATGAAAGTTAAAATAGAAATTGTGTTGTAAACTGTTTGTAAATACTGTTTGTAAATGCTGTTTGTAAATGATTGTTTTATGTCAAGAATGCTGGGGGGAGCATTTTGACCGTCTTGTGATTAAAGTCGTGATGGTAAAGTTGCAACTGCTGACGGGGAGTCAATGAAGGACGTCTCGCGTAGCAAGGTCGGCCGAGGTCTTGACCAGCCTCGGTGCGATTAAAATGGTGAGCTTCCGGTACGGTGGATGAGGGGCCAAGGAAGCGGCCTATGCGTGAAGCGCTAGGTTACCTGCGAAGGATCCTAGAGGGTGCTGACCATACGGTGCTCGGGCTCTGGGTTGCCTAGGATACCCACGCGTGCGTCGAGGAAGATATTGGAACAGAGTTGGAGTTGTTTTCTGAAATCGAGCATGGATCTGGTTGATTGACCTTGCTGGTCTTCAATGGATGAGTCCATGGCTCCTTATATGGATCCGTTGGTTGATCTTGCTGATCTTCAACGAGAGTCCATCTTGTTAAGTGATTATATTGCCAAGTATTATGGGCTAGGAACTATCGAAACGGCTCCCGAGCGTTCTAGTTGCCAATGATGCCATAGATACTCTGATGAAGGAATGATGGAAAATTAAGAATCAATTGGATAAATTGGAAGATGGTGATCAATGATACTAGGGTTTTATTAAAGGATTGTTTTAAACTGGTTGAATCTAGTTGAAAAAGGCAATTTCATATTGGGTGTGTCAGTGGTGTGACTAGTTTTATTTTGCATGAACATCCGGCTAGGGGGCCTTGGAACTCTTTTCCTTGGTACCCGGGACAAAACCTAACCAAATTTTTAATTGGATCCCATCACTATAGTGGTTGGGCGGTTGGCTAACCCATGGGATCGGATGGGGTTAGGCTGGACTGATGGATCCGTAAATCGAGACTCAAACTTTTGTTTTTACGATAGAAAAAAAAAATCCCGGACAGTAATTGTTCTATGGATAGGAATCAACGGCTGTGCCTCTTGAATGGGGAAAAAAGCGTTGATCCCAATGATCCAAGTGCAAGTTTCTTCCTTGAACTGACTAAGTATCTTATAGATGTAATTGGATCATCTCGATTAGAAATGATCTTGACTACGTTAGAGTAAAAAGTTATCCTGGTGGAATCGCCCGTGCTTCCGGTTAAGAAAGTTTTTCCGGGTTCGGTTTTGGAACAACCGACGGATTAGTCTCTTATCCGGATATCCGTGGGCGAGGCCCCGAGTGTGGGACCCCTGTCCCGCGCGAGAAGCGCTACTTCCGCTGCCAGTACCCCGAATCCGTTGCTCGGTGGGAACAGGGATCTTATAGTTGGTATCAGAGCCTTTGGTTAATAAAGATCAACTGAGAAGACAAATATGTCAAAAATTTGTCAAGAAACACAAAAAGGTTATAATTGTGTGATATAATTCATACAATTTGATATTCAAACTGAAACTCGTAATTTGGTAGTTGGGTCTTCAGATGGAAGTACCGCAATTATATAGAATCCTTGACTTGCTTGAGGCCTAGACATGATAGTAGTTACCTTATAATCCCAAGGGCCGTGACTACCCGTATATACCGAGAGTATACTGCAGCTCTTTACTGACAGTATATACGAGTAAATCTAAGACTTGAAATTATAAGCGTTAATGCTATCTAGATGATGATTTCGAATGTGATTGATATGATTTTTAATTCTGTTTGAGAATGAATGAATTGATTTGGATTCTGATTGAAAATGCTGATTGAAAAATGTTGATTTTTAAAAATTAGTTGAAATATAATGAAACCACAATGAGGGGGAATGGGACGAGTCCCTGTGATGATATTCATAACTAGAATGATGATAACGAATTCAGCAAATCACTATGAGATTAGTGGATTGTGCTGTCAGATTGCTACTGTTAATACTTGACCGGTAGATCAAGTTAAGGGATGTCAAATTGAGAACTTGCTTGACTGAAATTTCCGTGGGGAGGAATGTTCCGAAGGAAACTTTTCGGTCTAATGGACCTTTATCATGTTAAAGATATGAATGATATAAATGAATTGTTATTTAATGATGAGTTCTATATAAGGGATATTTATCCCAGTGTTCTGTTGGGTTGACCAGAATATAAGGAACCCAGAATAAAATTGGATCTTAAGAAAAAGAGCTGTCCTCTACCTTGCGAGATGAGGACATCTCGCACTTTTTAAGTGGGGTAGGATGTAAGATTCCTCCCCAGCCTTCGAGGTATATAGGAGTAAGAATCTCCCTTTCGGATCTTATAATTATTCCCTCTCTAAAATAAAAGAAAGTTTCTGTTTAAAAAAGGAATACCCTTTTCCTAAAATACTTCTCAGGAGTCACGCCTATTTTAAGGATTTAGAACAATGAGTTTAGAAGTGAGAATCGGTGTTTTGGATACCAAGGTTTTGGTTTTCATTCGAGTACGGCCCAAAAGAAGTTCTTTATCTCTTGGGTAGTATAAGAAGTTATCCCCCAGATATTGTGAGCCTTATATCTGAATTCAATGAAAGTAGGTGACTTAGCCTACAAGCTTCTTTTATCTCCTCATCTCAAAATTCTTAATGCCTTCTATAGAAAAATGTGTCAAACACAAATCATGGAAAAACGGTAAAACTTCAGTGGTAAGTTATCGTTGGCTTCTAGGTTACGCTAGCTCCTTCCTTTATATAAGTCGTAACTTTTACTTGTCGCTCACAGTAATCTTACTCCCATCAATCTCCTTTCTTTCTTAATCTCCTTCATGGCTTGGCAACAGGAATTAGTTTTATCCCTGATGATTTCTCACCTTCAAGACGCAAGAGAGTCTGTGAAGAAAGACTTTATAGAACAGTATGAGCGCTCACTTTTTCCTCACCTAGGAACTTCTGTAGCGCAGACCAAATGGCGGACCTATCAAAACATAACTAGGGTAACACCCTGGGGTCAGCAACACTTTCGTAACAATGTCCGCTTGGCCATGGTTATTGAAGCTTTGGGTTTGGGTCCCCGATACTACTGTGTCATGAGATCAAGGCATCTTGGGTTTTCTGAGCGGGTCTTCTTACTGGCATGTTTTCTTCCTCATGAGAAGATATGACTTTACCCCGTTTTTGGCTTGCCTCTCAGAGGTCCTTTTGTTAGATCACCTCATACCACTGAGATAGGTGCGGCAATAACCAGCAGAATCATTCCCATAGATGAGTTACCCTATACTTGTGCAGCTTGTGAAGACTGCTTTTGTGACCATATGATGGACGGACTTATGGAAGTGTAAAGAGTTTCTCTATCTTTACTGTATAAGTTTCGAGAATGAATAAAGTTTAAATCTTGTTCTTATTTTGAATCTTGCTCTCTTTAAGACTTTTCTTGGTGGTTAATCATGATTAAAATTTTTCTCTAAGTCTCATATTCGTGCATCTTGCGAAATTATTCTAGTTTGCGAGATAAGGACATCTCGCGTTTTTTAAGTGGGGTAGAATGTAAGATTCCTCCCCCAACCCCTTTTTGATGTCTAGTATATTCTCCTGTAATCAATTCCTTTTCTGAAATATAAGAGATCTTGTTTGTGACTGTTTTAACCTAGAGGGAGAAAATATTCTAGAGAGAGAATATTCAGATTTTGAATATTTTTGGATAGAAAAATATCTCTTATAATTCAGATGAGTTTCCCTGAAGCAGAAATTTAAAAAGAATTTTCCAATGTGCAATTGGAATTAATTGGAAATAGGTATAAAGAACCTTAGCCTAAGGGTCTAGATTTTCAGAAATCTTTAGACTATGGTCCAATTAAGGTTTCTATGGGCCAATAGCATCAATCCATGTGTAGGGAGGAGATAAATCCAAATTGTAAAAAGAAAATACCCAAAAATGAGTAAATGCTCACATGAGGTGAAGAGTTGAAAATGTACAAGGTTTATTAGTAAAAAACTATGAGCAATATTAAAATGATTCCATTATGACTCATATGTAAGGAAGGAGAGTTCTTTAAAGGAGGTGCATATTTCACATAAGATGAAGAGTTGAAAATGTACAAGGGTTATTAATAAAAAACTATGAGCAATATTAAAAATATGAGATATTTTGGGAATAATGATTTTATTATGACACATATGTAAGGAAGGGGAGTTCTTTAAAGGAGGTGCATATTTCACATAAGATGAAGAGTTGAAAATGTACAAGGTTTATTAGTAAATAAACACATATGTAAGGAAGGGGAGTTCTTTAAAGGAGGTGCATATTTCACATAAGATGAAGAGTTGAAAATGTACAAGGCTTATTAGTAAAAAAAACTATGACACATATGTAAGGAAGAGGAGTTCTTTAAAGGAGGTGCATATTTCACATAAGATGAAGAGTTGAAAATGTACAAGGTTTATTAGTAAAACACTATGAGCAATACAATTTTGACACATATGTAAGGAAGGAGAATTCTTTAAAGGAGGTGCATATTTCACATGCTTGAATGAGTTTTAAACTCATAAAATTTAAGATATTTCATCTCTCCTCTCTCCTCATTCAATTCTAGTTCCAAAAAAGTTAGCTTAATTGACCTAAAAATGGTCAAAAAGTGACCAAACTGACTTGGAAAATTCTAGAATCAGTTTGTTTGGTTAGGAGCTCAAATTTTCCTATAAATAGAAGCCTCCCCTTGTTGAAAAAGGACATAGAGTCTTATGCTTTGTTACTCTACTCCACCTAAGCCAAATTAGATAGAGTCTTATGCCTTGTTACTCTACTCCACCTAAGCCAAATTAGATAGAGTCTTATGCTTTGTTACTCCACTCCACCTAAGCCAAAATATATAGTGTCTTATCCTTGTTACTCTACTCCACCTAAGCCAAAATATATAGTGTCTTATGCTTGTTACTCTACTCCACCTAAGCCAAAATATATAGTGTCTTATGCCTTGTTACTCTACTCCACCTAAGCCAAAATATAGAGTACTCTACTCTACCTAAGCCATGAGCTGTGAATTCACTAGTTTTTGATACTTCTCTCTTTCTTCAATCCCCATTGGTGGCTCCATCAACATACTAAACCAATTGATTGGTTGGGGGCCTCTACCGTGAATAAAGAATCAAGCAAATCATAAGGTAAGTATATTGAATTTTGATCTTTTCTATAATTTCTCAATGATTCTCTCTTCTCAACCCCTCTCAAGCTTGAGAAGCTTAATTGGTATGGTTTTTTAAATGCTATTGAAGTTAATTGGTGAATAGTAGGGAAGAGTTACATAATTTAATAAATGCTATAGAAGTTAATTTCCATTTATGTTTAAATTCAAATGGTTTTTATGTAAATTCTCTTTCTCTCTCTCAAGAAATGGTCATACTCATGACCCATTCTCAATCCAAATGAAGCTTTTCATAAAGCTTTTCCTTAATCCAAGATTAAGCTATGCTTGAGGCCAAATTAATGGCTTTTTGCTATGCTTTTAGTTTATGCACATTGATGATTCAATCCATTATGGATTGATGATCCAATTAGAGACCATTCAAATTGTTTTCTTAATGATTCAATTAGAGACCATTATGGATTGATGATTCAATTAGAGACCATTCTAATTATATCCTTAATGATAAGCTTTATCCCTTAGAAAAAAAAAATTTGAGATTTATCAGTCATAGTAGCGGAGCTATGGCAAAATTTTTATAGAAATTACGCATAAAATAAATTCATTCAAAGCATAAAAAGAGGACTTCCTACCATATTCTAGGAACTATCATCCTAGATTAATTAAAAGAATTTTATTATGCATGGAGATGTGGATGTTTGCATGTAGATGTAGATGTATAGATGTAGATGTGGATGTGGAGGTGGATGGATGCATGTAGATGTAGATGTATAGATGTAGATGTGAATGGAGATGTGGATGTATGCATGTAGATGTAGATGTATAGATGTGGATGTGGATGTATACATGTAAATGTAGATGTATAGATACGGATGTGGATGTGGAGGTGGATGTATACATGTAGATGTAGATGTATAGATGAAGATGTGGATGTGGAGGTAGATGGATGCATGTAGATGTAGATGTATAGATGTAGATGGGAATGGAGATATGGATGTATGCATGTAGATGCAGATGTATAGATGTAGATGTGGACGTGGAGGTGGATGGATGCATGTAGATGTAGATGTATAGATGTAGATGTGAATGGAGATGTGGATGTATGCATGTAGATGTAGATGTATGGAGGTGAATGTGAATGTGGATGTGGATGTATGCATAGAGATGTAGATGTATGCATGTAGATGTGAATGTACGCATATAGATGTGGATGTATGGATGTGAATATACGATATGCGATGTGAGGGAATCTGAAGTGATGAGATAGAAATGATGTGATGGGATGAGTATACATATAAATGGAATATGGAATAAGTAATGTAGATTGATGAGGGATAATGTGGAAAAATGAAAGTTAAAATAGAAATTGTGTTGTAAACTGTTTGTAAATACTGTTTGTAAATGCTGTTTGTAAATGATTGTTTTATGTCAAGAATGCTGGGGGGAGCATTTTGACCGTCTTGTGATTAAAGTCGTGATGGTAAAGTTGCAACTGCTGACGGGGAGTCAATGAAGGACGTCTCGCGTAGCAAGGTCGGCCGAGGTCTTGACCAGCCTCGGTGCGATTAAAATGGTGAGCTTCCGGTACGGTGGATGAGGGGCCAAGGAAGCGGCCTATGCGTGAAGCGCTAGGTTACCTGCGAAGGATCCTAGAGGGTGCTGACCATACGGTGCTCGGGCTCTGGGTTGCCTAGGATACCCACGCGTGCGTCGAGGAAGATATTGGAACAGAGTTGGAGTTGTTTTCTGAAATCGAGCATGGATCTGGTTGATTGACCTTGCTGGTCTTCAATGGATGAGTCCATGGCTCCTTATATGGATCCGTTGGTTGATCTTGCTGATCTTCAACGAGAGTCCATCTTGTTAAGTGATTATATTGCCAAGTATTATGGGCTAGGAACTATCGAAACGGCTCCCGAGCGTTCTAGTTGCCAATGATGCCATAGATACTCTGATGAAGGAATGATGGAAAATTAAGAATCAATTGGATAAATTGGAAGATGGTGATCAATGATACTAGGGTTTTATTAAAGGATTGTTTTAAACTGGTTGAATCTGGTTGAAAAAGGCAATTTCATATTGGGTGTGTCAGTGGTGTGACTAGTTTTATTTTGCATGAACATCCGGCTAGGGGGCCTTGGAACTCTTTTCCTTGGTACCCGGGACAAAACCTAACCAAATTTTTAATTGGATCCCATCACTATAGTGGTTGGGCGGTTGGCTAACCCATGGGATCGGATGGGGTTAGGCTGGACTGATGGATCCGTAAATCGAGACTCAAACTTTTGTTTTTACGATAGAAAAAAAAAAATCCCGGACAGTAATTGTTCTATGGATAGGAATCAACGGCTGTGCCTCTTGAATGGGGAAAAAAGCGTTGATCCCAATGATCCAAGTGCAAGTTTCTTCCTTGAACTGACTAAGTATCTTATAGATGTAATCGGATCATCTCGATCAGAAATGATCTTGACTACGTTAGAGTAAAAAGTTATCTTGGTGGAATCGCCCGTGCTTCCGGTTAAGAAAGTTTTTCCGAGTTCGGTTTTGGAACAACCGACGGATTAGTCTCTTATCCGGATATCCGTGGGCGAGGCCCCGAGTGTGGGACCCCTGTCCCGCGCGAGAAGCGCTACTTCCGCTGCCAGTACCCCGAATCCGTTGCTCGGTGGGAACAGGGATCTTATAGTTGGTATCAGAGCCTTTGGTTAATAAAGATCAACTGAGAAGACAAATATGTCAAAAATTTGTCAAGACACACAAAAAGGTTATAATTGTGTGATATAATTCATACAATTTGATATTCAAACTGAAACTCGTAATTTGGTAGTTGGGTCTTCAGATGGAAGTACCGCAATTATATAGAATCCTTGACTTGCTTGAGGCCTAGACATGATAGTAGTTACCTTATAATCCCAAGGGCCGTGACTACCCGTATATACCGAGAGTATACTGCAGCTCTTTACTGACAGTATATACGAGTAAATCTAAGACTTGAAATTATAAGCGTTAATGCTATCTAGATGATGATTTCGAATGTGATTGATATGATTTTTAATTCTGTTTGAGAATGAATGAATTGATTTGGATTCTGATTGAAAATGCTGATTGAAAAATGTTGATTTTTAAAAATTAGTTGAAATATAATGAAACCACAATGAGGGGGAATGGGACGAGTCCCTGTGATGATATTCATAACTAGAATGATGATAACGAATTCAGCAAATCACTATGAGATTAGTGGATTGTGCTGTCAGATTGCTACTGTTAATACTTGACCGGTAGATCAAGTTAAGGGATGTCAAATTGAGAACTTGCTTGACTGAAATTTCCGTGGGGAGGAATGTTCCGAAGGAAACTTTTCGGTCTAATGGACCTTTATCATGTTAAAGATATGAATGATATAAATGAATTGTTATTTAATGATGAGTTCTATATAAGGGATATTTATCCCAGTGTTCTGTTGGGTTGACCAGAATATAAGGAACCCAGAATAAAATTGGATCTTAAGAAAAAGAGCTGTCCTCTACCTTGCGAGATGAGGACATCTCGCACTTTTTAAGTGGGGTAGGATGTAAGATTCCTCCCCAGCCTTCGAGGTATATAGGAGTAAGAATCTCCCTTTCGGATCTTATAATTATTCCCTCTCTAAAATAAAAGAAAGTTTCTGTTTAAAAAAGGAATACCCTTTTCCTAAAATACTTCTCAGGAGTCACGCCTATTTTAAGGATTTAGAACAATGAGTTTAGAAGTGAGAATCGGTGTTTTGGATACCAAGGTTTTGGTTTTCATTCGAGTACGGCCCAAAAGAAGTTCTTTATCTCTTGGGTAGTATAAGAAGTTATCCCCCAGATATTGTGAGCCTTATATCTGAATTCAATGAAAGTAGGTGACTTAGCCTACAAGCTTCTTTTATCTCCTCATCTCAAAATTCTTAATGCCTTCTATAGAAAAATGTGTCAAACACAAATCATGGAAAAACGGTAAAACTTCAGTGGTAAGTTATCGTTGGCTTCTAGGTTACGCTAGCTCCTTCCTTTATATAAGTCGTAACTTTTACTTGTCGCTCACAGTAATCTTACTCCCATCAATCTCCTTTCTTTCTTAATCTCCTTCATGGCTTGGCAACAGGAATTAGTTTTATCCCTGATGATTTCTCACCTTCAAGACGCAAGAGAGTCTGTGAAGAAAGACTTTATAGAACAGTATGAGCGCTCACTTTTTCCTCACCTAGGAACTTCTGTAGCGCAGACCAAATGGCGGACCTATCAAAACATAACTAGGGTAACACCCTGGGGTCAGCAACACTTTCGTAACAATGTCCGCTTGGCCATGGTTATTGAAGCTTTGGGTTTGGGTCCCCGATACTACTGTGTCATGAGATCAAGGCATCTTGGGTTTTCTGAGCGGGTCTTCTTACTGGCATGTTTTCTTCCTCATGAGAAGATATGACTTTACCCCGTTTTTGGCTTGCCTCTCAGAGGTCCTTTTGTTAGATCACCTCATACCACTGAGATAGGTGCGGCAATAACCAGCAGAATCATTCCCATAGATGAGTTACCCTATACTTGTGCAGCTTGTGAAGACTGCTTTTGTGACCATATGATGGACGGACTTATGGAAGTGTAAAGAGTTTCTCTATCTTTACTGTATAAGTTTCGAGAATGAATAAAGTTTAAATCTTGTTCTTATTTTGAATCTTGCTCTCTTTAAGACTTTTCTTGGTGGTTAATCATGATTAAAATTTTTCTCTAAGTCTCATATTCGTGCATCTTGCGAAATTATTCTAGTTTGCGAGATGAGGACATCTCGCGTTTTTTAAGTGGGGTAGAATGTAAGATTCCTCCCCCAACCCCTTTTTGATGTCTAGTATATTCTCCTGTAATCAATTCCTTTTCTGAAATATAAGAGATCTTGTTTGTGACTGTTTTAACCTAGAGGGAGAAAATATTCTAGAGAGAGAATATTCAGATTTTGAATATTTTTGGATAGAAAAATATCTCTTATAATTCAGATGAGTTTCCCTGAAGCAGAAATTTAAAAAGAATTTTCCAATGTGCAATTGGAATTAATTGGAAATAGGTATAAAGAACCTTAGCCTAAGGGTCTAGATTTTCAGAAATCTTTAGACTATGGTCCAATTAAGGTTTCTATGGGCCAATAGCATCAATCCATGTGTAGGGAGGAGATAAATCCAAATTGTAAAAAGAAAATACCCAAAAATGAGTAAATGCTCACATGAGGTGAAGAGTTGAAAATGTACAAGGTTTATTAGTAAAAAACTATGAGCAATATTAAAATGATTCCATTATGACTCATATGTAAGGAAGGAGAGTTCTTTAAAGGAGGTGCATATTTCACATAAGATGAAGAGTTGAAAATGTACAAGGGTTATTAATAAAAAACTATGAGCAATATTAAAAATATGAGATATTTTGGGAATAATGATTTTATTATGACACATATGTAAGGAAGGGGAGTTCTTTAAAGGAGGTGCATATTTCACATAAGATGAAGAGTTGAAAATGTACAAGGTTTATTAGTAAATAAACACATATGTAAGGAAGGGGAGTTCTTTAAAGGAGGTGCATATTTCACATAAGATGAAGAGTTGAAAATGTACAAGGCTTATTAGTAAAAAAAACTATGACACATATGTAAGGAAGAGGAATTCTTTAAAGGAGGTGCATATTTCACATAAGATGAAGAGTTGAAAATGTACAAGGTTTATTAGTAAAACACTATGAGCAATACAATTTTGACACATATGTAAGGAAGGAGAATTCTTTAAAGGAGGTGCATATTTCACATGCTTGAATGAGTTTTAAACTCATAAAATTTAAGATATTTCATCTCTCCTCTCTCCTCATTCAATTCTAGTTCCAAAAAAGTTAGCTTAATTGACCTAAAAATGGTCAAAAAGTGACCAAACTGACTTGGAAAATTCTAGAATCAGTTTGTTTGGTTAGGAGCTCAAATTTTCCTATAAATAGAAGCCTCCCCTTGTTGAAAAAGGACATAGAGTCTTATGCTTTGTTACTCTACTCCACCTAAGCCAAATTAGATAGAGTCTTATGCCTTGTTACTCTACTCCACCTAAGCCAAATTAGATAGAGTCTTATGCTTTGTTACTCCACTCCACCTAAGCCAAAATATATAGTGTCTTATCCTTGTTACTCTACTCCACCTAAGCCAAAATATATAGTGTCTTATGCTTGTTACTCTACTCCACCTAAGCCAAAATATATAGTGTCTTATGCCTTGTTACTCTACTCCACCTAAGCCAAAATATAGAGTACTCTACTCTACCTAAGCCATGAGCTGTGAATTCACTAGTTTTTGATACTTCTCTC
Organism: Cibotium barometz; assembly: GCF_041138505.1. Taxonomy (NCBI): domain Eukaryota; kingdom Viridiplantae; phylum Streptophyta; class Polypodiopsida; order Cyatheales; family Cibotiaceae; genus Cibotium; species Cibotium barometz. Next base: position 47,975,549 of record NC_141091.1, read on the forward strand.
TTTCTTCAATCCCCATTGGTGGCTCCATCAACATACTAAACCAATTGATTGGTTGGGGGCCTCTACCGTGAATAAAGAATCAAGCAAATCATAAGGTAAGTATATTGAATTTTGATCTTTTCTATAATTTCTCAATGATTCTCTCTTCTCAACCCCTCTCAAGCTTGAGAAGCTTAATTGGTATGGTTTTTTAAATGCTATTGAAGTTAATTGGTGAATAGTAGGGAAGAGTTACATAATTTAATAAATGCTATAGAAGTTAATTTCCATTTATGTTTAAATTCAAATGGTTTTTATGTAAATTCTCTTTCTCTCTCTCAAGAAATGGTCATACTCATGACCCATTCTCAATCCAAATGAAGCTTTTCATAAAGCTTTTCCTTAATCCAAGATTAAGCTATGCTTGAGGCCAAATTAATGGCTTTTTGCTATGCTTTTAGTTTATGCACATTGATGATTCAATCCATTATGGATTGATGATCCAATTAGAGACCATTCAAATTGTTTTCTTAATGATTCAATTAGAGACCATTATGGATTGATGATTCAATTAGAGACCATTCTAATTATATCCTTAATGATAAGCTTTATCCCTTAGAAAAAAAAAATTTGAGATTTATCAGTCATAGTAGCGGAGCTATGGCAAAATTTTTATAGAAATTACGCATAAAATAAATTCATTCAAAGCATAAAAAGAGGACTTCCTACCATATTCTAGGAACTATCATCCTAGATTAATTAAAAGAATTTTATTATGCATGGAGATGTGGATGTTTGCATGTAGATGTAGATGTATAGATGTAGATGTGGATGTGGAGGTGGATGGATGCATGTAGATGTAGATGTATAGATGTAGATGTGAATGGAGATGTGGATGTATGCATGTAGATGTAGATGTATAGATGTGGATGTGGATGTATACATGTAAATGTAGATGTATAGATACGGATGTGGATGTGGAGGTGGATGTATACATGTAGATGTAGATGTATAGATGAAGATGTGGATGTGGAGGTAGATGGATGCATGTAGATGTAGATGTATAGATGTAGATGGGAATGGAGATATGGATGTATGCATGTAGATGTAGATGTATAGATGTAGATGTGGACGTGGAGGTGGATGGATGCATGTAGATGTAGATGTATAGATGTAGATGTGAATGGAGATGTGGATGTATGCATGTAGATGTAGATGTATGGAGGTGAATGTGAATGTGGATGTGGATGTATGCATAGAGATGTAGATGTATGCATGTAGATGTGAATGTACGCATATAGATGTGGATGTATGGATGTGAATATACGATATGCGATGTGAGGGAATCTGAAGTGATGAGATAGAAATGATGTGATGGGATGAGTATACATATAAATGGAATATGGAATAAGTAATGTAGATTGATGAGGGATAATGTGGAAAAATGAAAGTTAAAATAGAAATTGTGTTGTAAACTGTTTGTAAATACTGTTTGTAAATGCTGTTTGTAAATGATTGTTTTATGTCAAGAATGCTGGGGGGAGCATTTTGACCGTCTTGTGATTAAAGTCGTGATGGTAAAGTTGCAACTGCTGACGGGGAGTCAATGAAGGACGTCTCGCGTAGCAAGGTCGGCCGAGGTCTTGACCAGCCTCGGTGCGATTAAAATGGTGAGCTTCCGGTACGGTGGATGAGGGGCCAAGGAAGCGGCCTATGCGTGAAGCGCTAGGTTACCTGCGAAGGATCCTAGAGGGTGCTGACCATACGGTGCTCGGGCTCTGGGTTGCCTAGGATACCCACGCGTGCGTCGAGGAAGATATTGGAACAGAGTTGGAGTTGTTTTCTGAAATCGAGCATGGATCTGGTTGATTGACCTTGCTGGTCTTCAATGGATGAGTCCATGGCTCCTTATATGGATCCGTTGGTTGATCTTGCTGATCTTCAACGAGAGTCCATCTTGTTAAGTGATTATATTGCCAAGTATTATGGGCTAGGAACTATCGAAACGGCTCCTGAGCGTTCTAGTTGCCAATGATGCCATAGATACTCTGATGAAGGAATGATGGAAAATTAAGAATCAATTGGATAAATTGGAAGATGGTGATCAATGATACTAGGGTTTTATTAAAGGATTGTTTTAAACTGGTTGAATCTGGTTGAAAAAGGCAATTTCATATTGGGTGTGTCAGTGGTGTGACTAGTTTTATTTTGCATGAACATCCGGCTAGGGGGCCTTGGAACTCTTTTCCTTGGTACCCGGGACAAAACCTAACCAAATTTTTAATTGGATCCCATCACTATAGTGGTTGGGCGGTTGGCTAACCCATGGGATCGGATGGGGTTAGGCTGGACTGATGGATCCGTAAATCGAGACTCAAACTTTTGTTTTTACGATAGAAAAAAAAAAATCCCGGACAGTAATTGTTCTATGGATAGGAATCAACGGCTGTGCCTCTTGAATGGGGAAAAAAGCGTTGATCCCAATGATCCAAGTGCAAGTTTCTTCCTTGAACTGACTAAGTATCTTATAGATGTAATCGGATCATCTCGATCAGAAATGATCTTGACTACGTTAGAGTAAAAAGTTATCTTGGTGGAATCGCCCGTGCTTCCGGTTAAGAAAGTTTTTCCGAGTTCGGTTTTGGAACAACCGACGGATTAGTCTCTTATCCGGATATCCGTGGGCGAGGCCCCGAGTGTGGGACCCCTGTCCCGCGCGAGAAGCGCTACTTCCGCTGCCAGTACCCCGAATCCGTTGCTCGGTGGGAACAGGGATCTTATAGTTGGTATCAGAGCCTTTGGTTAATAAAGATCAACTGAGAAGACAAATATGTCAAAAATTTGTCAAGACACACAAAAAGGTTATAATTGTGTGATATAATTCATACAATTTGATATTCAAACTGAAACTCGTAATTTGGTAGTTGGGTCTTCAGATGGAAGTACCGCAATTATATAGAATCCTTGACTTGCTTGAGGCCTAGACATGATAGTAGTTACCTTATAATCCCAAGGGCCGTGACTACCCGTATATACCGAGAGTATACTGCAGCTCTTTACTGACAGTATATACGAGTAAATCTAAGACTTGAAATTATAAGCGTTAATGCTATCTAGATGATGATTTCGAATGTGATTGATATGATTTTTAATTCTGTTTGAGAATGAATGAATTGATTTGGATTCTGATTGAAAATGCTGATTGAAAAATGTTGATTTTTAAAAATTAGTTGAAATATAATGAAACCACAATGAGGGGGAATGGGACGAGTCCCTGTGATGATATTCATAACTAGAATGATGATAACGAATTCAGCAAATCACTATGAGATTAGTGGATTGTGCTGTCAGATTGCTACTGTTAATACTTGACCGGTAGATCAAGTTAAGGGATGTCAAATTGAGAACTTGCTTGACTGAAATTTCCGTGGGGAGGAATGTTCCGAAGGAAACTTTTCGGTCTAATGGACCTTTATCATGTTAAAGATATGAATGATATAAATGAATTGTTATTTAATGATGAGTTCTATATAAGGGATATTTATCCCAGTGTTCTGTTGGGTTGACCAGAATATAAGGAACCCAGAATAAAATTGGATCTTAAGAAAAAGAGCTGTCCTCTACCTTGCGAGATGAGGACATCTCGCACTTTTTAAGTGGGGTAGGATGTAAGATTCCTCCCCAGCCTTCGAGGTATATAGGAGTAAGAATCTCCCTTTCGGATCTTATAATTATTCCCTCTCTAAAATAAAAGAAAGTTTCTGTTTAAAAAAGGAATACCCTTTTCCTAAAATACTTCTCAGGAGTCACGCCTATTTTAAGGATTTAGAACAATGAGTTTAGAAGTGAGAATCGGTGTTTTGGATACCAAGGTTTTGGTTTTCATTCGAGTACGGCCCAAAAGAAGTTCTTTATCTCTTGGGTAGTATAAGAAGTTATCCCCCAGATATTGTGAGCCTTATATCTAAATTCAATGAAAGTAGGTGACTTAGCCTACAAGCTTCTTTTATCTCCTCATCTCAAAATTCTTAATGCCTTCTATAGAAAAATGTGTCAAACACAAATCATGGAAAAACGGTAAAACTTCAGTGGTAAGTTATTGTTGGCTTCTAGGTTACGCTAGCTCCTTCCTTTATATAAGTCGTAACTTTTACTTGTCGCTCACAGTAATCTTACTCCCATCAATCTCCTTTCTTTCTTAATCTCCTTCATGGCTTGGCAACAGGAATTAGTTTTATCCCTGATGATTTCTCACCTTCAAGACGCAAGAGAGTCTGTGAAGAAAGACTTTATAGAACAGTATGAGCGCTCACTTTTTCCTCACCTAGGAACTTCTGTAGCGCAGACCAAATGGCGGACCTATCAAAACATAACTAGGGTAACACCCTGGGGTCAGCAACACTTTCGTAACAATGTCCGCTTGGCCATGGTTATTGAAGCTTTGGGTTTGGGTCCCCGATACTACTGTGTCATGAGATCAAGGCATCTTGGGTTTTCTGAGCGGGTCTTCTTACTGGCATGTTTTCTTCCTCATGAGAAGATATGACTTTACCCCGTTTTTGGCTTGCCTCTCAGAGGTCCTTTTGTTAGATCACCTCATACCACTGAGATAGGTGCGGCAATAACCAGCAGAATCATTCCCATAGATGAGTTACCCTATACTTGTGCAGCTTGTGAAGACTGCTTTTGTGACCATATGATGGACGGACTTATGGAAGTGTAAAGAGTTTCTCTATCTTTACTGTATAAGTTTCGAGAATGAATAAAGTTTAAATCTTGTTCTTATTTTGAATCTTGCTCTCTTTAAGACTTTTCTTGGTGGTTAATCATGATTAAAATTTTTCTCTAAGTCTCATATTCGTGCATCTTGCGAAATTATTCTAGTTTGCGAGATGAGGACATCTCGCGTTTTTTAAGTGGGGTAGAATGTAAGATTCCTCCCCCAACCCCTTTTTGATGTCTAGTATATTCTCCTGTAATCAATTCCTTTTCTGAAATATAAGAGATCTTGTTTGTGACTGTTTTAACCTAGAGGGAGAAAATATTCTAGAGAGAGAATATTCAGATTTTGAATATTTTTGGATAGAAAAATATCTCTTATAATTCAGATGAGTTTCCCTGAAGCAGAAATTTAAAAAGAATTTTCCAATGTGCAATTGGAATTAATTGGAAATAGGTATAAAGAACCTTAGCCTAAGGGTCTAGATTTTCAGAAATCTTTAGACTATGGTCCAATTAAGGTTTCTATGGGCCAATAGCATCAATCCATGTGTAGGGAGGAGATAAATCCAAATTGTAAAAAGAAAATACCCAAAAATGAGTAAATGCTCACATGAGGTGAAGAGTTGAAAATGTACAAGGTTTATTAGTAAAAAACTATGAGCAATATTAAAATGATTCCATTATGACTCATATGTAAGGAAGGAGAGTTCTTTAAAGGAGGTGCATATTTCACATAAGATGAAGAGTTGAAAATGTACAAGGGTTATTAATAAAAAACTATGAGCAATATTAAAAATATGAGATATTTTGGGAATAATGATTTTATTATGACACATATGTAAGGAAGGGGAGTTCTTTAAAGGAGGTGCATATTTCACATAAGATGAAGAGTTGAAAATGTACAAGGTTTATTAGTAAATAAACACATATGTAAGGAAGGGGAGTTCTTTAAAGGAGGTGCATATTTCACATAAGATGAAGAGTTGAAAATGTACAAGGCTTATTAGTAAAAAAAACTATGACACATATGTAAGGAAGAGGAATTCTTTAAAGGAGGTGCATATTTCACATAAGATGAAGAGTTGAAAATGTACAAGGTTTATTAGTAAAACACTATGAGCAATACAATTTTGACACATATGTAAGGAAGGAGAATTCTTTAAAGGAGGTGCATATTTCACATGCTTGAATGAGTTTTAAACTCATAAAATTTAAGATATTTCATCTCTCCTCTCTCCTCATTCAATTCTAGTTCCAAAAAAGTTAGCTTAATTGACCTAAAAATGGTCAAAAAGTGACCAAACTGACTTGGAAAATTCTAGAATCAGTTTGTTTGGTTAGGAGCTCAAATTTTCCTATAAATAGAAGCCTCCCCTTGTTGAAAAAGGACATAGAGTCTTATGCTTTGTTACTCTACTCCACCTAAGCCAAATTAGATAGAGTCTTATGCCTTGTTACTCTACTCCACCTAAGCCAAATTAGATAGAGTCTTATGCTTTGTTACTCCACTCCACCTAAGCCAAAATATATAGTGTCTTATCCTTGTTACTCTACTCCACCTAAGCCAAAATATATAGTGTCTTATGCTTGTTACTCTACTCCACCTAAGCCAAAATATATAGTGTCTTATGCCTTGTTACTCTACTCCACCTAAGCCAAAATATAGAGTACTCTACTCTACCTAAGCCATGAGCTGTGAATTCTTTAATAATTCACTAGTTTTTGATACTTCTCTCTTTCTTCAATCCCCATTGGTGGCTCCATCAACATACTAAACCAATTGATTGGTTGGGGGCCTCTACCGTGAATAAAGAATCAAGCAAATCATAAGGTAAGTATATTGAATTTTGATCTTTTCTATAATTTCTCAATGATTCTCTCTTCTCAACCCCTCTCAAGCTTGAGAAGCTTAATTGGTATGGTTTTTTAAATGCTATTGAAGTTAATTGGTGAATAGTAGGGAAGAGTTACATAATTTAATAAATGCTATAGAAGTTAATTTCCATTTATGTTTAAATTCAAATGGTTTTTATGTAAATTCTCTTTCTCTCTCTCAAGAAATGGTCATACTCATGACCCATTCTCAATCCAAATGAAGCTTTTCATAAAGCTTTTCCTTAATCCAAGATTAAGCTATGCTTGAGGCCAAATTAATGGCTTTTTGCTATGCTTTTAGTTTATGCACATTGATGATTCAATCCATTATGGATTGATGATCCAATTAGAGACCATTCAAATTGTTTTCTTAATGATTCAATTAGAGACCATTATGGATTGATGATTCAATTAGAGACCATTCTAATTATATCCTTAATGATAAGCTTTATCCCTTAGAAAAAAAAAATTTGAGATTTATCAGTCATAGTAGCGGAGCTATGGCAAAATTTTTATAGAAATTATGCATAAAATAAATTCATTCAAAGCATAAAAAGAGGACTTCCTACCATATTCTAGGAACTATCATCCTAGATTAATTAAAAGAATTTTATTATGCATGGAGATGTGGATGTTTGCATGTAGATGTAGATGTATAGATGTAGATGTGGATGTGGAGGTGGATGGATGCATGTAGATATAGATGTATAGATGTAGATGTGAATGGAGATGTGGATGTATGCATGTAGATGTAGATGTATAGATGTGGATGTGGATGTATACATGTAAATGTAGATGTATAGATACGGATGTGGATGTGGAGGTGGATGTATACATGTAGATGTAGATGTATAGATGAAGATGTGGATGTGGAGGTAGATGGATGCATGTAGATGTAGATGTATAGATGTAGATGGGAATGGAGATATGGATGTATGCATGTAGATGTAGATGTATAGATGTAGATGTGGACGTGGAGGTGGATGGATGCATGTAGATGTAGATGTATAGATGTAGATGTGAATGGAGATGTGGATGTATGCATGTAGATGTAGATGTATGGAGGTGAATGTGAATGTGGATGTGGATGTATGCATAGAGATGTAGATGTATGCATGTAGATGTGAATGTACGCATATAGATGTGGATGTATGGATGTGAATATACGATATGCGATGTGAGGGAATCTGAAGTGATGAGATAGAAATGATGTGATGGGATGAGTATACATATAAATGGAATATGGAATAAGTAATGTAGATTGATGAGGGATAATGTGGAAAAATGAAAGTTAAAATAGAAATTGTGTTGTAAACTGTTTGTAAATACTGTTTGTAAATGCTGTTTGTAAATGATTGTTTTATGTCAAGAATGCTGGGGGGAGCATTTTGACCGTCTTGTGATTAAAGTCGTGATGGTAAAGTTGCAACTGCTGACGGGGAGTCAATGAAGGACGTCTCGCGTAGCAAGGTCGGCCGAGGTCTTGACCAGCCTCGGTGCGATTAAAATGGTGAGCTTCCGGTACGGTGGATGAGGGGCCAAGGAAGCGGCCTATGCGTGAAGCGCTAGGTTACCTGCGAAGGATCCTAGAGGGTGCTGACCATACGGTGCTCGGGCTCTGGGTTGCCTAGGATACCCACGCGTGCGTCGAGGAAGATATTGGAACAGAGTTGGAGTTGTTTTCTGAAATCGAGCATGGATCTGGTTGATTGACCTTGCTGGTCTTCAATGGATGAGTCCATGGCTCCTTATATGGATCCGTTGGTTGATCTTGCTGATCTTCAACGAGAGTCCATCTTGTTAAGTGATTATATTGCCAAGTATTATGGGCTAGGAACTATCGAAACGGCTCCTGAGCGTTCTAGTTGCCAATGATGCCATAGATACTCTGATGAAGGAATGATGGAAAATTAAGAATCAATTGGATAAATTGGAAGATGGTGATCAATGATACTAGGGTTTTATTAAAGGATTGTTTTAAACTGGTTGAATCTGGTTGAAAAAGGCAATTTCATATTGGGTGTGTGAGTGGTGTGACTAGTTTTATTTTGCATGAACATCCGGCTAGGGGGCCTTGGAACTCTTTTCCTTGGTACCCGGGACAAAACCTAACCAAATTTTTAATTGGATCCCATCACTACAGTGGTTGGGCGGTTGGCTAACCCATGGGATCGGATGGGGTTAGGCTGGACTGATGGATCCGTAAATCGAGACTCAAACTTTTGTTTTTACGATAGAAAAAAAAAATCCCGGACAGTAATTGTTCTATGGATAGGAATCAACGGCTGTGCCTCTTGAATGGGGAAAAAAGCGTTGATCCCAATGATCCAAGTGCAAGTTTCTTCCTTGAACTGACTAAGTATCTTATAGATGTAATCGGATCATCTCGATCAGAAATGATCTTGACTACGTTAGAGTAAAAAGTTATCCTGGTGGAATCGCCCGTGCTTCCGGTTAAGAAAGTTTTTCCGGGTTCGGTTTTGGAACAACCGACGGATTAGTCTCTTATCCGGATATCCGTGGGCGAGGCCCCGAGTGTGGGACCCCTGTCCCGCGCGAGAAGCGCTACTTCCGCTGCCAGTACCCCGAATCCGTTGCTCGGTGGGAACAGGGATCTTACATAGAATATTATAGGAATTCCTCTTTTTTGCATTATTAAAATTACGCATAAAAATAAGATTTATCTTTTTTCTAAAAAATTTTACCATAGCTTCACTGCAATTATTGATAATGTTCAATTTTCTATTTTAAATTTAATACTTGTAATGGAAATATGATAGAAACTCTTCTTTTAGACTAAAATTAAATTATGCATATATAACATAATTATAATCATAATTATAAGCATAATTATGAATAAATCTCTTGATTATTCTAAAATAACCATTTCTCATTTCTAAAAATGTTAGCATAACCCTCTTTCAGTTTAGAACAAGTTAATATGATTTTTCTTACTCCTAATCAAGCTAAAAAGAATTAACCATCATTTTTACTAGATTAAAAAAATCATGAAAATATCTAAACTCTTTCTCTTGCTTATCAAGCCTAGAGTTTTGATTAAAATAAAGAGATTATCATTGAGAATCATCCTTCTAACAAGGATCTAACCATAAAGATGATTAATCTTTCCAAAAGAGAGATTTTCTTAAATAAAACATTATAATTAAGCATAAAGACTAGCATTAATCTAATTAAACATTATGAATCATTGGAAAACTTGATTTGAAGAGAAAACCATTCCATTGAAAGCTTCTCAAGCTTTAGAGGGGTTGACAAGAAGAAAATCATATTGAGAGGAATAGAAAAAACCATTAAATTAGGGTTTACCTTTGATTTTGACTTGATTCTTTGGATAGAAGTGAAGCCCACAAGCAAGTCCTTGGCCATCAAGAGGGGAAGGGTAATCTCCAAGAGAGGATGAAGAATAGAGAAGCTCCAAAGCTCCCAAAAATAGAGGCAAAATAGAGGGATAATAGAATTACACTAAAATGAAGATAATACTGGCATGTAATTACTTAAAGATGAAAATACAAAGGAATGAGGGTCTATTTATAGCAGTCGGAGACCACTAACCAAGTCCAACTGGGTTCTAGATGCTTCCAGCCTCAATTTGACCCAATTTGGACAAGTTTTGGACCAGTTTGGCTCCCTTTTTTATTGAGTTTACGGGAGGAGAGATGAAATATCTTGATTTTTTTGATAAAAAAGACACCTACTTGATGGGGCTCTCCCTCCTTACTAAGGTGTCAAAACTTCATCATTTTACTTAAAATATCCTAATTTTTAACTAATAAACAGTACTCAGTCAATTCTTCATCTTATGTGAGCATTTAGTCATTTTTGGGCCATTTTCTTTTATTCATTGTATTTTTGTCATCCCAACACTTGGATTAATCCTATTGGCCCTTTGGAACCTTCTTTGGACCTTAATCAAAAATTTCTAAAAATGTGGACCCTTAGGCTAAGGTCTCTAATATACATATTCAATTAATTCCTAATGCACGTTGGAAAATTCATTTTGAACTTCTGTTTTAGAGGGGAATTCATCTTAGATATTAGGAGAAATTTTGTATCGAGAAATATCTCAATTTTGAATTACCTCTCTCTAGAACATTATCTCTCTCTAGGCCAAGGGAAAACAATATTTTCTTGCATTTTGAAATAGGGGATGATTGCAAAGACTGAAGGGAAGCTTCTTACACCTTTATATTGCAAAAGCTGGAGGGAGGACTTTTACAATGGTGACATCTTCCAGTTCATCACCCAAATCAGCCAATAAGATTCATATTCTGCTCCAAAGGTGTCATCATAGGCTTACAACATGTCATTTCATACTTTGCTAACATGTCTAAGACATACTGCCTTTGCACCAACCATATACCGTTAGATTTCCTGATCACCTCAATACCAAGAAAGAATCTGAGTTCACCTAAATCCTTCATATCAAACTGTGTGCTTAAAGATGTCTTCACATCCTCAATGTCTTTCCCATGATCACCTGTCACTCAATCAAGTCATCCACATAAATAACTATCACAACCAATCCATTCTATGTCTTCTTCACATAAAGTGAAGAATCTAAGTTTCCCACATGAAAATCAATGCTCATAAGATACTTGCTTATTTTGTCACTCCAAGCTCTTGGTGCCTGCTTTAAACCATACAATGCTTTCTTCAATCTGCATACACATGTGAGATACTTAGGGTGTACATACCCCTCTGGCTGCTCCATAAATACTTCCTCTTGTAGATCACCATTAAGGAAGGCATTCTTCACATCCATTTGAAACAGATTCCATCCACGAGAATCAGCCACCATAGATACCACAGACCAACTGTAGCCATCTTAGCCATTGGGCTAAATGTCTCATCATAATCCAAACCATGTGTCTGTGCATATCCTTTTGCAACTAACCTTGCGTTATGCCTCTCTATTGAACCATCTGATTTACACTTGACTTTGTAAACCCATTTATAGCCAATCACATTCTTGCCATTTGGCAAATCTACCAAATTCCACGTGTCATTATGCACCAAGGCATCCATCTCCTCATGTCTCCTTCCAATAGCCTCTTCAAAACATGATGGCTCTACATGCTTTACCACTAATGTCATATATGCATAATGCATAACATAACCCCTATATGTCAACCTCTACTATGGGTATCTCACTCTCTGTGATCTCCTCACTGGTTGTGGCTCACTATTACTACGAGCTTCATGTGCTCTAGCATGTGGTGGCACGTACCTGTCATTTCTAACACTTGGAGTTCTTATTTTTTAAATCCCTAATTCTTCATCAAGGGTTTCTGATCTTGATGAATCAGAACCTGTAGTACCAATGCTAATACCTTCCACTTTCTTCTTTCCTTTGTACACAACACTACTCTCAGTGCTCACATCATCATGTCTCAATCTTCCTAACCATGGACTGACATTATCACTGGATGACTCAAGTGGTACACTCATACTCGTAGATTCCTGCATAGGAAGATTGACATCCTCATTTGCATCTATGTCATCAACTATGACATTCTCACTTTCTTTGTACCAAGTTCCCATCTCATCCAAGATCACATCTTTGCTAATGACAACCTGCTTTGTCATCACTGGATTATAGCATTTGTATGCTTTTCTCTCTTGCGCATACCCAATGAAAACACATTTTTCAGCCTTTGGATCCAATTTCCTTCTTCTCTCATCTGGTACATGAACATTTGCAACACATCCAAAGACTTTCAAGTGAACAATATCCGGCCTAAATCTTGTCATCCTTATAATAGGTGTACTCTCATGTATAGCTGCACGGTAGGAGTCTTGTTCAACAAGTACACTGCAGTAGCACATGCTTCTGCCCAAAAATAATTTGGCATAGACTTCGCATTAAGCATATGTCTTGCAATCTCACCAATGATCTGGTTTTTCCTCTCAACAACACCATTCTACTGAGGTGTGCACCTGCATGTAGTTTGTCTTCTTATCTCATGCTCTCTCAAGAAGGCATCAAATGCATGTAATGTGTACTCACCACCACCATTTGTCCTCAAAAACTTAATCCATTGTGACCATACTATTTTTCCACCAATGCTTTGAAGTCAATAAACTTCCCAAGTACTTCACTCTTCTCTTTCAAGAAGTAAATCCAAGTCATCTTGTTGTAATCATCAATAAATGTGACATAATACCTGCAACCATTGATAGTTGGAGTTTTTGCTGGACCCCATATGTCACTGTGAATGATTTCCAATGGTCTTTTGCTGATTTGACCATCTTTTGGAAATGGCAACCTTTCCTGCTTCCCGAATCTACATGCTTCACATATATGATTACTACCATCATATTTGAATCTGGGCTTGAACCTAGGCAAACCACGAACTATACCTTTTTCTTGCATAGATTTTAGCTTTTGAATATTCACATGCCCAACTCTCTTATGCCAAATATCAATGTCTAGCATAACCCCTTGACTTTTTGAAAACATGGTAGAATTCAACTCTAGAATGCCTACACTTAATTTGAAAAATCTACCTTCTTTCTCCCCCTTTGCATTTTTGAAGTCCCTTTGCTTGAAACCATTTTTGAAGTCCTCAACAAAATAGCCATGTTAATTGAACCTGACTTGCATTCCTTGATCCACCATTTGACCAACCAATGTAAGAATCTTTGTAATTGTTGGCACATACAACACATCTGACATGGCTTTTACTTTGCCATCATGCATATGCAATGGCACTAGTGGGGTCAGGAGGTAAGGTGGCCGCTGAAGTGCCACGTGGAAGCAAAGGCCGGCTGAAGGGCCATGTGGAAGCAAAGGCTGGCTGTAGCAGAAGAAAGAGCAGGCTGTGTGGCTGACTGTAAGCGAGGCGAAGGTCGACGGCAGGGCCAGAAGGAGGCGAGGCAAAAATAAAGCCGTTGAAGGCGGTGAAGAAGACGAGAAGATGAAGTGGTAGCGCTGACTGGCCGGCAGTTGTGAAGGGCCGTGAAGAGGTGGCGGCAAAGGTTGACAAAGGCAGGCTGCATGTGAAGGCAAGTAGCCACAGCAGCTGCGAAGAAGGCAAGAAGGACGTGAAGGAGGCGAGCAGGGAACGTGTGGCGACGAGAGGCGGGTGCGAAGGCTGGCCGGCTCTGCAGGGCCAGAGGGCAAAGGCTCCAAGCATCAAACTCCTAACTGAAGAGCAGGAGTAAATCCTTCATCAAACTGTGGAGCGCTGTGATTTTGGCGCCAACGGAGAAAGAGGCAGCTCTGGAGGTGAGCTGGCCATTGAAGGCGGAGGTGAGCTGGCCGTTGAAGGCGGTGAGTTTCAGCTGCTGCTTTGCAGGCGAAGCGGAGGTGAGCTGGTCGTTAAAAGCGGAAGAGGAGCGAGGAGGCGAAGCAGAAGGTGCCGACGCACGATCCGGAGGCGATAAGGCAGATAAGGTTAGTATTTTTTTTATTTTTTATTTTTTGTTAATTTTCATGTTTTTTGCATTTAATAATAATAATAATAATAATAAAACAATAAAATAATAAAAATATTTTTTTTAAAAAAAAAGAGAGAAAAAATAAAAATTCTGTAAATTATGTGTTTTATTTTGAGTCCATATTACCTACATATTTTGCATTTTTTTAAAAAAATTTTGTAATTTTTTTGCATAATTAGTGTAATTTACATAATTAGTATTTTTTAGCGTAATTCGTATTTTTGTGTAATTAGTAAAAAAGTAAAAAAAATCAAAAAATTGGAATGTTAAGGGACCTTAAGATCAAGGTTCTGGGATACAAGGTAAAACATACCTTCATTATAATGGATTTCTCCAAGCATCCTATGTCATATCAAATGATCTTAGGACGTCCTTTCATGAGGGAAGCACAAATGGTACATGACTAGTCGAAAAACCATGTCTACCTACAATTCTAGGACCAACCACTAAGCACTTGAGCTTAGAGCTTCCAGTCACGCATACAATAACTGTAGAGTGTTTGTGCTTATCACATCTTCCACAAACTTAAAAGAAATTAAGACTTCTTGACAGACTATTTGACAAACTAAATGACGGCGCTGGTGACAAATGGATTGACAACTGAATTGACAAGTAGATTGACAAAGAGATTAACACATTACATCTTGCATTCAGAAATCTGCCCAAAAAAACTACACAGAGAATCTGCCATTAAAACATCTTTCTTCTCCATCTTTTCCTCTAACCACCAAGAACTACCCCATAGATAAAAACTCCCACGACTTCTAACTTCCATCCAGTTCCAAAAGACACTTTTCATTACATCCGATTATGACAAACTTAAAGACAAAAAAGTACTCAAAAAGAGTATCTAATGTTTAACCTTAAACACTTGGCACAGCTCGGTGGCTTGAGCCGTAGGCTGACTTCGGATCCACAATCCCTTGATCCGGATTATTTTGCGCTTTATCCTTCTCAGTACTTGCATCTTGAATTGTCACTTCAACTTCCAACTTCTTTGTCTTCTCAGCTTCTGGCTCTGCCTCTAGAAGAACAACAGTATTCACCTGAAGCTCATCCTGCTTGTCTGCCTTTGCTTTAACTCCTGATCCTTCCCCCTCAAACTCCAACTGCACCACATTGACCTTTCGCTCCGCTTCCAACTGCTGCTGCAAATCTGCCACAGTCCGCTTCAGCTCCTCATTTTCATTTCGAACACGCTTATCGTCGGCAGCTTCGAACCACATTCTGAATTTATCAATGGGGTCCCCCAAATGTTCTTCAAACATGCGGCTGGCATGACTCCATAATTTTTTGAGTATATTGCTGCACCTCTTTCTTTAACTCTTCCAAATCTGCCTTAGCCACCAGCACACCTGTAACAGATTGCCCCTCCAAGACTGCTTTCTCCATGCTGATCAACGGAGTCAGTCTGTTTATCAGAAAAGTATTATCCCACATAAGCTCCACCTGTCTTCAAAGGACTTGAACTGCACATCAATGGTCATTTTTAAGCCATTTGCCCAACTACCAAATTCCATAGCTGCTTGCAACACTTCCTCCATCTTCCCTTGCATCTGCTCATTTAATTTTGACAATTCTTGCTCAAGCTGAGCGTTTTCTTTTCCTGCTACATCCAACTAATCCTTAAGAAACTGGATCTGCCTTTCTAATACTCCCAACTGCTCTGAATTCACTTTTTGACCCTCCAAAGACACAAGCATTGCCTCTTGATTATTAATAAATCTGCCTAACTCCGCCAGGCTATTAATAGCCTCATTTGCAGTAAATACCCCAGGAAGATTGACATTAGCCCAACTCTGTGACATCAGAGGTTTGGACACAAATTGAAATGGCTTCTGTTCCCCCAACTTTTTTGGAATGAAGGGGAAAGTCTTGGCCTTTGACCCTACATGAGGCACACTTGGCAAAGAACAAAACAGTGTAGACTTACTTGCTCCCCCTTGCACTCCGGAGTCACCCAAGTTATGTGATTTGCTGGCTTTTGCTTTGAACCCGATGGAGATCTGTACTCCAACTTCCGCTTCTTAGCCTCCTTTGACAGCGTTACCACCGGTCCCACAGGTACCTGCAACACATGACTAAAAATACCCCCCAAATATGGGACAAGCTTTGTCAGGGATGGTGATCTCCTCTTATCTTTGAACTCCGCAATCTGTAGTCTCTCAAAAAGAAATGAGGCCCAGTCAATGTGAACCCCGCGCTCTGCATTCCATAACGGTGCAAACGCCTCTTTGGACATGTATGCTGTCTTTGCCAGCAAACGCCTCTTTGGACATGTATGCTGTCTTTACCAGCAAACAGATTTTATCCAAGTACCAAAACAGATGCTTGCTCCTCACTTTTTCTGCATTCCTCACCATATAGTAACCCCTGGTGCCCTGTGGCAGCCCAACCTCCCCTTTCATGATAGACTCCGTAATCTTCTTCAGCTTTGCACCCTGTTGATTAGGCAACTTAAACACCTCAGCCATTAATTACGGCGTTACCTCTTTATCATCAGTGATGTAGCCCCTGTTTTCCCTCAAATGCTGCATCTGCTATTCTGCATAAGGATTGTGCTGCCATGCAGACCAAGGCAACTGTGCAAATTCAAACAATCCAATCCGCTTCAGCCAAACCTTCGTCTCATCTGCATGCAAATCAATACCTTCATCTGACTCCGTGTCGCGACTCTGGGCTTCTGATACATTGTCGGCTTCATCATCATCTTCAATCACCTGCACAGCGACCCGCGGCATCTTCAATTCCTCCAAAGCGACCTTCATCGAACGCGTCTGCGGCATAAGATCACTTCCTTGGTCCTGGGGCTGCATGAAGACTTTCTTCCTCAAACTCTCAGAGAACATCTTGAACAGGACACAGAAATTGCTCAAAAATACCAAGCTTCCACACACTTTGATTTGGACTAGTCGGGCACGTCGACCCTTCGCAGGTTTATCATGGTGCTCCTTACAATAAAATAATCAACTTTTATGCATACCTCTATGCATGAAATTCAATTATGATAAAAGTCATACTTTTATAATAAAATAATCAACCTTTATGCATACCTCTATGCATGAAATTCAAATATGATAAAAGACACACTTTTATAATAAAATAATCAACTTTTATGCATACCTTTATGCATGAAATTCAAATATGATAAAAGTAACACTTTGGATATAAAAATTTATCCATTATGTATACTTCTATGCCTGAAATAAAAATGATAAAAGTAACACTTTTGATATAAAAATTTATCCTTTATACATACTTCTATGCATGAAAATAAAAATGATAAAAATAACACTTTTGATATAAATATTTATCCTTTATGCATACTTCTATGCATGAAAATAAAAATTGATAAAAATAACACTTTTGATATAAAAATTTATCCATTATGCATACTTCTATGCATGAAAATAAAAATGATAAAAGTAACACTTTTGATATAAAAATTTATCCATTATGCATACTTCTATGCATGAAAATAAAATAATAAAAATAACACTTTTGATATAAAAATTTATCCATTATGCATACTTCTATGCATGAATTAAAAATGGTAAAAATAACACTTTTGATATAAAAACTTATCCTTTATGCATGATATTAAAATTCAATTTCTCCATGATTATAATGAAATTCTTTAAATTAATCTAGGATGATAATTCCTAGAATATGGTAGGAAGTCCTCTTTTTATGCTTTGAATGAAATTATTTTATGCATAATTTTTATAAACATTTTGCCATAGCTCCGCTGCTATGACTGATAAATCTCAATTTTTCTAAGGGAAAAAGCTTATTATTAAGGAAATAATTAAAATGATCTCTAATTGGATCATTAATCTATAATGGATTGAATCATCAATATACATAAACTAAAAGCATAGAAAAAAGCCATTAATTTGGCCTCAAGCATAGCTTAATCTTGGGTTAAGGAAAAGCTTGATTTGGATTGAGAATGGGTCATGAGTATGACCATTTCTTGAGTGAGAGAGAGAAATTACATAAAAACCATTAGAATTTAAAACATAAATGAAAATTAACTTCAATAGCATTTATTAAATTATGTAACTCTTCACTACTATTCACCAATTAACTTCAATAGCATTTAAAAAACCATACCAATTAAGCTTCTCAAGCTTGAGAGGGGTTGAGAAGAGAGAAACTTTGAGATATTATAGAAAAGATCAATATTCACTAATTACCTTACAAATTGCTTGATTCTTTGTTCACGGTAGAGGCCCGCAAACCAATCAATTGGTTAAGTATGTTGATGGAGCCACCAATGGGGATTGAAGAAAGAGGGAAACTCCAAAAACTAGTGAATTATTAATGAATTCATAGTTCTTGGCTTAGGTGGAGTAGAGTAACGATGCATAAACACTATATATTTTTCAACAAGGGGGAGGCTTCTATTTATAGGAAAAATTGAGCTCCTAACCAAACAAACTGATTCTAGAATTTTCTAAATCAGTTTGGTCAATATTTGACCATTTTTAGGTCAGTTAAGCTAACTTTTTGGAACTAGACTTGAATGAGGAGAGAGGAGAGATGAAATATCTCAATTTTTATGAGTTTAAAACTCATTCAAGCATGTGAAATATGCACCTCCTTTAAAGAACTCCCCTTCCTTACATATGTGTCATAATGGAATCATTTTAATATTGCTCATAGTTTTTTACTAATAAACCTTGTACATTTTCAACTCTTCATCTTATGTGAAATATGCACCTCCTTTAAAGAACTCCCCTTCCTTACATATGTGTCATAATGGAATCATTTTAATATTGCTCATAGTTTTTTACTAATAAACCTTGTACATTTTCAACTCTTCATCTTATGTGAAATATGCACCTCCTTTAAAGAACTCCCCTTCCTTACATATGTGTCATAATGGAATCATTTTAATATTGCTCATAGTTTTTTTTACTAATAAACCTTGTACATTTTCAACTCTTCATCTTATGTGAAATATGCACCTCCTTTAAAGAACTCCCCTTCCTTACATATGTGTCATAATGGAATCATTTTAATATTGCTCATAGTTTTTTACTAATAAACCTTGTACATTTTCAACTCTTCATCTTATGTGAGCATTTACTCATTTTTGGGTATCTTCTTTTACAAATTGGATTTATCTCCTCTCTACACATGGATTGATGCTATTGGCCCATAGGAACCTTAATTGGACCATAATCCAAAAATTTCTGAAAATCTAGACCCTTAGGCTAAGGTCCTTTATACACATTTCCAATTAATTCCAATTGCACATTGGAAAATTCTTTTTGAATTTCTGTTTCAGGAAAATTCATCTTAATTATAAGAGATATTTTTCTATCCAAAAGTATTCAAAATCTAAATATTCTCTCTCTAGAATATTTTCTCTCTCTAGGTTAAAATAGTTAGAAACAAGGTCTTTATATTTCTGAAGAGGGATTGATTACAGGGAAAGATACTAGACATCAAAAAGGGAGTGGGGGAGGGATCTTACAATTGTACTATACACCCTGAGACAAAGCATGTTATGCCAGTTCCTATCAACAAAGTAGGAAAATTATGTGAGGATGATCAGGGAAATGCTACCCTCCCATTAGAAGTGCGAAAAGTAGCTTCAATTGCAATACTTGACAGTGGTGCAAGAGTAGGCATTGTGACAAGGTCCATTTGGGAAAAGTGGGGCAAACCAGCTATTAGGAGTACCAGGATGCGCTTGCAGCTAGCAGATGGAAGCTTAGAACATCCCATTGGGCTGCTAGAGAACATATTGGTCACCACATGTGGGATTGAATATGAGCACACCTTTGTAGTAGTGGATTTTGGAAAACATCCAAACTATGAAGTGATATTGGGTAGACCATTCATGCAACAATTTCAAATGATTCAAGATTGGGGATACAATTATTTATACCTCCAACATGATTCTGTTATCACAAGGGTCAACCTAAAGAATCACTCATATCGTGATGTAACAAGGTCTCCAATAGATGAGTTTGATTCTGCTTCATCTAAGGGCTCAAGAGTTACATTGTCAGATGGGCGAGAAGATCTGTGGATATGTGGAGCCTCATGTAAGGATTTCAACACTGAGAGACTTAAGGGTAATCGAAGTGTATCAGATGAGGCATACATTCCACAACCCTTCCCTGAGCACTTAATTGATCCCCTAGAATGGAGTCATGTCCTTGCAACATTATCGACATGTGTTTTACCTAAACCAATTCAATTTTGTGACCCAGATGGATATGACATTATTCCTATATGAATGGTACAACCACGTGACCTTTAGATGATTTGTACTATGGGAATGCATCCACAACAGCACTGCATGTAGAGGAAGTCTCAGTGGAGGATTTAACACTCGAATCTGCTAATGATGCTGATAAGGAAGATGGATGGGACTCTGATTTTGATAATGATGTGATAATCCCTGAGGAAGAGTTAGGAAAGGCATGCCTACTCTTGAGAGGAAGGGAGGTTCAAGTAGAGATCCCTCGAAGCCGACCTAAACGTAAATGCTGTAAGAACCATAAGAGAATCCGTAAACAAGATGAGAGGGAATGACGTGAGAGAATACAAAAAGAAAACGAGGAGTTTAAGAATGAACACTCTCAACCACCACCTCACTTCTCAGGAAAGAATGGATATCTATACTATGTCCAAGCACAAGATAGTATCAAGACCAAGTAAAACGATTAGATGGACTCCAACCAGGAGAAAAGCTAAAAATTGTTAGCAAAAATCGCAAAAAAACAAAGAGACCAAAACAAAAACTCAAGACTCAAACAAATTCAAAAGAGAGTGTCAAAAGTGCAAAGATAACAGTTGAACAAAAAACTCTGATGCAAGATTGCAAAAGAGAGCTTAAAACCGCATGGTCTTCAGTTAGTGATGTCTCAAGTGGACAAGAACAAGGTCTCAATGTTCCCCCTAACTTCACACAGTACACTCTTCAAGATCGGAAGATTGTTCTTCAACAGCCCATGCGACAAAAGCCAAGCATGCCAGGGGTTTCATATGATGGTCCAGAAGATGCAAAAAAAATTGATATCGCTAAGCCAGGAGAAGAGCCTCGCTATGTGTGGATTGCCACAGACTTGTCCTTAGATGAGGAGAAGTTATTAATTCAAATAATAAAGGAGTATCGCGACGTTTTTGCTTGGAGTTATAAAGACCTCAAAGGAGTTGATCCAAGCATATGTCAGCACACAATTCCATTGCGAGAGGATGCAAAGACTTCCAAGCAACGTCCTTATACTTACAATGAGAATTTTGCACAAAAGATAAAAGAAGAAATAGACAAGCTCTTGGAGGCAGAATTTATCTATGAGATTGAACACACTGAATGGGTCTCCCCTATTGTAGTGGTGCCCAAGAAAAATGGAAAACTTCGAGTATGTGTAAACCTCAAGAAGGTAAATGCAGCTACTGTACGTGATCATTACCCACTTCCAATCACAGATCATGTTTTGGAATGAGTTGCAGGGAAAAAGGCATATAGTTTCTTGGATGGATTCTCCGGTTACAATCAAGTGTCAATTGATCCAAAGGATCAACACAAGACAGCCTTTGCTACTGAAGATGGCATTTTTGCCTATTGTGTTATGCCATTTGGTCTAACAAATACACCTGCAACCTTTCAGTGGTTGATGAGTCATGTATTCAAGGAGTACCTTAGGCTATTTCTTGAGATCTTCATGGATGATTTATGTGTTCACTCACAAGAGTGTGATGATCATATAGAACACCTCAGACTTGTGTTTCAAAAATGTCAAGTTTATCGTATATGCTTGAATCCTGACAAGTGCAAATTCATGGTAAGACAAGGGAAAATTTTGGGCCATATTGTTTCTCGCAATGGGATTTCAACAGATATGGATAAAATTGATGTCATTGTCTCATTACCTTGGCCTATCAACCCTAAAGGGGTACAAATATTCATGGGACATTGTGGCTATTATCGTCGATTCATCTACATGTACGCTGTCCTAGCCAGACCATTATATGCTCTTCTTGTAAAGTTTAATTAGACTAACGAGTGTGAATAATCCTTTGAAAAGTTGAAGCAAGCATTAGTGACTGCACCCAACTTACGGGCACCAGATTGGAATCAAATCTTTCATGTCCATATTGATGCTTCAAACTTTGCAATTGGATGTATTTTGGCTCAATCGGGAGAACATAATAAGGATTCCCCAATCTCATATGCTAGTCGACAGTTGAACAATGCTGAGAAGAATTATACCACAACAGAAAGAGAAGGTTTGTCCATGATATATGTAGTGAAAAAGTTTCGCCATTACCTTTTGGCAAACAAATTTATATTTTTTGTGGACCATCAAGCACTGCTATATTTGGTGAATAAGCCTTGTGCAACTGGAAGGATTGTGAGGTGGTTTGTCATCCTTCTTGAGTTTGATTTTGAAGTGGCAGTCCGAAAAGGAACAACTCATCTTAGGGCAGATCATTTGTCTTGAATCACCTCTGGCGAAGCTCCTGTGGGTGTGGATGATGATATGTTAGTTTCAACACTTTTCCCTGTAGAGACAGCTCCTAAATGGTCTAAACCCATCTTAGAAATTTTGACAAGTGGGCAGATACAACTAGCGGGTCCTAATGTGGACCTATGGCGACCATTCAAGTTAATCTCAGGGAGATTATATCGTCAGGGTAATGATGGAGTGTTGCGGCTTATACCTAACCCTGACCAGTATGAGGAGATCTTGGAATGGGCACATGAGGGTATCGGTGGAATCCATGCATCAGCTACTACTTGTGTGCAACATATATCTCAGGATGGGCAATGGTGGCTTACCATGCATGCAGATGCTGAAAAATTTGTTCGTAACTATGCTTCATGTCAATTTCAATAGCCAATTTATAATGTCACATTATTCCAAATTTCAACTGCACCAAGTTGGAGTAAGTATATTGTGGACTATCTTCAGCATGGTCATACTGATCGAAAAATTCCTAAATATCGAAAGCATGCTATTGAAGTTGAAGCGGCAAACTATATGCTGATAGAGGGCCAACTCTACAAGAGGGGCAAGGATGGCAACTTACGCATGTGTGTATGTGAAGCTGACTACTTGAAAATCTTGACTCATGCACATGCAGGTGTTGGGGGTGGACACTTTTTGGGTAATACCACAGCTAAGTTGACTAGGTGGTCTGGGCTTTGGTGGCCAACCTTATAAATGGATGCCGAAGAATATGTAAAACGTTGTGACGATTGTCAAAGGACCAAACCTCCCATCACAAAGGACAATATGCCATTGCGGCCTATGTTGAGCACACGTGCTTTTGCCAAATGGGGTATTGATTTTGTCGGTCCCATTAAACCTCTAGCTCATCACACGCATGTTGAATATATTATAGTCGCAACTGACTATTTGACCAAATGGGTAGAGGCAAAGGCTACGATCAAAAATGATGCCAGAACCACAACCAAGTTCTTGTATGAGTACGTGTTTACACGCTATGGCTTACCTATTGAAATCGTTAGTGATCAAGGTGTGCACTTTGTGAATGAGGTCATAGAGTTTTTTCTTCAAGAATTTATGGTAATATACAAGCATTCTGCACCCTATCATCCCCAGACCAATAGTCAAGCTGAGAGTACTAACAAGATTCTCTGCACAGCACTCACAAAGATTGTTGAGGGACATAGGACTGATTGGGAGCAAAAGTTACACTCAGTTTGTGAGATCCCCCTGTTCCCACCGAGCAACGGATTCGGGTACTAGCAGCGGAAGTAGCACTTCTCGCGCGGGACAGGGGTCCCACATTCGGGGCCTCGCCCCACGGATATCCGGACAAGAGACTAATCCGTCGGTTTGTCCAAAACCGAAACCGAAAAAACTTCCTTTACCCGGAAAGCATGGGCGATTCCACCAGGATAACTCTTTACTCTAACGTAGTCAAGATCGTTACGGATCAACTGATCTGACTGCACCTTTAACGGTACTTGGTCAAATCAAGGAAGAACTTGCACTTGAATCATTGGGATCAACGCTTTTTTCCCCATCAAGAGGCACAGCCGTTGATTCCTATCCATAGAACAATTTCTATCCGGGATTTACTTCATCTATCGTAATAATAGAAATTAAATCTCGATTTACGGATCCATCAGTCCAGCCTAACCCCATCCGATCCCATGGGTTAGCCAACCGCCCAACCACTGTAGTGATGGGATCCAATTTGGAATTTGGTTAGGTTTTGTCCCGGGTACCAAGGAAAAGAGTTCCAAGGCCCCCTAGCCGGAATTTCATGCAAACATAAAACTAGCCACACCACTTACACACCCAATATGAAAATTGCCTTTTTCTTAGCATCAGCTAACTTTAAAACAATCCTTTAATGAAACCATAGTACCACTGATCACAATCTCCCAAATTATCCAGTTGATTCATAATTTCCCATCATTCCTTCATCAGAGTATCTATGGCATCATTGGCAACTAGAACGCTCACCACCTGTCCACACAGGGGCCGTTTCAATAGTTCCTAGCCCATAATACTCAACAATATAATCACTTATCAAGATGGACTCTCGTTGAAGATCAGCAAGATCAACCAACAGATCCATATAAAAGAGCCATGGACTCATCCGTTGAGGACCAGCAAGGTCAGTCAACCAGATCCATGCCCGGTTCCAGAAAACAACTCTTACTCCTTGTTCCAATATCTTCCTCGACGCACGCGTGGGTATCCTAGGCGACCCAGAGCCCGAGCACCGTATGGTCAGCACCCTCTAGGATCCTTCGCAGGTGACCTAGCGCTTCACTCATAGGCCGCTTCCTTGGTCCCTCATCCACCGTACCGGAAGCTCACCATTTTAATCGAACCGAGGCTGGTCAAGACCTCGGTCGACCTTGCTACGCGAGACGTCCTCCATTGACTCTCCGTCAGCAGTTGCAACTTTATCAGTTAGGTCTCCACGACCTTAATCACAAGACGGTCAAAATGCTTCCCCAGCATTCTTGACATAAAACAGCCATTTACAAACAGCATTTACAAACAGTTTACAAATACAGTTTCTATATTAACTCTCATTTTTCCACATTATCCCTCATTAATCCACATTACTTATTCCACATTCCATGTATATGTGTACTCATCCAATCACCTCCTTTTCCATCTCTTCACTTCAGATTCCTTCACATCACATATCATATATTCACATCCATATCCACATCCATACATCCACATCCACATCCACATTCACATCCATACATCCACATCTACATGCTTATCTCCATTTTCACATCCTCATTTATACATCCACATCCCATATCCACATTCATACATCCACATCCATATCCACATCCACATCCACATCTACATTCACATCCATGCATCCACATCTACATGCTTACCTCCATTTTCACATCCTCATTTATACATCCACATCCCATATCCACATTCATACATACACATCCATACATCCACATCTACATCCACATACATACATACATCCACATCCACATTCCACATTCACATCTATACATCCACATCTACATTCACATTCACATACATCCACATCCACATTCCCATACATCCACATCTATACATCCACATTCCACATTCACATCTACATTCACATTCACATACATGCATCCACATCTACATGCTTACCTCCATTTTCACATCCTCATTTATACATCCACATCCCATATCCACATTCATACATACACATCCATACATCCACATCTACATCCACATACATACATACATCCACATCCACATTCCACATTCACATCTATACATCCACATCTACATTCACATTCACATACATCCACATCCACATTCCCATACATCCACATCTATACATCCACATTCCACATTCACATCTACATTCACATTCACATACATCCACATCTACATTCACATTCACATACATCCACATCCCCATTCCCATTCACATCTATACATCCACATCTACATCCACATACATACATACATCCACATCCACATTCCACATTCACATCTATACATCCACATCTACATCCACATTCACATACATCCACATCCACATTTCCATTCACATCTATACATCCACATCCATTCACATCTATACATCCACATCTACATCCACATTTACATCTATGCATATACATCTTCATGCATATATCCATTTTCATGTTCATACATCCACACTCCCATCTCCTTATCCACACATCCACATACATACATCCATTTTCACATTCCCATTTATATAACCCCATATACCTTCACATCTAATCTTTTACATCACATCCATTCTCGCCCTATCACAACCCATATACATCTTATCCTATCACATACACTTCTTACCTCATCCCCCCATACACATCTTAATTCATCTTATCACATCCTAACTTATTTCATAAGCATCTTATCACCTCTTATCACACCTCTTATCACATCCTATCACTTTCCATACGCATCTTATCAATTCTTATCACATCTCATACACCTCTTATCACATCTTATCACATTTCATATCTTTTTTTTTTTTTTAAAGAGAATTCTTTTATTTGATATAAGATTTCTCTACACATTTATTTATACATAAATTCCATTTAAGGAGACTAACACTTTCGAAATTAAAATCAATCTTTTATGCATCTTCTTATGCATGATTTCAATTTGGTAGGGAATTATACTTTTAGAATAAAAGAATTTCTCTTATGCATCTAAGTTAAGCATAAAATCCATTTATGAGGAAAATCATACTTTTAGTATAAAAAGAATATCTTTTATGCATACCTATATGCATGAAATCCAATATGATAAAAGTAACACTTTTGATATAAAAATTTTTCCTTTATGCATACTTCTATGCATGAAAATTAAAAATGATAAAAGTAACACTTTTGATATAAAAATTTTCCTTTATGCATACTTCTATGCATGAAAATTAAAAATGGTAAAAGTAACACTTTTAATATAAAAAATTATCTTTTATGCATACTTCTATGCATGAAAATTAAAAATGATAAAAGTAACACTTTTGATATAAAAAATTTTCCTTTATGCATACTTCTATGCATGAAAATTAAAAATGATAAAAGTAACACTTTTGATATAAAAAATTTTCTTTATGCATAATATTAAAATTCAATTTCTCCATGATTATAATGAAATTCTTTCAATTAATCTAGGATGATAATTCCTAGAATATGGTAGGAAGTCCTCTTTTTATGCTTTGAATGAAATTATTTTATGCATAATTTTTATAAAAATTTTGCCATAGCTCCGCTGCTATGACTGATAAATCTCAATTTTTTCTAAGGGATAAAGCTTATCATTAAGGAAATAATTAAAATGATCTCTAATTGGATCATTAATCTATAATGGATTGAATCATCAATATGCATAAACTAAAAGCATAGGAAAAAGCCATTAATTTGGTCTCAAGCATAGCTTAATCTTGGATTAAGGAAAAGCTTTATGAAAAGCTTCATTTGGATTGAGAATGGGTCATGAGTATGACCATTTCTTGAGTGAGAGAGAGAAATTACATAAAAACCATTAGAATTTAAACATAAATAAAAATTAACTTCAATAGCATTTATTAAATTACGTAACTCTTCACTACTATTCACCAATTAACTTTAATAGCATTTAAAAAAACCATACCAATTAAGCTTCTCAAGCTTGAGAGGGGTTGAGAAGAGAGAAACATTGAGAAATTATAGAAAAGATCAATATTCACTAATTACCTTACAAATTGCTTGATTCTTTGTTCACGGTAGAGGCCCCCAACCAATCAATTGGTTAAGTATGTTGATGGAGCCACTAATGGGGATTGAAGAAAGAGGGAAGCTCCAAAAACTAGTGAATTATTAAATGAATTCACAGTTCTTGGCTTAGGTGGAGTAGAGTAACGATGCATAAACACTATATATTTTTCAACAAGGGGGAGGCTTCTATTTATAGGAAAAATTGAGCTCCTAACCAAACAAACTGATTCTAGAATTTTCTAAATCAGTTTGGTCAATATTTGACCATTTTTAGATCAGTTAAGCTAACTTTTTGGAACTAGACTTGAATGAGGAGAGAGGAGAGATGAAATATCTCAATTTTTATGAGTTTAAAACTCATTCAAGCATGTGAAATATGCACCTCCTTTAAAGAACTCCCCTTCCTTACATATGTGTCATAATGGAATCATTTTAATATTGCTCATAGTTTTTTTACTAATAAACCTTGTACATTTTCAACTCTTCATCTTATGTGAAATATGCACCTCCTTTAAAGAATTCCCCTTCCTTACATATGTGTCATAATGGCATCATTTTAATATTGCTCATAGTTTTTTACTAATAATCCTTGTACATTTTCAACTCTTCATCTTATGTGAACATTTAAGGGACTCCCCTTCCTTACATATGTGTCATAATAAAATCATTATACCCAAAATATCTCATATTTTTAATATTGCACATAGTTTTTTACTAATAAACCTTGTACATTTTCAACTCTTCACCTTATGTGAGCATTTACTCATTTTTGGGTATCTTCTTTTTTACAAATTTGGATTTATCTCTTCCCTACACATGGATTGATGCTATTGGCCCATAGGAACCTTAATTGGACCATAGTCTAAAGATTTCTGAAAATCTAGACCCTTAGACTAAGGTTCTTTATACCTATTTCCAATTAATTCCAATTGCACATTGGAAAATTCTTTTTGAATTTCTATTTCAGGGGAACTCATCTGAATTATAAGAGATATTTTTCTATCCAAAAATATTCAAAATCTGAATATTCTCTCTCTAGAATATTTTTCTCTCTCTAGGCTAAAACAGATAGAAACAAGGTCTTTATATTTCTGAAGAGGGTTGATTACAGGGGAAGATACTAGACATCAAAAAAGGGGTTGGGAGAGGAATCTTACATTCTACCCCACTTAAAAAACGCGAGATGTCCTCATCTCGCAACTTGTGATAATTTCGCAAGATTCACGAATATGAGACTTAGAGAAAAATTTTAATCAAGATTAACCACCAAGAAACGTCTTAAAGAGAGCAAGATTCAAAATAAGAACAAGATTTAAACTTTATTCATTCTCGGAACTTATACAGTAAAGATAGAAGAACTCTTTACACTTCCATAAGCCCGTCCATCATATGATCACAAAAGCAGTCCTCACAAGCTGCACAAGTATAAGGTAACTCATCTATGGGAATGATTCTGTGGATTATTGCTGCGCCTATCTCAGTGGTATGAGGTGTTCTAACAAAAGGACCTCTGAGAGGCAAGCCAAAAACGGGGTAAAGGCATATCTTCTCATGAGGAAGAAAACACGCCAGTAAGAAGACCCGCTCAGAAAACCCAGGATGCCTTGATCTCATGACACAGTAGTATCGGGGACCCAAACCCAAAGCTTCAATAACCATGGCCAAGCGGACATTGTTACGAAAGTGCTGCCGACCCCAGGGTGTTACCCTAGTTATGTTTTGATAGGTCCGCCATTTGGTTTGCGCTACAGAAGTTCCCAAGTGAGGGAAAAGTGAGCGCTCATACTGCTCTATAAAATCCTTCTTCACAGATTCACTTGCGTCTTGAAGGTGAGGAATCATTATGGATAAAACTAGTTCTTGTTGCCAAGCCATGAAGGAGATTAAGAAAGAAAGGAGATCAATGGAAGTAAGATTACTGTGAGCGACAAGTAAAAGTTACGACTTATATAAAGGAAGGAGCTAGCATAACTTAGAAGCCAACGGTAACTTGCCACTGAAGTTTTACCGTCTTTCCATGATTTGGGTTTGACACATTTTTCTATAGAAGGCATTAAGAATTTTGAGATGAAGCGATAAAAGAAGCTTGTAGGCTAAGTCACCTACTTTCATTGAATTCAGATATAAGGCTCAAAATATCTGGGGGATAACTTCATATACTCCCCAAGAGATAAAGAACTTCTTTTGGGCCGTACTCGAATGAAGACCAAAACCTTGATATCCAAAACATCGATTCTCACTTCTGAACTCATTGTTCTGAATCCTTAAAACAGGTGGGACTCTTGAGAAGTATTCTAGGAAAAGGGTCTTCCTTTGTTAAACAGAACTTTCTTTTATTTTAGAGAGGGAATAATTATAAGATCAGAAAGGGAGATTCTTACTCCTGTATACCTCGAAGGCTGGGGAGGAATCTTACATTCTACCCCACTTAAAAAGTGCGAGATGTCCTCATCTCGCAAGGTAGAGGACAACTCTTTTTCTTAACATCCAATTTTATTTTGGGGTTCCTTATATTCTGGTCAACCCAACAGAACACTGGGATAAATATCCCTTATATAGAACTCATCATTAATATTCAGATCATATCATTCATATCTTTAACATGATAATGGTCCATTAGACCGAAAAATTTCCTTCTGAACATTCCTCCACGGGAATATCAGTCAAGAAAGTTCTCAATTTGTCATCCCTTAACTTGATCTACTGATCAAGTGTTAATAGTAACAATTTGACAGCACAACCCACTAATCTCATAGTGATTTGCTGAATTCATTATCATCATTCCAGTTATGAATATCATCACTGGGACTCGTCCCATTCATCCTCATTGTGGTTTTGTTCAGATTTTTATATTTCAACTAATTTCAGAAATCATCATTTTTCAATCAGAATTTTCAATCAGAATCCAATTAAATTCATCAATTCTCAAACAGAATTAAAAATCATATCAACCACATTCGAATTCATCAACTAGATAGCATTAATGCTTATAATTTCAAGTCTTAGATTTACTCGTATATACTGTCAGTAAAAGAGCTGCAGTATACTCTCGGTATATACGGGTAGTCACGGCCCTTGGAATTATAAGGTAAATACCATCATGTCTAGGCCTCAAGCAAGTCAGGGATTCTATATAATTGCGGTACTTCCATCTGAAGACCCAATTACCAAATTACGAATTTTAGTTTGAATATCAAATTGTATGACTTATATCACACAATTACAACCTTTTTGTGTTTCTTGATAAATTTTTGACATATTTGTCTTCTCAGTTGATCTTTTTTAACCAAATGCTCTGATACCAACTGTGAGATCCCCCTGTTCCCACCGAGCAACGGATTCGGGTACTAGCAGCGGAAGTAGCACTTCTCGCGCGGGACAGGGGTCCCACATTCGGGGCCTCGCCCCACGGATATCCGGACAAGAGACTAATCCGTCGGTTTGTCCAAAACCGAAACCGAAAAAACTTCCTTTACCCGGAAAGCATGGGCGATTCCACCAGGATAACTCTTTACTCTAACGTAGTCAAGATCGTTACGGATCAACTGATCTGACTGCACCTTTAACGGTACTTGGTCAAATCAAGGAAGAACTTGCACTTGAATCATTGGGATCAACGCTTTTTTCCCCATCAAGAGGCACAGCCGTTGATTCCTATCCATAGAACAATTTCTATCCGGGATTTACTTCATCTATCGTAATAATAGAAATTAAATCTCGATTTACGGATCCATCAGTCCAGCCTAACCCCATCCGATCCCATGGGTTAGCCAACCGCCCAACCACTGTAGTGATGGGATCCAATTTGGAATTTGGTTAGGTTTTGTCCCGGGTACCAAGGAAAAGAGTTCCAAGGCCCCCTAGCCGGAATTTCATGCAAACATAAAACTAGCCACACCACTTACACACCCAATATGAAAATTGCCTTTTTCTTAGCATCAGCTAACTTTAAAACAATCCTTTAATGAAACCATAGTACCACTGATCACAATCTCCCAAATTATCCAGTTGATTCATAATTTCCCATCATTCCTTCATCAGAGTATCTATGGCATCATTGGCAACTAGAATGCTCACCACCTGTCCACACAGGGGCCGTTTCAATAGTTCCTAGCCCATAATACTCAACAATATAATCACTTATCAAGATGGACTCTCGTTGAAGATCAGCAAGATCAACCAACAGATCCATATAAAAGAGCCATGGACTCATCCGTTGAGGACCAGCAAGGTCAGTCAACCAGATCCATGCCCGGTTCCAGAAAACAACTCTTACTCCTTGTTCCAATATCTTCCTCGACGCACGCGTGGGTATCCTAGGCGACCCAGAGCCCGAGCACCGTATGGTCAGCACCCTCTAGGATCCTTCGCAGGTGACCTAGCGCTTCACTCATAGGCCGCTTCCTTGGTCCCTCATCCACCGTACCGGAAGCTCACCATTTTAATCGAACCGAGGCTGGTCAAGACCTCGGTCGACCTTGCTACGCGAGACGTCCTCCATTGACTCTCCGTCAGCAGTTGCAACTTTATCAGTTAGGTCTCCACGACCTTAATCACAAGACGGTCAAAATGCTTCCCCAGCATTCTTGACATAAAACAGCCATTTACAAACAGCATTTACAAACAGTTTACAAATACAGTTTCTATATTAACTCTCATTTTTCCACATTATCCCTCATTAATCCACATTACTTATTCCACATTCCATGTATATGTGTACTCATCCAATCACCTCCTTTTCCATCTCTTCACTTCAGATTCCTTCACATCACATATCATATATTCACATCCATATCCACATCCATACATCCACATCCACATCCACATTCACATCCATACATCCACATCTACATGCTTATCTCCATTTTCATATCCTCATTTATACATCCACATCCCATATCCACATTCATACATCCACATCCATATCCACATCCACATCCACATCTACATTCACATCCATGCATCCACATCTACATGCTTACCTCCATTTTCACATCCTCATTTATACATCCACATCCCATATCCACATTCATACATACACATCCATACATCCACATCTACATCCACATACATACATACATCCACATCCACATTCCACATTCACATCTATACATCCACATCTACATTCACATTCACATACATCCACATCCACATTCCCATACATCCACATCTATACATCCACATTCCACATTCACATCTACATTCACATTCACATACATGCATCCACATCTACATGCTTACCTCCATTTTCACATCCTCATTTATACATCCACATCCCATATCCACATTCATACATACACATCCATACATCCACATCTAAATCCACATACATACATACATCCACATCCACATTCCACATTCACATCTATACATCCACATCTACATTCACATTCACATACATCCACATCCACATTCCCATACATCCACATCTATACATCCACATTCCACATTCACATCTACATTCACATTCACATACATCCACATCTACATTCACATTCACATACATCCACATCCCCATTCCCATTCACATCTATACATCCACATCTACATCCACATACATACATACATCCACATCCACATTCCACATTCACATCTATACATCCACATCTACATCCACATTCACATACATCCACATCCACATTTCCATTCACATCTATACATCCACATCCATTCACATCTATACATCCACATCTACATCCACATTTACATCTATGCATATACATCTTCATGCATATATCCATTTTCATGTTCATACATCCACACTCCCATCTCCTTATCCACACATCCACATACATACATCCATTTTCACATTCCCATTTATATAACCCCATATACCTTCACATCTAATCTTTTACATCACATCCATTCTCGCCCTATCACAACCCATATACATCTTATCCTATCACATACACTTCTTACCTCATCCCCCCATACACATCTTAATTCATCTTATCACATCCTAACTTATTTCATAAGCATCTTATCACCTCTTATCACACCTCTTATCACATCCTATCACTTTCCATACGCATCTTATCAATTCTTATCACATCTCATACACCTCTTATCACATCTTATCACATTTCATATCTTTTTTTTTTTTTTAAAAGAGAATTCTTTTATTTGATATAAGATTTCTCTACACATTTATTTATACATAAATTCCATTTAAGGAGACTAACACTTTCGAAATTAAAATCAATCTTTTATGCATCTTCTTATGCATGATTTCAATTTGGTAGGGAATTATACTTTTAGAATAAAAGAATTTCTCTTATGCATCTAAGTTAAGCATAAAATCCATTTATGAGGAAAATCATACTTTTAGTATAAAAAGAATATCTTTTATGCATACCTATATGCATGAAATCCAATATGATAAAAGTAACACTTTTGATATAAAAATTTTTCCTTTATGCATACTTCTATGCATGAAAATTAAAAATGATAAAAGTAACACTTTTGATATAAAAATTTTCCTTTATGCATACTTCTATGCATGAAAATTAAAAATGGTAAAAGTAACACTTTTAATATAAAAAATTATCTTTTATGCATACTTCTATGCATGAAAATTAAAAATGATAAAAGTAACACTTTTGATATAAAAAATTTTCCTTTATGCATACTTCTATGCATGAAAATTAAAAATGATAAAAGTAACACTTTTGATATAAAAAATTTTCTTTATGCATAATATTAAAATTCAATTTCTCCATGATTATAATGAAATTCTTTCAATTAATCTAGGATGATAATTCCTAGAATATGGTAGGAAGTCCTCTTTTTATGCTTTGAATGAAATTATTTTATGCATAATTTTTATAAAAATTTTGCCATAGCTCCGCTGCTATGACTGATAAATCTCAATTTTTTCTAAGGGATAAAGCTTATCATTAAGGAAATAATTAAAATGATCTCTAATTGGATCATTAATCTATAATGGATTGAATCATCAATATGCATAAACTAAAAGCATAGGAAAAAGCCATTAATTTGGTCTCAAGCATAGCTTAATCTTGGATTAAGGAAAAGCTTTATGAAAAGCTTCATTTGGATTGAGAATGGGTCATGAGTATGACCATTTCTTGAGTGAGAGAGAGAAATTACATAAAAACCATTAGAATTTAAACATAAATAAAAATTAACTTCAATAGCATTTATTAAATTACGTAACTCTTCACTACTATTCACCAATTAACTTTAATAGCATTTAAAAAAACCATACCAATTAAGCTTCTCAAGCTTGAGAGGGGTTGAGAAGAGAGAAACATTGAGAAATTATAGAAAAGATCAATATTCACTAATTACCTTACAAATTGCTTGATTCTTTGTTCACGGTAGAGGCCCCCAACCAATCAATTGGTTAAGTATGTTGATGGAGCCACTAATGGGGATTGAAGAAAGAGGGAAGCTCCAAAAACTAGTGAATTATTAAATGAATTCACAGTTCTTGGCTTAGGTGGAGTAGAGTAACGATGCATAAACACTATATATTTTTCAACAAGGGGGAGGCTTCTATTTATAGGAAAAATTGAGCTCCTAACCAAACAAACTGATTCTAGAATTTTCTAAATCAGTTTGGTCAATATTTGACCATTTTTAGGTCAGTTAAGCTAACTTTTTGGAACTAGACTTGAATGAGGAGAGAGGAGAGATGAAATATCTCAATTTTTATGAGTTTAAAACTCATTCAAGCATGTGAAATATGCACCTCCTTTAAAGAACTCCCCTTCCTTACATATGTGTCATAATGGAATCATTTTAATATTGCTCATAGTTTTTTTACTAATAAACCTTGTACATTTTCAACTCTTCATCTTATGTGAAATATGCACCTCCTTTAAAGAATTCCCCTTCCTTACATATGTGTCATAATGGCATCATTTTAATATTGCTCATAGTTTTTTACTAATAATCCTTGTACATTTTCAACTCTTCATCTTATGTGAACATTTAAGGGACTCCCCTTCCTTACATATGTGTCATAATAAAATCATTATACCCAAAATATCTCATATTTTTAATATTGCACATAGTTTTTTACTAATAAACCTTGTACATTTTCAACTCTTCACCTTATGTGAGCATTTACTCATTTTTGGGTATCTTCTTTTTTACAAATTTGGATTTATCTCTTCCCTACACATGGATTGATGCTATTGGCCCATAGGAACCTTAATTGGACCATAGTCTAAAGATTTCTGAAAATCTAGACCCTTAGACTAAGGTTCTTTATACCTATTTCCAATTAATTCCAATTGCACATTGGAAAATTCTTTTTGAATTTCTATTTCAGGGGAACTCATCTGAATTATAAGAGATATTTTTCTATCCAAAAATATTCAAAATCTGAATATTCTCTCTCTAGAATATTTTTCTCTCTCTAGGCTAAAACAGATAGAAACAAGGTCTTTATATTTCTGAAGAGGGTTGATTACAGGGGAAGATACTAGACATCAAAAAAGGGGTTGGGAGAGGAATCTTACACAGTTCTTTGGGCATATAGGACAACCTATAAAACATCTGTGGGCACAACCCCATTTGAGCTTACTTTTGGGCTAGATGCAATTCTTCCCATTGAATTTCTTGTACCTACTCTAGGAGTTGCTAAACAATTGGACTGGACTGGTCATGAGCTTTCTCAACGCATTGATGAATTGGAAAAGCTTGATGAGACCCACTTATTGGCGGTAATGGGGATGTTGGGGATGTATGCCGAGAAGAGGAGACAAAAGCAATGGTATGATAGAAATGTAACAAACTGGCCGATTCAAAAAAGGGGACCTTGTGCTCTTGTACACACTTAAGAAGCATAAGAGAAAGCTCAAGAAATGTGGCCTAGGACCGTTTGTGATTAATGAGCTTACTCCAAGTGGAGCAGTGCGTTTAGAGACACTAGAAGGTGAGCAAATGCCTAACTTCATTAATGGAAGTCGTCTCAAGAAATAGAATGAACCATTAATTGAAGTCATGCTTCAACAAATGCATGCTGCCCACACACGGAAAGAAGCACATGACCTACTTAAACATTAGGCTCAAGAAGAAGCTAAAGCTAGAGTTGCAAAAGCCAAGGAGTGTCACAAGGCTTCTGTGTTGACCTTCCAGTTGGCTACTGAGAACAATATGTCGATCCTTTCAATATTCACGTGTGTCTTCATCTTCATGAGACTACCTACTTTGTCTCTGCCTTAATTGACTCTGGTGCAGATTATAATGTTCTCTCATTTGACACATGGGTAGCCTTGGGACAACCAACACTTGTGCACATTCCTATTGACTTACGAAGCTTCTCAGGTGAAGATAACCCTATAGAGGAAAAATGTGTCATTATGATGTCCATTCAGGGTCACCAGATATCAGTTCCCTTTTTTGTGGCTAGTAAGTCCAAGGCAGTGGTGGTAGAGGTTGTTCTCGGTCGATCATGGTTAAGTGTTACCAATTGTTCATTAGATTTGAAGAATAGACAATACAATGCAAATTGATTCTGATTGCATCTTGGGATCTACTCCACGAATGTCAAAAGGGTGGTATTTCTACCTTACACAACCCACTTTCAAAATCTGCTCTTGAAGCTCTAACACAAATGATATGGATAATCGATGAGTCCTCAAGTGAGGGCCATGGTTGGCATGTTCCAACTACTCTAGTCACTGCTCAAAGAAGGCCAGGCAAGAAGGAATTATCAATTTGGCTACCCAAAGATGCGTACAAACTTGTATCATCTAGCCTAGTTGCTAAACCTCCTAAAAAGCACATCTTTTCCAAGCCTAAACCTCAGATTGCTACTCATTGGGTCCCAAAGCATGTTCTTAAAGCACAAGGCTATTATGAGGGTGCAACAACACTTTGGCTTCCCAAATGTCATGGTTTGCTAGAGGCAAAAGAGTGTATCAATCACTACAAGGGATCGGGCTCATACCCGCGCTCCTAGCCGCTAAAAATGACTTGTGAAAAAAAGTAGCGGGCCCGTGTATCAGCGCGTGTATCATCGCGGCCAGAGACATGCGTGTAAAAGCGCGTGTATAGCACTCTCAGACGCGCGCATACACGGGTGTGTAGCCGCGTTCTTTTCACAGACGCGTTGATACATGCGGCTATACACGCTTTTTCTTATTTTAGACGCGCTTATACACGGGTGTATAGCTGCATCCTGTTCAGTTCAAATGTCCCAGACTCGTTTATACCTACGTCTATACACGTGTTTCTTTAATTTAGATGCGCTTATACATGCGTAATTACCAGTTTTGACGCATTAATACACGCGTATTTTCCAGGGTATCTGTGTAGATACACGCGAGTTTTAGCAGTTCTGACGCGTTTATACACGCGAACAGAGAGCAAAAAAAAAATCCAGAGAGTGCTATTTGGTGCCTGAATACTGTTCCAGCATTCCAGCACCCAATAGCACTCTCTGGTTTTTTTTTTTTTGTGCATTAGACCATCCCATTAGACCATCCACGAAGAACATATGCACGAGGGAGATTAAGAAAAGAACGACATGAATGCATACATTGTCAATACACGATTCAAGACAGACATGAATGTAATACTATCGATCAATCAATTCAATATTACTATCAAAATTTCATACATGTATACAAGGGAGTCCATATCTCCAAGTAGCCCATGGCTTGAGTTTACAAAAAAATGTATACAATCACATCCTCAATATGGAATGTGATACTATAAGTCTGAGTACTACTCAGACCCAGATGATGACTCGGTGCTCCCTCCATGCTCAGATGAGCTCACATCGGTCGGAATGTCCGAGGAGTAGTGCTCACGTCCACCCTCTGCAGCGGCGGCCGGTGGATCATCAGCAGCTTGTGCCTGTTCAAGTAATATATAGTATATAAGTATATATATATGCAATTCAATAAACCAAAACCATTCGTTTAGAATTTTCAAGTACCTGTCGACCGTATGGTCTCATGGCCATCTCAAACTGCGCGTCCGTAATACGTCCCTCGGCTCTGAAGATGGCCCACGTGTCATGTCTGCTATGCCGGCGAGCATACGCAGTATCGTGGGTTGTGGGCTTCCTCCCCGTAACCCGTCGCTGTATCATAATCAACACAATTTGTAAGATTAAAACAATCATAGAATCAATGAATTAAGTAAACAATCAAATAAAGTGGCAGGATACTTACGAACTCTGCCTCCCATGACTCGACGCCGCCAGATCCGAAATGCGAAGATCCAATGGTCTCCATCTGGATCCGTCGTGCCTCCACATGCTGCCTGCTCTTCACGCCACCCTCTGCTCGTTTCTTTGCCTCCTTCC
Source organism: Cibotium barometz (assembly GCF_041138505.1). Classification (NCBI taxonomy): domain Eukaryota; kingdom Viridiplantae; phylum Streptophyta; class Polypodiopsida; order Cyatheales; family Cibotiaceae; genus Cibotium; species Cibotium barometz. The sequence goes on from NC_141091.1 coordinate 48,014,593, forward strand.
ACTCGCGTTTGTGCGCAGTGGTAGGTTTCTCGGCAGGATAGCCACCCGCAGCTACATTTAGCCGGTCATCGTACGCGAGTTTTTTAAGGTGAGATCTTTTATTACTTAAGATCTCCCTTATTCGCGTCCTTCCCCATACATCCGAGAATGTAGCATGTGGGGGATTGGGGTACCGACTATGTACAGCCTCTATCACCTCCCCAACTAATCGGCTATTTTGATCTTTAAATTTAATAAAATAATTTCTATATGAGTTTGATACTACCCCACGCATGTACTCCATTACCTCCCTCCCCCTCGCATCCATCACTATCCCGCCCCTATCCGTCACATCATAGCAGACCACTCTCTCTATCTCTTTCATCTTCTCCTCTTCCGAACTGTCTCCTCTAACTCTTCTCTCTCTATCTCCTCTCTCACCGCGTGCCCTACTACCTCCCCCACCTCTCCCACCAAAGCACCCGCCGCATCCTCCACTCCCACTCTTCCTACTGCTGCGGGTGGAGTCACGACTGGGGGATTGTCTACGTGACGGTGGCTGTGAGCCCTGACGTGACGGTGGCTCTGAGGGAGCACGTGATGGTGGCTGTGAGGATGTACGTGAGTGTGTCTGGGATGAGGTATGTCTCCTCGGTGGACGTGGAAGAGGAGAAGCTGCATGCCGTCTCGTCAGACTCGGAGGAATAGACGGCACTGGAGTGCCCTGGATACTCGCGGTAGGGGTATAGACACCAGGCAGGGAAGGAGGGGGATGGGCATACATATACTCTGTAAGCTCAACCGGACCAGGTTGGCGCCCAAAATGATTCAGCATCTCCATCAGCCAATTGCTGTACGCAAATGGATCGGATGAAGAACCTGGAATATCCATAAAGAACCTGCAACAAACATCTTCATGTACATCATGGGCTGTCTCTTGACTCACACAAATATCATCATTCAAGTCAGTTGTGTTGCCTGCAAATCATGAAATCTGAAATGCCGCAGTCTCGTGCAGAAACGCGTGTATACACCCGTCCAGAAACGCGTGTATATCCGCGTGAACAGACTCTGCAGACAGGTTACACGCGCTTTTACACGCGTTTCTACACGCGACCTGCGAAATTTTTTTTTCGAAAAGACCGACCCCCGACAAAGACAGAGTGTCCTTATAAAAGGACCAACCATTGTCGCCCCTGTCAGGATGCAGTAACCCAATCGTGTGCAAAAGGACAAACCCAAAGAGCAAAGAGCAAAATAAACAAATCTAACGAAAGAGACAAGGCACAGGACAAAGTGACTCACCTCTGAAAAAGTGAGTCTTCTCTGCTCCTTCTCTGCTCCCTCCTTCTCCCGTGTGTGTGCTCCTTTCTCTGCTCCCTCCTTGCTGTTGGAAGAGGCGAAAACAGGCGAAAACGCATGCAGAGTCGATTTCTTAGTTCAAAATCTATATTTGGGGAAGGCGGGCTATTTTTAGTTTAAACATACCGTCGCATTTATATTCGCGTTTATAAACGCGTGTATAATATTTTAGCTGCGTTTATACACGCGTTTTGCAAAAAATACCCGCGTTAATACACGCGATTTTTAGGAAGTAGCCGCGTTAATACACGCAATTTTTAGGAAATAGCCGCGTCAATACACGCGATTTTTGTGCTTTCATTAAAAACATATAATGATTTTGTGTTTTCTGATTTGTACACAGGATGTCATCAACCTCTTCACTCTTGTATCAACCAACCCTCGGCCATGCTTCCTTCAGGCCTTGCACTTTGCCTCACAAAGTCTTTTAAGGTCTTCATGAAGCGCTCTAGGAAGAACATCCAGCGTGCATGCACAGTACCACATAAAGCAATTTCGTCCACTAAATGCACAATGAGATGTAGTTGACTTGTGAGAATGGTTCGCGGAAAAGTCTCCTCTACCAAACAAACCACCTCCACTGCCATAACACGCGCATCATCCAACGTGGCTGGATCAATTGCTTTGGAACTAACATATCTGAAAAATAAATAAATAGTACGTTATACCTCATGCACGTTCATTTTGCAAGGTATAATGAAGGGTGATCTGAGCATGGGTTTTACATACCTCATAAGCTCGCCCATCTTATAAATACATTTTTTCAAACTCTTATTTGCACAATGGTCGATGCTAGTAGGTAGTATGAACTGCGCACATAAGAGCACATTTATGGTTTATGGCATTGCAAAATTTAATTTCAACGTACGTACAAGACTTGGAAAACACTTACTTGAAGCATCTTGTGCCAATCGTGGGACTTCAACCCATATAGTTGCTCAACGCCTCTTTTCTTAGTGTATGCGGTGCTTTTGAAACCAAATGGATTCACTCCATCCATACCCAGGCCAAGTCTCAAGTTTCTGGGCTCTGTTTTAAAGCTGGGCCACTCATCTTCAATATGCTTCCAAGCAGGAGTGTCTGCGGGAATTCTCCACATGCCATCATCTGATCGATGTGAGGAATGCCATGACATGAGCTCTGCTATGGATTTGCACTTGAACATGTGTTTGATGCGAGGAATTATAGGAAAGTGTCGCAAGACTTTACGAGGTACATCAAAACTCTTCATATCTGTTCTGTACCTTGCTTCACCACAAGTGGGACAATGTAGAGCCTCCTTATGCGTCCCACGAAAGAGAATGCAATCATTGACGCATGCATGTATTTTATCATAATCCAGTCCTCCAAGAGATGTCACATAGCGCCTCGCTATGTCTCTTGAGGTGGGTAGTCTATTTTCCTTTGGAAGCATGTTTGATAATAGCCTGCATCCAATATCATCAATTATAATTAGTCTTAAATCCTAAACCTTAAACCACTAATTCAAATTTGTAAGTTAGAATGCTTACTTCAACAATGCGTCAAGACTTGCATTGCTCCATCCATAAACTGTTTGTATATTAAGTAGTTCAAGTGAAGCACGTAAAATAGAGAATGTGCACCCTTCAAACACCGGTGTCGATGAAGCCTTATAAAGATGCTCTTGTTCCATATCATCATCGTCCATACCTTTGGGATCATCCTTAAAAAGATTCCGCACCATATCATCAAGCACCTCCTCTTCCACAACTTCGTGGGGTGCAGGGCTATTGTCATCCCTTTCCCACTCATCTCTGACAATAGATCCCGGAAGGCATACCCTAAGCATCTAGCAACACTTCCGAATGATATCCATGTTGATTGGTTGCATGAGGAAATGGAGAGAGCAGAGAGCGACGAGGGGCTGCATGTCACGGCGGAAGAATGGGAGTATGCATGAGGATGCATGTCAAAGGTACATAGAACTAATGTTTTGCATTAGTTGTAAGTGATTTGCTTTTAATATTTATTCACATTGCTTACACAAATATTGCTTCTATTTTGGTCCAGTGCACTATGTTCAATGCTATATGGTGTGAAGGCAAGCATTTTCGAACACAAAGAATTGATGAAAAGAGAAATACACAAGATTGCGGTGTCATTAGTAGCTTTGAGGGAGCTAATGGAAAAATGGATGATTATTGTGGCATAATCCAAGACATATTTAGGCTTGACTTTCGTCGCTTCTTTGTGTATGTTTTGGATGTCAAATGGCAAATGAACGTGGTGGAAAAAGGGCCTGATGCAACGATAAAACGCCATGCAAGTGGATATGTAACTATTGACTCTACAAAGTTCTGGCAAACAAAGAAAGATAGGCTCGTATTGCCACAACAATGTGAGCAGGTATGCATTTTTTTACTAATGTGTTTCATGTATATATATATCTAAGCTCGCGTACCCCTTGACTTTTGATATGCTAATTAATTATTGTACTGTGTGTATTTGAGTAGGTTATCTATCTACCAATGGTGCATGACATCAAATGGTGGTACGTCATCCCTATTGCACCACATTCCAAAGTGATGTATAATACATTCACTGATATGGAGCATATGGAGGATGTAACAAGCCGCAATGAAGATGATGTCGAACATGCCATTGAAGATGTTGTGATCGATGATCAAGAAATAAGAGATGATCATGATAATGAGGATGAGCATGCCATTTCTCATGATCATGAGAATGACCCTACCATTGAGGATGATGGTGATGTTGATGAGGATGATCAGGACATCGATACCATTATCAATGGAGTACAGAATATCGATAGTGGAATAAATTTAATCGTAGCCTTACCAATTGATCAAATGGATATTGATGTTGATCGTTTGGCAAGGATGGATCTTATTGAAGATGAGATCGAACCCTAACCAATCCGTCACTGTATGTTCTAAATTGATGACATTTCTATCATCTCATATGCATGATTTATTTTTGAATATATTTCATTGTTGTAAATGCATGTAGTGGGATTGTGTAATGATGTATACTGTAATGTACTATGAGATGGTTTAAGGAAAATAGTTTTTAATTTTGTAAAGGAATTCAGTTTTTCTTCAGTTTTTCTCTGCCATGCATGTATTAATCCGTGTATAGTAGCGTGTATTTATCCGTGTATAATAGCGAGTATTACCCCGTGAATATTATCGTGTATAGATGCGTGTATTACTGCGTGTATATAAACGCGTTTATACACGCGTTGATAAATGCAAACATACACGCGAACTTAAATGCTAAAATACACGCGCCCGATTCTATTCAAATACAAGCGCGACCATACACGCGTTCGTAATTTATCACGTGTATGAAACGCGTGTATGGCAGCATTGTCTTGTAGTGAATAAGATTCCAAAAGCCACCCTTGGTTTTCCATATCAGTGGGTGCAAAGGAAATCAACACAACCTCTTCAAGATAGGATAGGTGGTTGTGATAGCACCTACAAATCTCCTTGTGTTGACCTTCCCAAAACATGTATTGAATCACCAGTTGTCCCAATTTCTCCTTGTTACACAATTCCACCATTAACTTGTGTACCTAAGACAAATCCAACTTTACATGAGTCTCCTTTGAGCATAGATTCTAGCACTTCACTGCCTAAATCCTCTTATCTTGCTCAAATTCCTCAACAATTGCTAACCTTCCCACCTCTTACGAAGGACATACCCAAAACCAAAGGTAAGGCATTAACATTACAATTAAAGCTCTTTTGGTAGATCAGTGTTTGAATAGTCTCACATTTACTAATGTGGTTCCTTAGGCCTTTAGAGGATTGTGTTCTTTTTGAGATGACCTTATATACATTGTTTTTGATAGGGATTGTAATGATGGATATGAGCATATAAAGTTTGAAGTTTTTAAATTTCATTGTTCTACGCCCAGATACCTCCTGATGGATACTTGGCGAGATACATGTCCACCATGCATTGACCTTGATAGTACTCAACCTGAACATCGCGGGGGTTATAGTGCTCCTCCTTTCAAACTCATTCTAGGTACTTTTATGCTCCCTTAGGTGAAATTTGCTGTGGGCATCACTTTGTCACTTTATTCTATCAACAGCATCATCCATTTCCACATTGTCAAGAGTGTGTATGACTCGTATTAGGAGAAGCTTCACACATTTGTTGGCTATGCCGCTCTTACTTTCGACGATATGGCACGGGCTTAATGAAACAAATTGTGGGAATAACACCCCAACGCCATAACCTTCTTGATGTGAGAGTACCAGACCGAGGACCAAATCAACGTAGATTACCTGAGGAGATTCAAGCACAACAATGGAGGGATACATGCGTAAATGACTTGCAACCACCTATCTTGCAAGCCCTCCTTCCCCCAACCTTGACATGTCAATTTTGGATCACTATGAGTACCTATATTGAGCAATTCCAAAATCGGAATTGTCTGCTTAACCTTCCCATAGAACCAATGCCATATTTTAGCAAGGAAGCACTCCTTCCTCTACCACCTTCTCTAGAGGCCGGCTTTTGCACAGGGTTGTCCTTGCATCCCGAAGTGATTGATACCATCTTTCTAGCAGAAGTGGACACGGATCCACCACCAGCGCAAGGGTAAGCTCATCAACTCCACAATAAGATCAACAAGCCAGGGCACTTTTCTCCCACTGGGTTTTTCCCCTCGGCTATATTCGGTGATTGGCACCAATAACAAATTTTATTCTTTTCTTTTCTTTTCTTGTTTGTTAATAAACATTTTGCAGAGATCTCAGCTAAACAAGAGCATACAAACACGCCCCAATAGTCCACCTACCGTGCACACAAATTAGGAAGGGGTGAGACATGCAATGCCTACAAAGAGCAAAGAGAAGCAATCTGCACAACATCAACGAGCACTACAGCAGGTGTATTCAAATCATAATCTTTTGTTCTTTATGTGCTTTTAACTTTTGCATATATTGTTTGCATGTTCACACACAGTTGGCTGGTTTAAGTTTTAAATTAGTTGTTACCATGTGATTTCTAGATTCTTAGAGGACTTAGTAGAAGGTATTTCTATTTGAAGACGGTGTAGGATATATGCCAACGGAGTATGCCAAGTTCTTATGCTCTCGAAAAATATTAGTTATCCCTAGTGGTATCTACCTCTTAGGTATGGGCTAGGTGCTACGAATTTAAAAAAAATAATGCCCTAAAAAATATATACAAGTGAATCGAGTCATGATGTGTCTACAGCCATGTGGAATGCTTGGTAGGACCTTGGGTTGTCTTAGCACCTTGGGGCCGATGCCTTGGTTTCCATGGGGTGAACACTGATGTCTAAAACGTTAAGAAAGACCTTCAAGGACTCTATCACCTTGATAGATGCTGGTAGGACTCTGGGGTACATTATGAGCCCTCAAGACCGATGCCCTCATCTTCATGGGGTACTCCTTATGTCAAAAAGAAAGAAAAGGGTCTGTCGCCCTTGAGATACTTAGCGGCCTTTAGATTCTCTTGGCGGAGGTCTCTTGGCCATTGCTTGGGTCTCATTGGGATGGAACCTTCCTCTTTATCATCTTTTACACACACACAACAACAACAACAAAAAAAAAAAGAGAGAGAGAAAAAGAAAGAAGAAAAAAAGGTCCAATCACCATTGCTCATATTTAGGAGTCGGGTTGCCACTTAGGAATAACTTAAACACTTGTAGGACATTGAGACTGCAGTCATAACCTGCGGTGTACAAGCACACTTGCCTTTGCATAGCACTATCTCACTTTGACTAGTCTTTACTCACCTCTTTTAGCACTCTTTAAAACTCTAATCGGCCTTTCACTTGTATGCTCACGTGTGAGATTGTCATTGCTGGTTTTTTTTCAATAAAAGACTTTACTTGTCTTCCATTGTTTTTTGCAGCTTTTTCTTCTACCGCGCCCGAGGACGTGCGCGATTTAGGAAGGGGGGAATGTTCCACGAGAACACTCACGGGAACACGAATTATGAAAGGAGGTTGGAAGCAATTAATACAAGAGAGCGGGATTGTGGCCATGGGAACATAAAGACACACATAATTTTTCCATATTTTTGTGCCGAAGTCCAATGTAAATCATTTTAGGCCAATGTGGGTTTCTAAATGAGAGTTCTAAGTGTATTAAGCAAGGCTCACTTATGGGGTTGTCCGCCCATGTGTGAAAGAGGCCTAGGGTTAGGGTTAGTGGCATCTCTACAAAAGAGATGTTAGCTAAAGAAAGTGGACGTTTTTGCCATTCTCAACTATTGAGTGAAGCTCTTGAGCTCTCAAGCTATGGCAACTCTCTAACTCTCTCTCTATTGTACTCTAATGAGCATCAAGCTCCAATGAGTATAGCTCCACTTCATTCTCTTAATCTGTTTTAGCATCATTGAAGTAGATTAATCTATGATTAGTTGAATGCTTCTTTCTTTCTCTTGTGTACGCTGCATGCTTGTAGTGAGTGTGTGTGTGTAGTCTCCATTGATGCAAGCTCTTGCCCACTTCATTGGTAATGAGTTATTTTCATGGATAGACTCTCTCTATGAGCTTGTGGGTTTGTGAATGTTACATTCTATGCTTGCTTAAGCTTGTGGATTAGTAGATGTATGCTTATGGGTTTGCTGGCATTAGGGAAAGCTAAGATTTAATCAATGTTTGAATGGGATTAAGAGATTGCTATGCATTGCTTGTTCTCTTGATTAATGTAGTGGATTTAAGATATTGAGAGATTGATTGAGGTGTTGAATGGTTGAATCGTCAAGTGGTGGTTTGTGTATGTGAGCTCTCCCTCATGGGATAAGCCTTCATGCACTAATCGGGTCGAGTCCTCGGATTGACATTGTGTTTCTTAACACATTTGTTGAGCGGTAGTACTCTACGAGCACTATATTGCACTGTAGAGAGAACCGCTCTACAATGCTCATGGCTATCCCTCAGCTGGTGGGCTTGCTGTAGAAGCTGGTCCACCTCAATCTCCTCCATATGCTTATCCTATATATGGACCTTCCGCACCCGTGATACTCTTGCCCGACCAGCCAATGCCTTTCCACGCTTTCTACATTTTCTAACATATGGCTATCCCTCACCTGCATATACTGGCTCTGCAACATTGTTGTCAGTTTGCATATGCTCATGGCTGTCCCTCAGCTCGTGGGCTTGCTCTAGAAGCTGGTCCACTTATTTCTCAAGCTTAGGCTTTTGCATAAAGCATAAGCTTAATCTTTATGCGTAAATCTTAAACCTTTTTGCAAAAGTTTCATAAATAAAGCTTTATGCAAAAGCCTTAAGCATTAGCTTTATGTAAAAATCTTATGCATAAAGCTTATGCTTAAACTTTATGCCTAAAATTTATGCATAAGATTTTACAAAAAACCTAATTCAAAAGTTTAATGCATAATCATAAGTATAAGTCACATGCATAAAGCTTTATGCATATGGTTTTTTGTACAAGCTTAATGCATAAAGCCATAATTATTGAGCCTTATGATTTATAAAACTTAATCTAATGCATAATTTTTTAAAAAAACTTCGAAGCATCCAGGGGTGCACCATAAACAAGTAAAGAAAGGGATTATAAAAGACAAGTACTCTTACCTTGAAGAAGAGAAGTAGAGTGTGCATTGCAAAGTTAAGCTTAAGATTCAAGCACCAATTAAGTCTAAGAATATATATATATATATATATATATATATATTAGTAAATGTATATGCATAACCTTATGCATAAATCTTTGTGCATTAAGCTTATGCACTAGCTTTTTGCATAAATTTATGCATAAAACATTTTACCAGAAGCTTTACGCATAAGCCATTTTCATTAAGGTTTGTGCGCTAGATTTTTGTGTGACGCTTATGCATAAATCATTTTGTCAAATGCTTTATGCATAAGCTTAATAGTAGTATGTGAGAGATCATGGGTGAGAGAATGAAACTGGTTGATAGCTCACTTTACGAGCTAGAATTAGGGAGATAATGTGGGAGCATCTCATTAGTGATTTAAGAAAGATTAGGGTTACCTAATCGGATGTACTCAAATCCTACATAATGAGGATAACATTCATGAATAAATAACTCTCGCATTTTATATCATTATGTTGTTCATTTGCTAATTACTTTGCTTATTTTGCTAATCACTTAATTATGTTCATGCTTAGGCATAAGAGACCATGCTAATGCTTGTCTTTAATCCACCATGAAATTCAACATGGTATCGGAGACATTGTCATCTAATGCCATCTCATTTCTACTCTTGCTATCATCACTTTGTGGTTTTCATGCCATCACAGTGCCTATGTCTACTAGTGCGCACATCCGTTGTTTGTCACCAAAGCAAATCCCAATTCGGTTGATCGGCTCAAGCATTGTCCTACTAATCTGAGCACCACTCCATTGTGTCTCTTCTATGCCCTACGTTCATCACTGGCTTCCCTACCTATCCACATTTGCTGTTGTGCAACACTTCACGGCAGTGCACACCGACCTCTTCATCAACTACATTAGCAAATCTCCTTGTACTACAGCCACAGAAAGACCACATGCCCTGTTCATCTTGGTTAGGGCACCCATAACTACTACGGGCCATCTTTCAAAATCCTCTACAAATTGAAGAGATTGGAGCTTCTCTCTCTCTTCAATCTTCCTTGGTGACTCCAACAACATACCAAACCAAGAATCAAGTAATTTAGGAGGTAAAGTGTGGATTATTGTCTTCTTTTTCTTAAATCTCCAAATGTTTCTCTTCTCAACCCCTCTCAAGTTTTAGAAGCATTAATTTGAATGGCTTTTGAATACTATTGAAGTTCTTTAATGTGTTGTAATGAAGAAATACATAAATTTTTATTTATGCTTAATTTATAATGGTTTTTTAAGCATTTCTCTCTCTCCCCCAAAGAATGGTCATTCATATGACCTATTCTCAATTCAAATGAAGCTTCTCAAGAAGCATTTCTCTAATCTAAAAATAATTTCTATGCTTGTCTAATTGGAGGCCAAAATAATGGCTTTTAATACTTTTACGCTATTTAATGTATGGTAAAATTAAGAATCAATCCATAATTGGATAATGATCCAATTAGTAGTTATTCTAATCACATGAATAATACTAAACTTTATTCCTCTCAAATTTATTAAAAATTATTACTAATAGCAGAGTGAAGCTACTTTAAGATGTGCAGGTGTAAGAACCTCCCCTTCTGATCTTGTAATTATTCCCCTCTTTGAAATAAAAGAAAGATGTTGTTTTACCCTATTTTGGCCTAGAGAGAGAAAATGTCTAGAGAGAGGTTATCCAAAATTGAGATATTTTTTGATATAAAAATCCTCCTAGTGTCTAAAATGGTTTCCCCTGAAACAAAAATTCAAAAAGAACTTTCCAATGTGCATTTGGAATTAATTGAAAAGAAGTATAAAGGAGCTTAGCCTAAGGGTCTAGATTTTTAAAAAATTTTGGAGTATGGTCCAATTAAGGTTCCTATGGGCCAATTGGATCAATCCAAGTGTGGGGAGGAGATAAATCCAATTTATAAAAGAAAAACCCCCAAAAAATGAGTAAATGCTCACATAAGATGAAGAGTTGACTAAGGACAAGGTTTATTAGTAAAAAAACTATGAGTATTACTTAAAAATTTGAGATATTTTGGGTATAATGATTCAATTTTGACACCTTGGTAAGGAGAAGGGAGCTCTTCAAGGAGGCGCCTATTTCACTTGTGTGGTGGAGTTTTAAACTCAAAAATATTGTGATATTTTTATCTCTCCTCTCTCCTAGATATCAAACCAAATCAAAAGGGAGCCAAATTAGGTCCAAATCTTGTCCAAATTCAGCCAAATTGAACTTGGAAAATTCTAGAAACTAGTTGGACTTGGTTAGAGGCCTCCCTCACCTATAAATAGATCCTTTTTGTAAAAAAATATGAGAACTATACCATGCCACTATTATACTGAAATAATGTTATTTTCTATTATCATCTAAAAATCATCTACAAATTGAAGAGATTGGAGTTTCTCTCTCTCTCTCTTCAATCTTCCTTGGTGACTCCAACAACATACCAAACCAATTGATTGGTTGGGGGCCTCTACTGTGATCAAAGATTCAAGAAATTTAGGAGGTAAAGTGTGGATTATTGTCTTCTTTTTCTTAAATCTCCAAATGTTTCTCTTCTCAACCCCTCTCAAGTTTGCGAAGCATTAATTTGAATGGCTTTTGAATACTATTGAAGTTCTTTAATGTGTTGTAATGAAGAAATACATAAATTTCTATTTATGCTTAATTTATAATGATTTTTTAAGCATTTCTCTCTCTCCCCCCCAAAGAATGGTCATTCCTATGACCTATTCTCAATTCAAATGAAGCTTCTCAGGAAGCATTTCTCTAATCTAAAAGTAATTTCTATGCTTGTCTAATTGGAGGCCAAAATAATGGCTTTTTAATACTTTTACGCTATTTAATTTATGGTAAAATTAAGAATCAATCCATAATTGGATAATGATCCAATTAGTAGTTATTCTAATCACATGAATAATACTAAACTTTATTCCTCTCAAATTTATTAAAAATTATCAATAATAGCAGCGGAGCTATGGTAAAATTTCTAAAAAATAAACACATAAATCATTTTCATTCATAATATGAAAAGAGGACTTCCTACCATATTCTAGGAATAATCATCCGAGATTAATTGAATGATTCTCATTATAATCATGAAAAATTTAATTTCTATGTTTATGCATAATTAGCAATTAGCAAAAGAGAAATTTCTAGTAATTTATTTTTTATGTTAAAAGAGGAATTCTTATGACATTTGGAATTCCATCATTGAGATGGGAAAAGAGAAATTCCTAGCATATTGGAATTAATGAGTATTTTAATTAAATTCAAAGATGAAATTTAGATAAATTTATTTTATCTATAAGAAATATTTAAATGTTAAAAGATGAATTCCTATGACATTTGAAATTCCATCATTTAGATGGAAAAAGAGAAAATCCTAGCATATTGAATTTATGGGTATTTTATTTTAGATGAAATTACTTTATGAATAAAAGAGGAATACCCATGACATTGGAATGCAATTAATGAAATGCAAAAAGAGGAATTCCCATGGTATTTGAGATCCAAGAACTTAAATGGGAAGAAGAGAAAATTTTAGTATAATTCAATTTATGATTACTTATCAAAAGTGGAAATATGGGTAGAATTGATTTTTGTAAATCGCATGAATTCTTCTATTAAAGAGGAATATTGAGTATAAGTCATTTGAGAAATTGAGAATGAATATGGAACTAATCGTCGAGAAAAAGAACCTTTAATTAGGCCAAGCAATTGGCAAAAATTTAGAAAACAGTCCCATTATCGGGATCAACCTAGAAAAAGCTATTAAATGGGAATAGCATGTGAATGGATGTGATAAGATGTGTATGGGATGTGATAGAATGAGAATGTATGTGTATGGAATGTGATAGGATGTGATAAGATGAAAATAGGATGGATAAGATATGATGTAATGAGAATAGATGTGTATGTGTATGTGGAAGAATGGATGTGGATGTGTATGTGGAAGAATGAATGTATGTGGAAAAATGAATGTGGATGTGTATGTGGAAGAATGGATGTAGATGTGTATGTGGAAGTATGAATGTGCATGTGTATGTGGAAGAATGGATGTGGAAGTATGGATGGGGATTTGGATGTGGAAGAATGGATGAGGATGTGTATGTATACATGTGGATGTATGGATGTGGATGTGTATGTGGAAGAATGGATATGGATGTGTATGTGGAAGAATGGATGCGGATGTGTATGTGAAAGAATGGATGTGGATATGTATGTGAAAGGATGTGATGTCAATGTGAGTGAATGGATGAGATGTAATGTGATGAGAATCTGGATGTGAGTGAATGAGATGTCATGTCATATGAATCGGATGTAAATGAATGATATGGGATGTGAATGGATGAGATGTGATGTGATGTGAATCGAGATAAGAATGAATGATATGAGATGTGAAATGAATGTGATGAGGTGTGACGTAAATTGAAATAGATGTGAATAAATGAGGTGTGATGGGATGAGAATATGGGTTGATATATGCGAGTGGATGAGGTGTGATGGGATGAGAATATGGGTTGATATATGCGAATGGTGGGTTGATATATGCGAGTGGATGAGGTGTGATGGGATGAGAATATGGGTTGATATATGCGAGTGGATGAGATGTAATGAGGGTAAATGAGGAAAGATGTAATGAGATGAAAAATAATGTGATTGGATGAGAATAGGAATACATATGAATTGGATATGGATTAAGTAAAGTGGACAGATGTGGAACAATGTGAAAGACGAGAGTTCATTATAGAAGCTGTATTTATGACCTATTTTTAAATGTCTATTTTATGTCAACAATGCTAGGAAAGCATTTTGACCATCTTGAGATTGAGGTCGTGGAGACCTAACTAATAAAGTTGCAACAGCTGACGGAGAGTCAACGGAGGACATCTCGCGTAGCATGGTCGGCCGAGGTCTTGACCAGCCCCGATTCGATTTAAATGGTGAGCTTCTGGTACGATGGATGAGGGACCAAGGAAGCGGCCTATGAGTGAAGCGCTAGGTCACTTGCAAAGGATCCTAGAGGGTGCTGACCATACGGTGCTCGGGCTCTGGGTCGCTGAAGATACCCACACGTGCATCGGGGAAGATATTGGAACAAGGAGTAAGAGTTGTTTTTTGAAATCGGGCATGTAAGATTCCTCCCCAGCCTCTCAAGATGTCCAACATCTTCCCCTGTAACCAAATCCCTCTTCAGAAATATAAAAGATCTTGTTTCTACCTGTTTTGGCCTAGAGAGAGAAAATATTTTACAGAGAGGTTATTCAAATTTTGAATATTTTTGGATAGAAAAATATCTCTTCTTATTAAAATAAGTTCCCCCGAAACAAAAGTTCAAAAAGATTTTCAGAAGGTGCATTAGAAATCAACTATAATCTGTTCAAGAGACCTTATCCTAGGGGTCCAGATTTTCTAAAAATTTTAAATTAAGGTTTTGAGGGACCAATTAGATTCATCCAAATGTGTGGAGAAGATAAATAGAATAAATAAAGAAAATCCCTTCAAAAAATGAGTAAATACTCACATAAGATGAAGAGTGGACTAAGGACCAAAGGAAATACTAAAAAAATGGATTTTTGACACCACACAATGGGAATTCCTCCTCATGAAGGAGGTGCCTATTTCACATGTGTGGTGGAGTTTTAAATTATCAAAAATTGAGATATTTCATCTCTCCTCTCTCCTAATCCAAGTCTAGTTCCAAAAAGTAGGCTAAATTGACCTAAAAATGGTAAAAAATTGACCAAACTGATCTGGAAAATTCTAGAATCAGCTTGCTTTGGTTAGGAGCTCACTTTTTCCTATAAAAAGAAGCCTCCCCCTTTGTTGAAGCTTAATAGTATTTTATGCACTGTTACTCTAATCCTCCCAAAAGCCAAGAAGTGTGAATTTCTTAATAATTCACTAGTTTTTGACCATTCCCTCTTCTAAAGATTTGGTGGCCACTCTTGTTGCAAACAAGAGTAGATCCCTCAAACCATCAAGCCAAAGAAAAGCTCCCAGAATTCATGTAAGTTAGAAATCTTATATTTTTCTTTACTCTTTTAATGGTTTTCTAATTTTTGTTTTGTTTGAAATGATAAATTTATGCTATGCCTTGTTGGAAAGGCTTTCCCCCTCTGTCATTCCTAAAATCAGCCCTTCTTTATCCTAGTTAAGTGATCTAATAGTTGGAATTAAACTTTTCATATTTTTTCTTTTTCAAAAGTGAAATTTGATTAGTTTAGAGTGCTTAAAACCATTTGGGGATAATTTTTAAGTAATTTTAAGATAGGAAAATTTGAAAAATGGTCAGCCATACAAAGGAGGCTATGGCAAAATTTTCTAAAATTTGGTGAAATAAGTTTTATCTTTTATCATTGAAAAAGAGTAATCCCCACCATTTGTGTAATCTAAAAGTGTTATTTTCATTCTAGGCATAGAAAAATGCATAGTAGAAATATTTTTATTATAAAAGTGTTATTTCTTTTAGATATAAATTCTATGCATAGAAAGATGCATATTGGTTAATTTTTTTAATTATAAAAGTGTTACTTTCATCAAAATGGATAATTATGCATAAATAGATGCATAAAAGAATATTTTTTTAATTATAAAAGTGTTACTTTCATCAAAATGGATTTTTATGCATAAATAGATGCATAAAAGAATATTTTGTATTATAAAAGTGTTACTTTAATCAAAATAGATTTTTATGCATAAATAGATGCATAAAAGATTTTTTTTAAAATTATAATGGATTTGTGTGCATAAATAGATGCATAAAAGAATAATTTTTATTATAAAAGTGTTACTTTCATCAAAATGGATTTTTATGCATAAATAGATGCATAAAAGTATATTTTTATTATGAAAGTGTTACTTTCATCAATATTGATTTTTATGCATAAAAGAATTTTTTTATTTTAAAAGTGTTTCATAAAAATGGATTTTTATGCATAAAAGAAATTTTTTATTGTAAAAGTGTTACTTTCACTAATATTGATTTTTATGCATAAAAGGATTTTTCTTTTATATAAAAGTGTTATTTCTTTAGAAGTTGGATTTTATGCATAAATAGATGCATACAAAATTTTTATATCAAAACAAGAGTTCTCTTTAATCCTGTGTTTAAATCCCATGAATATTGGTAAATAATAAGTAAATACTCTGTGAAAGAAAATTCTACCGTTTCATATTCTCTAGGATGGTAATGAGAAAATTCAGAAAACCTATTGAAGTCGAAATTTTAGTTAAATGATTAATTTTTCGATAAAGATAGTTCAGGGAGAACCTTTCTAGACTCAATCCCCTAAATCAGACTATGACCAAGACATAACTCCTTCGTCGGTTTCAAGAGAATTGACAATATGACCAGCTCATTAATCTACACTCAAATCACCCACACTACCTATATATGACGTGAAAGACTTACATTACAGTGATAAGTCTTGTGTAGTTAGTGAGGATCTATTGGTTTATATTTTCTAAATAATAAAATCTTCCACCTATTTCACACTAGAAGCTCCTTACTCAAAGCACAGGGGCAGGTGGATGGCCATCAATTTCTAATCTAAGTTTTCAAGTGGTAATAACGTTTACTCTCCACTTCTTTTTGCAATTCAGTGCTTTATATTGTGAAGATTATGCTTCCATTGCTATTGTGTTTTCTTACATGGTATCAAAGCTTAGGATCTAGGCAAAGTATTTTTTAGCAAATTTCTAATTGAAGGCAAATTTGGAGAGAGATGGCCTAACCTATAAATAACATAGGAGTCAGGGAAAAGTGGCAATGAAGGAGTCCAAGAACAATGTTGAAGCAAGAGGAAAAATTGGATTTTTTTGTGCTAATAAAAGAGATATGTGCAAAGGAAGGACATTCTTTAACACTTGATGGTTCATGGATCATCAACAATGGAGCATCTTGATATAAGGATTTATGAAGCAACTATGCCAAATGGGGCCTTTGATGGAATCTCTTTTGCTAGCTTGCATGTCTGAGCTCCATGAAATTGCACTTCAATAGCACTACTCAAAGATGTGTCCCATTAGGAAGTGAATGGGGTCTTCTTGGGCCCTTTAATTTGCCCCAGCCTAATCAAGGTGATTAAGGAATAGCCAAATGGGGGGTTGCCATGTGGACTGAAATGTTGGGTTTTTAAGAGAGGTGTAAGAGTGGTCAAAGGGTGTACTTTTTTCCCCAAAAAGGGGGGGGGGGGCAATTTTACAATTTTCGGACCTCCATAACTTCTACATACAAGCTCCGATTTGAGCGGAGATTACAGATCCGTGATCTACGCATCAAGGGCTTTCCATAGATATGTTACATGATATGGTTTTATCCGCTAGATTTTAAATTCTATTTTCCCCCCAAAATTCAAATTCGAATAAAGTAGCCATTTTGAAGCTTCTAATTAGAAAACGTTTCTTCTTAAGAGAAAAGGTTTGACTCCCTTAAACTACCAAATAAAAGGGCCCAAGAAGCCTTCCATTGAGGTCCTAATGTTTAACATATAAAACATTTTGTAGCATTATAGCCCTAGGAACTTTCATGTTAGCCTATCATTAGAGAGCTTATCTCTTTTGTCACAATGAGAGTGAAGATACCATACACAAGGTTAAAATAAACTTTATCGCTCAATTTTTAATGTTTTACTACATGCATGTTTTTTCTATATTGCTCTACTTTTCTCTAAATTTTCATTTCACCCACCTTTCCCTTTCATTCTTATCCTTCATTTTTATTCTTTTCTTTTCTTCTTTCGCTTTCCTTAGGAATACGTGAATATATACTAATTGTTTTTTCTTTACAATAATGTTTCTTTGGGTGCTAAGTACTAGTGGGTTGAGCACATAGCCAAGGAAGATGAGAACAATAGAAAAGCACCGTATGGTCAGTACCCTCTAGGTTCCTTTTAGCAGGTGACCTAGCGCTTCACTCATAGGCCGCTTCCTTGGTCCATCATCCACCGTACCGAAAGCTCACCATTTTAATCGAACAGAGGCTAGTCAAGACCTCGGTCAACGAGCTTGCCACACGAGACATCCTTCATTGACTCTCCGTCAGCTGTTGCAACTTATTCACTTAGGTCCGCACGACCTCATTCACAAGATGGTCAAAATGCTTCCCCAGCATTCTTGACATAAAACAATCTTTTAAAAAACAGGTTTCATCTACAAATACAGTTCCAAACGAAATTCCCATCTTTTCTCATCATCCACATCCTTTCACATCATTCCTTATCATCTCTCGTCATTCCGCATCATTTCTCATCATTCCATTCCATCATTTCTCCTTATTCCACGTCATTTCTTATTATCCCATTCCACGTTATTTCTCATTATTCCACGTCATTTCTCATTATCTCACATTTTCTACATTAAGTCACATCCAATCACATCATTCCTATATCAACTCACATCTATTCACACCATTCCTACGTCCATTCACATCATTCCTATATCCATTCACATCATTCCTACATCCATTCACATCATTCCTACATCCATTCACATACATTCATATCCAATCACATCCATTCACATCATTCCTACATCCATTCACATAATTCCTACATCCAGTCACATCATATCACATCCATTCACATCATCCTACATCCATTCACATCCAGTCACATCATATCATATCCATTCACATCATATCACATCCATTCACATCATCCTACATCCGTTCACATCCATTCACATCATTACCTTCTTTATTTTTTTGACTATTAAATAATGCTCAAAACTCCACTTTTAGCATAAAAATATCTATGTCTAGAATATTATAGGAATTCTTTTTTTTGCTTTATTAAAATTATGCATAAAAATAAGATTATCTCTTTTCTGGAAAATTTTACCAAAGCTTCGTAATTACTGGAAATGTTCAATTTTCTAATTTGAAATGAAAACTTGTAATGAAAATATGATAGGAATTCTTCTTTTAGAGTAAAATTAAATTATGCATACATAGCATAATTATAATCATAATTATAAGCATAATTATGAATAAATCTCTTGATTATTCTTAAATAACCATTCCTCATTTCTAAAAATGTTAGCATAACCCTCTTTCAATTTAGAATGAGTTAATATGATTTGTCTTACTCATAATCAAGCTAAAAAGAATTAACCATCATTTTTACTAGATTAAAAATCATGAAAATATCTTATCTCTTTCTCGAGCTTATCAAGCCTAGAGTTTTGATTAGGATAAAGAGATTGTCATTGAGAATCATCCTTCTACCAAGGATCTAGCCATAAAGATGATTAATCTTTCCAAAAGAGAGATTTATTAACAAAAATGCTATAATTAAGCATAAAAATTAGCATTAATCTAATTAAACATTATGAATCATCAGAGAGCAGAGAATTGAAAAAAAAACCATTAAATTAGGTTTACCTTTGAATTTGGCTTGATTCTTTGGCTAGAAGTGAAGCCCAAAAGCAAGTCCTTGGCCACCAAGAGGGGGAGGGTAATCTCCAAGAGAGGATGGATAATAGAGAAGCTCCAAAGCTCCCAAGAGAAGAGGCAAATAGAGAGATAATAGAAATTACACTAAAATGAAGATAATAATGGCATGTAAATTCACAAAGATGAAAATACAAAGGAATGAGGGTCTATTTATAGATGAGGGATGCCACTAACTATGTCCAAATGGGTTCTAGAGGTTTGCAACTTCAGTTTGACCCAATTTGGACAAGATTTGGATAAGTTTAGCTCCCTTTTTGATCTAGTTTGCATTAGGAGAGAGGAGAGATAAAAATATCACAATTTTTTGAATTAAAAAAGCCAAGCAATGATGATAAAAAAAGTCTCCTACCTCAAGTGGATTTCCCTCCTTATTGAGGTGTCAAAAATGCATCATTTTACCAAAATATCCCATTTTTTAAACTAATAAACCTTAATTTTTAACTAATAAATCCTGTGCTTAGTCAACTCTTCATCTTATACGAGCATTTACTCATTTTTACAGTATTTGCTTTTATTCTTTGCATTTTTATCATCCCAGCAGTTGGATTAATCCTATTGGCCCTTTGGAACCTTATTTGGACCTTAATCCAAAAATTTCTGAAAAATGTGGACCCTTAGGCTAAGGTCTCTTATACACATATTCAATTAATTCCTAATGCACATTGGAAAGTTCATTTTTAACTTCTGTTTCAGCAGAATTCATTTTAGATATCATGAGAATTTTTGTATCCAAAAATATCTCAATTTTGAATTACCTCTCTCTAGACATTTTCTCTCTCAAGGCCAAAACAAGGTAGAACAAGATCTTTTTCTATTTCTGAGGGAGGGATGATTACAAGAGACTGAAGGGGCGGTTCTTACACCTACACATCTCAAACGGCGACCGCAACAACCAACATGTAAGCTGATCGAAAATCAGATGTCAAGATCAGTGGCATGGTGTCACACACAACTCTCCTCCGGTTTTGACAAAAGGTCAGGCTTCACTCTGCAGTGAGCTTATCGACGTTCCATTTATGCAGGATTCAAAGGAATTAATTTTTGGTTCCATCTCTCACAAAAGCACACTCCCTGGGCTCTTCTTCAGCGACCTGCTTCCCAAGATTTCCACCATCTTAGATGACAACAGAAACCCACAGGTCCTCATCTCCAAAGCTCTAACATCCAGCAAGCCTGCCACTCCTGGCTAAACCTTTTGATGATTGTCATGTTGAAGGGCCCCTCTCACCTCCTATCTCCAATGTCAACAGTAGCCACCTCTCGAACATCTAGCAGGATCCAAGCAGTCCGCTTTAGAGGAATCAACAGAAACAGACACTCTCTTCTGAACAAAAGCATCCTCTCACGGTTTTCCTCTGCTATGCTTCTTGGCCTGCAACCCACCACCACAGACCCTCAACTCCCTGGCTTCCCACATGCTGAAACACATCATCTGCCAACTTCCTGTAGACACCTACCATGCAAAGGCTCTAGGTAGATTTCGAGGTGCCTGTGTACGTGGTACGCCCGTGTGGCACTTAATTGCCACAGCCGGTCAACCATAGCCCGTCGTCGGAGCCTGGACTCGTGGAGCGCCTATGTACAAATTACTTTTCACCAAACTTGGAACGTGGACCGCGCAGCCGCCAACGTCATTCCACCACCCCAGCCGCTACAGTTTGCACAATCGGCCGAGTCGGTGCAGCTCACCATTTCGTTAATGCGTATTCAATTTTTTTTGGCTAGACCCATATTTTTCGAAATGCAACATTTGAAAATTGACGAGGTTTGCTAATCAAAATTGGGGAGACTCAGAATGAGATTAGTTGCTTAAACAAACATGGTGCCCCCCACAGTGTTGCTCTCACAAGCTTGCTAATCGAAATCTAAGCGATTGAAAATAAGATTAGTATCGTAAACAAACACATGCACCCTTTAACCTTAGTTTTTTATAACCATAGTCTAGAGCACTTTAAAATGCAACCACAAATCCCTCCCAGTGGTCCTTTACTCGCACAATGGGTTTTTGTTCATGTCAGAAGATCAAAATACAAGGTCTTGCGGGGCAAGCTTCCATCCTGTGGTCACGAGTGGATGACTTTGTGCAAGACGAGGCCAACATGCTTGACTTTCCAACATCATTCAAGATGTACAGTCACACCATCGACAATAACATGGCTGATTGAAAAAGCCACAAAAAAATGCATGGATAGAGAGAATAGTATAAGTGCTCTCTCGTTCATTTTCAATATCTAAGATTCATATATGCTCCTTGATTTAACGGGTGTAAATGCTCTCTCTTTTATGAATATTCAGATTTTGGTGTGGCTTTGGGCTGAGAGATGCATGCAATAAAGACAAAATGGATGAAGAGATGGTTTATGGGAAGGAAGTCTCTCCCTCCATGGAAGGTGTAAGACAAAGGCGCCCACCTACTATACAAGTCGACAACGCATGGGAGGATGTCAATGCCATTTCGTGGTAAATCGTTTATATGAGGATCATTATATTGCAATGATCTCATACATAAATCCATACCATACTAACAAAGAAGATATAATTTGCCATGGTGCTCCTTGTAAGGATGTGGACCGAAATTGCCACATTATTTTCTCTCCATGGATCTCAGTAGAAAAAAAATATGGGTTTCAAATATGTTATATAGAGGGTTCTCTCCACAACAAGTATTAGATGGCCACATCGAACACTTACTAGCACGCCAAAAAAGTGATGCAAAGTGTCCTATGACAAGGGATGACTTCTTGTCTATTCAAGATATCATGAATATCTCCAAGAAGCTTGCCATTGATAGATATCAATTGCATGATGATGATGCAGAGAGTACCAAGCGTTGGTGTCTAGAAAACTCTTCTATGACTTTCGTGTACCAAGAACAAGATCTTGATTGCAATAAGGATTTCATTCTTGGCATTCAAACTCCATGGAAAAGAGAGACGTGCGACAAGTTTGGGAATGGCAACTTATTGGCAATGGACTCAACATTTGGTACAAACAAGTATAAGGTATAAGCTCATGATTTATGAGGTGTATACATTACATTTTATGTTTCCTAAAACTAAATATTTTGTAGTTCCACTTGCATACCGTTCTCGTGTTCGATTCTCATCAAAATGGTGTTCCAATTGCTTGGGTCTTTGCCTCCCGCGCCACATTTGAAGTCATTAGATTGTGGTTAACAAAGTTAAGGGACCGCATGCTCAATTACCACAAGTCATGGTGGGAACCAAGTGCATTCTTGGTTGATGATGCCGAGCGAGAGATCGATGCCTTGAGGTGGCAACCTTCAGAAGCCATATCTTATCAAAAGATTATAGATCCCTACATAAAAAATCAAAATAAAGAATATTAGTAAACATTAAAAGCATAGAAACAGATTAGAGAGTTCTACTCCCAAAAACCAAAATAATGTTAGTAAAAAATAAAAAAGCAAAGAAACAATACATTTAATTGGTGTTAACTACTCTAAGAAGAAACACTTACTTGTAAACCCTTATTACTAATTTAAAGCAGAGAAAAAATACATTTAATAAGGATTGACTACTCTAAAAAGAACACTTATTTGCAAACCCTAATGAGAAAAAGGTCATTCTAAGAGGAGCATTCTTAGAAGAGCAATCAACTAAGGTGAGTCTATGCTTACTTATCTCTTGTTATTATTTTATTTCTTTCACTTAAAGAATATCTTAAACCCTAAAAGAGAGTAAAGAAGCCTAGTGCTTATGGTTTAGCATAGAGATAGGCATAAATTATGGCTTAGGGTCTACACAAGGATTTTCACTCATTAGAGTCTAGTGCAGACATCAGCATAGATAAGGGTTTACCATAGATTAGTATTTAACATTAGGGTTTAGCAATAGAATAATATTTAAAATAGGTCAGGTTGAGAAAAAAGGGCTTAGAGTACATTAGCCTTCATTATGTTGCTATCACCAAGGAGAAGGGGTAAAAAAGATGTACTAGCTCAGAAAGTGATCGCCATTGGGAGTCTTGACTAATTACAAATAACAATCCCTTGTTCATGTGTAAGATGTAGGAATGTTTGTATGCATAATTGTCAAGTCACAAATTAGATCATATTAAAAAAGGAGGATCTTTTATGCCAATGTGAGCCATCATGAGACCTCAAGATAACTCCTCAGTTAGTATATAAACTTTTTGTATAAAGCATGCACTTAAGGTTGACAAATTAAATGCTAATTATCATTGTTTATGTTAATGTTATATACTATGCCTAATTTTTTGTCATTGGGAAAACTTGAGAAATGAATATAAGCATTGTAAGGAGCACTTACAAAGTGGAGCATAATTTAGATGAGGAGGAAGATATCATGGAGGAGATGATTACTCACTTTAAGTGAGGGTGAGGAAGGGATACCCTACCCTCAAAATTATGATAGAGAAGATATGTTGTTATAGAAGGAAGATAATACACCATTGTATGAGGGTGCAAAGTTCTCTACTTTGTGTTCATGCTTGAGATCTTATACTTGCAAACAACATATGGATGGAGGGATAATAGTGTGAATAGCCTACCCTAGTTATTAAAGATGATGCTAATGACAAAAACTTAATGCCTGAAAATAAGGAGTGATGCATAGAAAATACTATCCATACTTGGTGTGGATTACACTCGAATTCATGCATGCAATGATTGTGTTGTGCTACTTAGAAGTGTCTATGCCAATGCTAAGGAATGCCCAATTTGTGGAGAGGTTCATTATAGGAAGGATTTACAAGGTGAAAAAATTCCTCAAAAGGTTCTGAGGCACTTTCCTATTATTATAACTCGCATCCAACATATGTTTCGGTGTTAATCCATTACTAACTTTAATGACATGGCATGTGAGCCAGTGTTCAACCTATGGCATGATGGGGATAAAGTATATACCACAATGTGGCCAGAAGGCTGACAATTTTGCACTCAATGCCCGAACTAAAAAAGAATCATTCATGATTGTTGTGTATGTTGGATGAGGGAGAAGATGCTCCACTCACACAGACACACATGCACGCACACACAGTGATGACAGACAAGCTTAGAGAGCAAGAGAGACAAAGCTCAATGCTAGAAAGTACTTGATGATAATGATATAAAATGAGTGGAGTACAAGAGTACTATAGCCCTTGCCCTAGGGATGATGTGACAAACACATAACAGTGCCTTCACACGGGGAAAAAACCCTTGCCCAACACAAGGTAAAAATTGCCCATGTGTAGGGTTGTTCACACCAGGGACTTCTAGGCTAACAAACCCCATTGAAGAGAATGGCGTGAATGTGTACAGCTTGAAGCAGAAATTGGGTAAACCCATCTGCCACATTGGCATGTGTAGGCACATAAATCAGGGCAAAATGGTAGTAGAAGACGACTATCTAATACCAAGAGCTGCCAATTGATGGCAAAGCGGCCATACACATTCCTGATTAGTTGTGAATGCAGCTATACTTAGATTCACAACATGAAGTGGCTTCTATTGGAAATAATTACCCGATTGAGACCTTAGTGTCAGATCATCATGCCCAATAGCTATCAATGGAGGTAGGCATAAAGAAAAAGCATTTTTGCTTTTATACTCAGATTCACAACATGAAGTGGCTTCTATTAGAAATAGTTACCATTGATTGACACCTTAGTGTTAGATCATCATGCCCAAGAGCTATCAATGGAGGTAGGCATTAAAAAAATGCATTTTTACGTCACTATGTGTCAATGCCGAAGCTGGGGCAATGCTAAAATGTACTCAACTATGACACTGCATCTTGAATTTCAAGAGGGGGATTTCATATGTAGTAAGGCATCCAACATTTTGCTGATAAGGAGCAGCATCAAAAGCTTCATTGGAGGTAGCAGGATGCCCCCCTCGATTGCTATGAGCTGTATACTTAAACACTACAAAAGCCTAATGTATGAACATCAAATGCATGCTATAACGTAACGAGCAAATTGTTAAGGCCAAATTTGACTAAATCTGTTGGATGTCATCATCAACAGAAGGTTGAATGCATGAATGTAACCCAACGATCATCTTCCAATGTAGCAAGAAGAGAAGGTGGCTCCTCATGTAACGTAGAAGCAACAAGGGAGGAATTAGTAAAATAAGATGCATGACCATAGGCAGCACATGTTCGACTGTTGTAGCAGGGGATCATAAAACGGCTACATTCTCTTCAATTAACGCATCACCCATGGCATTAGAGCAACATGGAAAAGTTGGGCTAACTGACTGAATGGAACCTAGTAGAGGACTAATTCAGAGAAAAATAGGCTCAACTGAGTTACCAACAAGGAACAAATAATGTGAGCATTGTGAACAACGGCAAGAGATAAACTATCAAGCTTGTCCTTTAAATACCAATACATCTAAAAAATAACTTGTGTCAATGGACAAGCCGACAAGGTGGAATCAAAAATGGAAAGGGCTGATAGAACAAATCTGACAAGTGGGGGCAACAAGTCATACATCCAACCAGACCATGAGAGTATAAGGAAACCTCTCAGCATGGAAATGTAAAAAGGATGCAAAATTCCACACATATTGATGTAAAGAAACCATAAAAAAGATGTGGATTCCCACATAGATTAATGTAAAGAAACCCTAAATTATGCATAGTGACAAGGCAACCAAGTTAAAGATAATGTAACAATTTGACTCCATTAGCATCCATGTCAATGAGCTACAAAGGTGAGGTAACTCAAACAAGGAGTTGGTTCAGTAAAAGTAATACATCTCAGCAAAGTAAAACATCACTGCATATAGGTATGTCTCCAAGACATAGCACAACATGAGTGATCACAAACATCACCATCAGTAATACACATTATGTGTTCCACATCAAATGCAAATCCCATAGAGGCAACTGTGACAATTGCTATAAAGCATATTCAGCTGAGAACATATTATCACTAGCATAAATGCTAGGCATAAGACACTCCTACTTCAGAATACGGATCATCTCTAGGATCAATGTCAGGCATAGTAGCATCATGGAATTCTGCATCAGATGAACCAACACTAACTGATTGTCTTAGGGGAGGAGGTGGATTTCACTAGCCATCGGCTTGGTGGTGGTGCTAGCTAAGGCCGTCTCCAGGACCAGGGTAGGCGACCTCTGCCAGCCCTTCGTGTAGCTCCTACAGATCCAGCGTTTGTCCCTATGTCAACACTCAAGGCTCTTGGCACCCAGGTTGGCATCGACATACGCAGTACCATAGAGAGCATCCAGCACATTGTGTGCTTGTTCTTACGATCGATACCGACTATAGATATCAAGGTATTTACACATTTATTACTTCTTAAGTTTTTTTAGTCATTTATTTACATGTTTATATGTACCTTTCTATATTTTTACATGAGCGGCATGGTTGATTGTGTCACGTAGGGTCCCACACCTACCACTGAGAGACTCACTCAGGAGTTGGTAGAGGCGAGAGTAGAGATTGACCACCTTAGAGCTGCATTGCAGACGGCAGAGGTAGCTACTGCTGTGCAGAGGTATGGCATGCGAGAGAGTCTGACATCCAGCACAGGTAGGTTTCTCTTGCACGTAAGGTCCTAAGTTATAAATTTCTTTAAGTAATACCTAATGAGAGAGACTAATCAATTATTTTTATGCTTTACTTTTTGCGTAGGCTGCTCGGATTGAGGTAGAGAGTTCTAGAGCTGAGGCGCAACAGCACATGATTATGGAGTGGATTGCACAGTATAGGGTAAAGCAGTTGATGCTGCATGTTCGGGAGTTCCGCAGATCCTCCTCAGACGTGATAGTACCCTACTTGCTTTTACATCCACGACCTATTACAGAGGTTTTTCGATGACCTCTCCCTCAGGATGCACCACCATTCCTCCGTGATACCTGCTGCTATGCCCTCTATATCGAGGACATTGATAGTACTGGTGGATATGCTCTGGGATGTGGACATTGTTTCCATTTGTCTTGCATCACCGAGGAGCTAGTACACTTCTCAGCATGTCCCTCTTGCCACGCACGCGTCGACCTAGCGACAAACAAAGTTTTGGGCAGTGACAATCTTCACTTCGACTTCGCTCGAGTAGATGCTAGGGTTGGTGATTTTACCTCAGTTGCTGACTTGGGACAACTCGACAGTGTCGATGGCAGAGATCGGGAGCCTGAGGTGCCTCCAGAGATTGAGTGGAGTGTACATGAGTTTGATGCATACCAGAGAGTCCTTCACGAGAGCTAGATCAAAACATACGAGCGTGTGGGTGGTGCTGGTCCTACTGGCACCTCAGGTGATGGTGCTAGCAGTAGTGCTGCTTCTCTCATGAGAGCAGCATGTCCTTACAGAGCAGAGGAGCTTACACGCACAGAGTGGCAGACACGTACCATTGCTGATTACAGATTCTGGGTTTACAGACAGAGACATCTTGCAGTAGCACAACGTAGAGAGAGGGAGAGGGTTATAGTAGCTTATAGGACTCGTGAGCTCTTGAGTACACCAGCAAAAGCTCATGATCCTCCCTTTGAGGCAGACCTCCCTGCCGTCGCAGATATTCGACGATGACCCCTGTAGCCGGCACAGCCTCCTCGACGTGCATAACAGCCTCAATGCGCACATTGACCAGTAGTTAGAGATGACGATTTTGATTGGGTTGCCGCCGTTGATAGTTGACAACTCAGACTAGCTGGGTTAGCTCACTTACATTGTACTTAGATTTATGGGCAAGGACTAACCTAGCTGGGATAGCTCATTTTCATTATGCCTTGATCTTTTGAGTTAGTGGCTAAACCTAGAGTAGCTAGGTTAGCTCACATTCTGATGTACTTATTTGATGTTTATATCATTATGAGTTTTTCATTATTTGATGTTTATATCATTATGAGTTTTTTCATTATTGAGTATCATTACATTTTAGTTGATGTTCTTGGTTTTTTTATTTTCTTAGTTGATGTTCTTGGTTTTTTTATTTTTTTAACACTTTGGCTATCATTTTGTTTATTGAAACTCCCCATGCCATTGTACCCAAACATGCTCTGATGGGGACCAAACTTTTCAAGCATGTGGGGGGGGCCACCTCCACATGCTTGCAAAGTTTGCCCAGTTTTTAGATTTTTCAAGTCTCTTGGTGCTTAAGAGGCCATGGAAAATCCGGGCCTTCCCCATACTATCGTATCCAAACATGCTCCAATGGGAACCAAACTTTGCAATAATGTGTGGGGGGGGCACCCCCACATGGTTGCAAAGTTTGGTCACAATCGGAGCATGTTTGGATTGGTAATTAGTGCCCAGTGTGGATTTTTCAAGTCTCTTGGTGCTTAAGAGGCCATGGAAGATCTGGGCCTTTCCCATACCATCGTACCCAAACATGCTCCAATGGGAACCAAACTTTGCAACAACAAGCATGTGGGGGGGACCCACCCCCACATGCTTGCAAAGTTTTGTCACAATTGAGGCATGTTTGGATTAGTAATTAGCGCCCAGTGTGGATTTTTCAAGTCTCTTGGTGCTGAAGAGGCCATGGAAAATCCTGGCCTTCCCCATACCATCGTACCCAAACATGCTCCGATGGAAACCAAACTTTGCAAGCATGTTGGGAGGGGGCCATCCCCACATTCCTGAAAAGTTTAGTCACAATCATAGCATGTTTGGATAGGTAATTAGTACCCAGTGTGGATTTTTCAAGTCTCTTGGTGCTTAAGAGGCCATGGAAAATCCAGGCCTTCCCCATACCATCGTATTCAAAGATGCTCCGATGAAGACCAAACTTTGCAAGCATGTGGGGGAGGCCCACCCCCACATTCTTGCAACGTTTGGTCACAATCAGAGCATGTTTGGATTGGTAATTAGCAACCAGTGCGGATTTTTCAAGTCTCTTGGTGCTTAAGAGGCCATGGAAAATCTGGGCCTTTCCCATACCATCGTACCTAAACATGCTCCGATGGGAACCAAACTTTGCAAGCATGTGGGGGGGCCCACCTCAACATGCTTGCAAAGTTTGGTTCCCATCGGAGCATGTTTGGATTGGTAATTAGCGCCCAGTGTGGATTTTTGAAGTCTCTTGGTGCTTAAGAGGGCAGGGAAAATCTAGGCCTTCCCCATACCATCGTACCCCAAAAATGCTCCAATGGGGGGACCAAACTTTGCAAGCATGTGGGGGGGACCCAGTCCCACATGCTTGCAAATTTGGTCACAATCGGAGCATGTTTGGATTAGTAATTAGTGCCCAATGCATATTTTTCAAGTCTCTTCTATATGAAAGATCCGGTACAATACCCAATGTACAAAGTGTGGGGGGAAGAGCCACATATATATATAGCCCTGGGATACTGATGCCATGGAAAATCCAGGCTTTCCCCATACCATCGTATGCAAACATGCTCTGATGGGGACCAAACTTTGCAATCATGTGGGGGGGGCACCCGCACATGCTTGCAAAGTTTGGTCATGATCAGAGTATGTTTGGGTTAGAAATTAGCGCCCAGTACTTTCAAAGTTTGGTGATTTTCAATAAACAATATGGTGATGGTGATTTTCAACAAACAATATGATAGCCAAAGTGTTAAAAAATAAAAAAACCATGAACGACCTCAACTAAAATTCAATGATCCTCAATAATGAGAAAACTCATAATGATATAAACATCAACTAAGTACATCAGAATGTGAGCTAACATAGCCACTCTAGGTTTAGCCACTAACTCAAAAGATCAAGGTATAATGAAAATGAGCTACCCTAGCTATTCTGAGGTTAGTCACTCCCAAAAAATCTAAGTACAATGTAAGTGAGCTAACCCAGCTAGTCTGAGTTTAGTCATCACTATAAAGATAGAGATCTAGTCAGCAACACCCTCTTTAGCTCTCAACTCCTCTAGAGAGCTCTCATGGTCATCCACTCGAAGCCGAAAACGAGGGCGAGAACTATGTTTTTGGCTCTGTACTACTCGATCAAGAGTGAGCCTGGTAGCAGCCACTAAATGAGAGAATTGAAATGCCTATAACTCCCACTTCCACTGCTGGAACTCAAGACTCCCCCGATGAAGTCGAATGTGCTGGTAGAACCGGCCTGCCACAATCATGCTATGGGCATCAAAAGAAAACCCAAGATCATCCATTGTATCGTGGTCAAGGATGCACTTTAGCCTAGTGCAACTCATCAGATAGTAGTCTACTCCCTCGCTGTTTCCCTTACCGGAAATAACATCAAATACATCACCCTCCTGTAGCAAATCTGTTAGGTCATCATAGCTGGCCATGAATGCAAGACCTATGTGCTCATCGGACAACACTGGATGTGAAGGATGCTCGGGGGGGAGGAATGTGTGTATCCATGCATTTGCCCATCCTCTCGAGGCACAGTGTGACCAATCCCCATCCATACATGCTCCACAGAAGCATGCAAACCGTTGTGTGTAAATCATGGGAGCTGTCGGAATGTAAGCCCAAGGTGCCACAGGTAGTTCTGTGTCACAATCATGGGAGGCTCTACGGTCAGTCAATCATGCCACCATCCACATGCCAAAAAACTCTCTTGACATCACGTTTGGGATACGATGATGCTGCACTCCCACACAAATGTTGGGAGCACCACTTGACTACGTGGCCCGCATCTCTGAACTGCTCATCATCCTGCCATAGAGCTGATGACACCTCAGGGCACGTTTCACACGTGCCTGCACCATCATGCTCTCCCTTCCCATGACCAGTCTCAAAGAATGACCAAATCATTGGGATATTAGACTGCACATGCCACCTATAAATCCATAAAACAAAGTCTTAGTTATTGTTTTCTTTAAGATGTTCTAGTGAATTTAGTTTAATTTGCGAATATAAGAGAACCATAAGTACTAGTTGTAGAGCCAATAGAATTGTGGTTGTTGACGACTTGAACTGTGTGCCACAACCATCCAACCAAACCCATCGCTGGCCACGTATGATGTCCTCTCCCCCGAGCATCCTTCACGTCCAGTGTTGTTCAATGAGGTCCTGTGTTCATGGGGCCAGCTATGATGACCTTCCAGATTTGCTATAGGAGGGTGATGTAATTGCTGGTGAGGGCAATAGCAAGGGAGTAGAATACTATTTGATGAGTTGCATTAGGCCAAAGTACTGCATCCTTGACCAAGATATGGTGGATGATCATGGGTTTTCTTTTGATGCCCATAGCATGATTGTGGCAGGCAGGTTCTACCAGTAGATTCGACTTCATCGGGGAAGTCTTGAGTTCCATCAGTGGAAGTGGGAGTTAGAGGCATTTCAGTTCTCTCATCTAGTGGTTGCTCCTAGGCTCACTCTTGATCGAATACCTCGGGGGGTGCACCTCAAAAAATGTAAGTCTACCACGTGCGATCATTAGGTGGGGTTTTTTGAATCCAAAATATTGGGTAAATTTACAGAAATACAATTACAAGAGGGGTATTTTAATTGTACTTTGGAAAAAAACCCGTAAGTCCATAAAGAAAAAGGGGTAGTTTTATCAGCTCAAAAGTCACAGATAAGGGGTTTTTTAAATACCCCTTGAACGCACGTCGTAGGAGGGGCTTCCATATAGTGCACCCCCCGAGTTGAATACAGAGCCGAATACAGAGTTCTTGCCCTCATTTTTGGCTTCGAGTGGATGACCATGAGAGCATTCTAGAGAATTTGAGAGCTAGAGAGGGTGCTGCTGACTAGATCTCTATCTTGATAGCGACTAAACTTAGATTGGCTGGGTTAGCTCACTTACATTGTACTTAGATTTATAGGTATAGACTAACCTCATAATAGCTAGGGTAGCTCATTTTCATTATGCCTTGATCTTTTGAGTTAGTGGCTAGGCTAGCTCACATTTTGATGTACTTAGTTGATGTTTTTATCATTATGAGTTTTTTCATCATTGAGGATCATTGCATTTTAGGTGATGTTCATGGTTTTTTGATTTTTTTTAACACTTTGGCTACCATATTGTTTGTTTTGAAAATCCCCATGCCATCATACTCAAACATGAAAACTTTGCAAGCATGTGGGGGAGACCCAACCCCACATGCTCGCAAAGTTTTGTCCCCACCATCGGAGCATGTTTGGGTATGATGGTATGGGGAAGAGGGGGATTTTCCATGACCTCTTAAGCACCGAGAGACTTGAAAAATCTGCACTAGGCGCACTAACCCAACCATGCTCGGATGGAGACCAAACCTTGCAAGCATGTGGGGGTAGGTCTCCCCCACATGTTTGCAAAGTTTGGTACCCATCGGAGCATGTTCGGGTACAATGGTATGGAAAAGAGTAATGTAGGGATGTATTCAATCAACCATTTTACTTGCGTTTATGGCATGTGCGGAGAAAGGTGAAAGAATGGCCAAAGAGAGCACCAATATGAAGGATATGATAAATGCATTCATGGAAAAATTTAGTGATGAGACTGCCTTTCTATAATACTTCAAAACGTATTGGGAAGACAAGCTTGGTAAGCTTCTAATAATAGCTAAGTGCTCTTACCCTCATATATATTTCTCTTTTATAATGTTTATACATGGATGATGATTACACACATGCAATGATCCATGGTGCTTGTGATGTTGCATGACAAACATGTGGGTATGTGCAACAAAGACTCTACCTCATTCTGGTCAAGATACCAATGGTGCGATCGAGGCTTACCATGGTACTTTGAAGTATAGGTTCTTGTGTAGTTCCAAGAATATGGTTGGGCGATGTGTAGATTGGCTTCTTCACAAATTGACCACATTTGCTCTCCCATACTATTGGTACATTCAGATGATGAAAGATGCTAGTTTTGTTAGGAATAATGCAATTGAAAAGGTAGTGGAGAACTCATTCATGTGTGCATTGAAGATTCCAGATGAGTTTGTCACAATCGAACCCAATGCCAATTACAAATCAAATACACTTGTGAGAAGCATGTCCAATGAGAATTTAGAGAACAAAGTTTACAACTTTGATTGTCAATGGGCATGTTGTACATGCAAATGGGCTGAATTAGGGAATATATGTAAGCACCAAATCAAGGTCATGCTTATGATAGGTATATCTAAGAGCACAATGCTATCACATTGCATGGACTTGTACAAAGGTGCTTTGAGTGGTCATTCAAAAAGCCATCTTCAAAATGTTGTAGACACACATGATATGTAGATGCATAATAATATAGTCAAGTGTGTTCATCAATACACAGTCAGTTGTGTATTGCTATGACTTTTTCTCTCTACTCTATGGCTGCAAAACCATCTGAAGTAAAGATATCTATTGTGTCCATCTTTTGTATTGTACAAATGTCTCTCTCTCTACTCTATGGTTGCCGCTAGCTCTCAAGCCAATTAAGTGCTGTGAGGGTGTGCATCATGGTATCAAGTGTGCTCGTAAAGAACAGTCAGTGCATCATGGCAAGGACATTGGCAGTATACACACATAACACCAAATATTGCCTTCATAAGTGATCGATTACATATGGAGTTACCTTAGTAGGCAAAGATATTAACAAGACATTGGCAAAATCTTTTAAGTATAAAGAAATATTTAATTGCATTATAGTTCATAAGTATATGACACAAGAGTTCTGCATACAAAAGGTCTATCCACACACCATAGAGGTGAGATAATAGATATCAAGTCTATCTACCAAAGACCACATGGCCACTACAACAAAAAACCATGAACCTGCAATGATTGATTAGCTATGCTATAAGCCGAGAGGATCATCTTGGTGAGATCATGGTGGAGACCTTCCGCACTTGTGATACTCTTGCACGACCAGCTAGTGCCTTTCCACACTTTCTACCCTTTCCAACAGATGGCTATCCCCCTCACCTACATATACTAGCTCTTCAGCATGTCAATCTACATATGCTCATGGCTATCCCTCAACTGGTGGGCTTGCTGTAGAATCTGGTCCACCTCAATCTCCTCCATATGCTTATCCTACATATGGACCTTCCGCACCCGTGATACTCTTGCACGACCAGCCAATGCCTTTCCACGCTTTCTACCTTTTTCAATAGATGGCTATCCCTCACCTGCATATACTGGCTCTGCAACATTGTTGTCAGTTTGCATATGCTCATGGCTGTCCCTCAGCTCGTGGACTTGCTCTAGAAGCTGGTCCACCTCTTTCTCAAGCTCCACAGACTTTTGTTTTTGCAAACAATGGGCTTGATCCAAAAATTCATCTACATGGTGCTCAATCTCCTCCATATGCTTCTCCTGCATATGTAGTGTTGAGATTCAAGTTCGATGTCAGCTTGTGCCAGTTGCACTATGTGCTGGCATGTTAGGTAGTAACATGTGTGAGACATAAATGACCGCATCCGCCTAGTCATAGTGTGTGGACATTAGCTAGGGTTAGCAGTGTGTGGACATAACACATGTAGTGTGTTGTAGATTATGGATTATGGTTTTATGCATTGTGTGAGAAGGGAGATGGCTTCCCTCTATAGTTAGGGTTCGATAATACATTAGGGTTTTCTCCTGTGTGTGTGTCTCCTCTCCCTCTACCTGTTTTTCATCATGGTATCAGAGCCTGGTGCTCTCTGTTAGGGTTTATGAGTGAGTGAGAGAAGAGGGAGAAGAACCTGTGAAGCTTGCCATTTGAGCTGTGAAGCTTGGAGCACACATATTTTAACTGATTAAACCCAAGACTTGCTTAGCAATTTTGTGATACACATACTTGAGAAGGTTTCTATGTGATTGGTTGGAACAATTATGCATTACAGAGCTGATTATGAGCTAATAAAACAAGCTGTCTACAGTGATTAGTGAAACAGAGGGTCATTAATTGGCTAATTACTCTCTCGAATTTTACAATTGGTCTAATTCCTTTTACATGGAGTTAGTAGACATCATTGCTAAGTTAATGAATTCCTGGTCTCTCAATTTGGACAAGAATCAAAGGAATTAGAGCACTTTTACTGCTAGTTTTTAGGGGTTTTACTAGTTTTTCTCAAAACAGAAAAGGGGATTTGATATTTTTGGTATGTACGCACCTTGGTTGGTGTTCATATGCAACATTGAGCTTGTTTAGGTGTCAATGCAAGTTATCCACACTTGATTGAACCACTACATTGCAATTTTAAGCCTTGGAAAGCACAACAAAATAGGGTACTTTGGACTGTGTATGCAAGTTCAATTTGATTGCAATCAGAGTGAATTTGTACATCAATAGTGAAGTTCCTTGAGTACTTTGGAGTATTTGGAACACTTATTAGAGTGTGGTTGAGCTAAGGAAGGCTCGTCTACAGAATTGGACGTGTGCGGAACGTGCATTCACATTGAGCAAATATGTCAGAGTACAGATTGTGGGTGAGAAGTTGGATAGAAAGAACTTCTAGGCATGGAAGTATAGGATTAAAGCTTTTTGAAGGGAAAAGGATTTTGGAACCTTGTTACAGGTGCGGAGCCAGAGCCAGAACTACCCCGAAAACAACAACTGGTTGTCGCTCATAAGCAATGGTCAGAGAGAGAAAAGTTTTGCATTACTTGTCTATATGTATCTCGGATGCTATACTCATACATATACATGATGTTGAGAATCCCAAGGATGCATTGGTAAAGCTATTTGATACAGATAGTAGTGCTCGTAAGTCTCAGTTGAGACAATAGATTCATAATGTGAAGCGGAAAGGAGTATCCATGATTATGTTCAAGAGATAAAGAAGTATGTAGATGCATTGGCAACTATCAATGCCCCCATGCCTGATGATGATTTGGTAGGCATTCCCTTGCATGGTCTTGGCAAGGAGTACAAGTCTTTTGATACATCTATTTCTATTCGGAGTACATGTTTACCAGATTTTGATGAGTTGGTTTCACTCTTGCTTGTTGAGGAAATCAAACTCAGCGACTCCTTTCATGATGCATCTACTAGCCATGATGATAATGGCAGAAATGAGGCTTTCTATTCACAAAGGGGATTTAGATGCAGGGGGAAATTTGCATCACGAGGTCGTGGTAATGGTCGTGGATGGCAAGATAGGTCACCACAACAGAATTTTCAGCCTACATATGGTGCTA
The DNA here is from genome assembly GCF_041138505.1 of Cibotium barometz. Classification (NCBI taxonomy): domain Eukaryota; kingdom Viridiplantae; phylum Streptophyta; class Polypodiopsida; order Cyatheales; family Cibotiaceae; genus Cibotium; species Cibotium barometz. The sequence goes on from NC_141091.1 coordinate 48,050,930, forward strand.
GAGGTGGTCGTGGATATACACCTTAGAGAGGCAGAGGTAATCCTCGTGGAAGAGGATGTTGGCAAGGCCAACAAGCATCTATGCAAAATGTGGAATGCCATTACTGTGGGAAATTTGGTCGTATGGCACGTGATTGTTTCTGCAAACAAAATGATTTGAGAGAGGGTAGAGCACAACATGGTGGAAATTTTGCATCAAGCAGTAATGATGGTCGTGCAAATCACTTGTTTGCCATGAAACATGTCGTGGGATCTATGATGACAAATGGTGATAGTGTGATGACACTTGGTATATGGACTCTGGAGAATCAAACCATATGACTTATCATGGCGAATGGTTTGAGCATATGAAGCCAATGGATGTGAAAGGCTATGTGGAAACAAGAGATGATTCCCAACATGCTATCACACATGTTGGAAGTGTACCATTGGTTATGCACAATGGTGAAACAAAGTCTATGGCAGATGTCTTGTATGTGCCTTCTATTACAAAAAGTTTGGCCTCAATTTTGTTGGTCAAATGGTGGAATAGGGTTTACAGGTTTGTTTCAACGAGCATTGCTTCATTGAGGATTTCAAAAATGGATGTAGAGTCATTGCCAAAGGCAAGAAAGAAGGCACGTTATTGAAGTTGGATGCTGGGACTCCTGAGTTGAAATCAGCCATGTTCTCTAAAAGCCGAAATGTGGTACACAACATTGACATGTGGCATAAAAGGATTGGACATGTGAACATATAAAGATTAAAGAACATGCAGGTAAGAGGCATTGTTAGTGGGCTATCTAGATTGAAGTATGATGGGAATATGCATGTCTGTGATGCTTGCCAGTTTGGAAAGCAAGCAAGGTTGCCATTTCCTAAAGAAGGCAACATGAGGAGCAGGCCACTTGAGATAGTTCATAGTGATGTATGGGGTCCTGCACAAAACCCATCCATTAAAGGCAGCTTATATTATGTGACATTCATTGATGATTTCAGCAGAATGACTTGGATTTACTTTCTCAGAGAAAAAAGTGAAGTATTGGGAAAGTTTATGGACTTCAAAGCTTTTGTAGAGAAGCAATATGGCTCTTGGATAAAATATTTGAGGACAGATGGAGGTGGTGAATACACCTCACATGCTTTTGAGAATTTCTTGAGAAAGCATGGCATAAGAAGGTAGTTAACTTTTGCACGTACACACCTCAGCAAAATGGTGTTGCTGAGAGAAAAAATAGAGCCATTTGTGATGTGGTCAGGGCAATGCTCAATGAAAAGAGCATGCCAGATTATTATTGGGCAAAAGCGGGTGCCACATTGGTGTATGTACTTAATAAGACACCCACAGTAGCCATACATAGGGAAGTACACCAGAGATGCGTCTTACAAGTTTTAGGCCAGACATTGGACACCTCAAAGTGTTTGGTTGTATAACTTATGTGCATGTGCCAGATGAGAGAAGGAGGAAGTTGGATACTAAGGCAGAAAAGTGTGTGTTATGGTACAAGGCAAAGGATGAGGGTGTCATTGATTCCATTGATGCTGATGTGCATGTGAACTTGCCACAAGCAAGTTCTATTTCTATGTCTGGGCCAACAGAGTTTGAGAGTAGTACTATACGTCCATGGTTAGGATGCTTGAGACATGAGAGTGTGAGCACTGGGAGTAGTGTTGTGGATAAAGGGAAAAAGAAGGTTGAAGGAATTGGCATTACAGGTTATGAGTCATCAAGTTCAAAAAGTTTGGATGAGGAACTTGGCATACCAGTTTTACGCACACCAGGTGCAAGGCAAGATAGATATGTGCCTCCACATGCTAGAGTGACTAGTGTTCAGAGTGATCCGCATGCATTGCGGAGATCCCAAAGGGTCAGGTATCCAGTTGTTGATAGGTTGACATATCGTGACTTTGCTATGCATTACACATATATGACCTCTTTGGTGAAGCATGTGGAACCTACATGCTATAAGCTATTGGGAAGCATGTATGGGAGAAGGCAATGGATGTTGAGATGGATACATTGGTTCAAAATGACACTTGGGATTTGGTTGTCTTACCACAAGGCAAAAATGTCATTGGTTGCAAATGGGTTTATAAGGTGAAATGCAAATCAGATAGTTCCATTGAGCGCCATAAAGCGCGGCTCTTGGTAGCTGAGGGTTATGCACAAACCCAAGGCTTGGACTATGATGAAACATTTAGTCTAATTGCAAAGATGGGAACAGTGAGAGCAGTCATTGCTATGGCTACAGCAAATGGTTGGGAAATGCATCAAATGGATGTGAAAAATGCATTTCTAAATGGTGATGTACAAGAGGAAGTTTATATAGCACAGCCAGAAGGATATGTACACCCGAGGTACCCCACTCATGTATGCAGATTAAGGAAAGCATTATATGGTTTGAAGCAAGCACCTCGTGCTTGGAGTGATAAGATAAGCCGATATCTTATCTCCCTTGGATTTCAGGTTTCTTCAGTAGATTCCTCACTCTATGTGAAGAAAACAGATCATGGGATTGTCTTGCTTGTCATCTATGTGGATGATTTGATTGTAATAGGAGATCATGCTACATATGTTATGGTCAAGAAGGCATTGAGTGGACAGTTTGATATAAAAGACTTGGGTGATTGAAGTGATCAAAGACCATGCAGGGACATGGTTAGTGCAATGCCAATATGCATTGGATATGTTGGCAAAATATGGGATGACAGGGTGTAAGCCAATGAGTACACCTTTGGAGCAGAATGTGAAGCTACGGGCTGATTTTGGTGAAGAGTTGGATGATCCATCTATGTATAGAAAGATGGTTTAGCAGTCTTATTTACATGACTATCGCACACCCGGATCTCAGTTATGTTGTGGGGCTAGTAAGCCAATTTATGCAAAGCCCCAGAAAACCTCATTTGGATGCAGTGAGACACATTATGCGCTATGTAAAGACCACTACACATTATGGTCTTCTTTATGAGCATGGTAAAGGCTTGGATGTACACGGCTACACAGATGCAGATTGGGCAGCTAGCTCATATGACAGGAGGTCTACTAGTGGTTATGCCTTTACATTTGGAAGTGCAGTGGTGAGTTGGAGCAGCAAGAAGCAACCTTTTGTTGCTTTATCTAGTGCAGAGGCTGAATACAGGGGTATAGCCATTACTACATGTGAAGGAGTATGGTTAAAGAGTCTCTTGGCTGATTTGGGTGAGCCTATTGATGGCAAGGTTGTCATTCATTGTGACAACATGAGTGACATATAATTGGCCAAGAATCCAGTTTTTCATGCGCGGACCAAACACATAGAGGTCCACTATCATTTTGTCAGAGAGAGTGTTGGATGGTACAGTGGATTTGTAGTATGTGAAGACTAAAGAGCAGGTAGCCGACATCTTTACAAAGCCACTAAAACAGGGAGAAGTTTGAGTACCTTCGTACTATGTTGGGAGTACATGGGATGATCTTGAGGGGGAGTATTGAGAGCTTTGATAGCCCAAGCTCATCTACATCTTCATCTATGGCAGTATATCATGAGCTTGAGAGGGGCTGTTGAGATTCAAGCTTGATGTCAACTTGTGCCAGTATCACTATGTGCTGGCATGTTAGGTAGTAACATGTGTGAGACATAAATGACCACGTCCAACTGGTCATAGTGTGTGGACATTAGCTAGGGTTAGCAGTGTGTGGACACAACACATGTAATGTGTTATAGATTATGGATTATGGTTTTATGCATTGTGTGAGAAGGGAGATGGCTTCCCTCTGTGGTTAGGGTTTGATAATACATTAGGGTTTTCTCCTGTGTGTGTGTCTCCTCTCCCTCTACTTGTTTTTCATCATGTAGTGCATATTTAATGAGCTCATCAACCACATGGTCAAGACGGCTGCTATGCTGCACATCTGCCTGCCCTGTCATACCATGCTCATCCAATGCCTCATCAAACGAAGCTTGTGGGCAATTGTCATCCTCATCACCATTGTCATCCTCATCAACAAATGAAGCTTGTGGGCCATTGTTATCCTCATCAACAAATGATGCTTGTGGGCCATTGTCATCCTCAGAACCCCTGTCATCCTCATCATCACCAATGTTATCATCATCATCAAATGGAGTGTGTACTACATTGTCATCCTCATGAGCTTCTATTGTATTGTCATCCTCATCACCAAATGAGGTCATCCTCACCACCAAATGAGGTCATCCTCACCACCTATAGACATTGAGGCGGGGTACACAAATCGATAGTGTGTACTACCTTCCTGGCCTTCTCCGTAGCATCACCTATAGATAGCACAACCACCATGTACACAAACGCATAGCATACGTACCAAGCAAGAAAATAGGAGAAGCAAAAGGATTGCATCTTAAATAGATCAACTTATATTGCCTTCATGTTTCCTTGCATCCATTGCACATGTAGCATAGCCATTGACAAAGAACGCACCCTCTGTAGACTGTACGTCTACATGGGTGCATGGGCTGCAAAGAGCCTTTATGGCTTGCTCTCTGGTACCATCCTCAAATACAATGTCACCAAAGCTAGGTAAGGGTCTGCATGATGATGCTCGAGGATGCTTGTATGAAGTTCAGGAATTGGCTCCAAACCATGTCCGCGCAAATGTTTGTTAATGCGACTCTTTGAAGAAAACCAACGTTGGACACCCGGTACATGGCGACAATCTCATAGCTTGCAAAAGAACAGAACTATCTTATACGTAGTGTAGATGCACTCCTCATACTGTAAAAAATGCATAAGTAAGTACATATGCATAGACACATACCTACAAATGCTACTAACACATAGACACATACACTCATATGGATGCACAATCACATGAATGGACACACACATGCACAAACACATGTATGGACACACACACATGCATGGAGACATACACACATTCATGTGCATGGACACACATTTCCACATTCCTACACATACGTTCACATGCACTTGATTGCACACACATGAACGGACAAAAACACTTGGGCCCTGGATAGCCATGCATGGATGCACATGAAAAAGCACATGTATGGATAAATGCATGTGCAAGTGTATGGAGACACATGTATGGATACTTGCATGGACACACACACATGAACACATGCATACACATACACACGTATGGACACACATGTATGGACAAATGCATGGACACACATGTATTGACAAATGCATGGACACACATGTATGGATACACATGCACACACATGCGTTCACATGCATACACATGCACACACATGCAACACATTGACACACATGTATGGACACACATGTGTGAACACATGCACACATATATGTTCACATGCATACACATGCACACACATGCCAACATATTCACACACATGTATGGACACATGTACACACATACATTCACATGCATACACATGCACACATGCGAACACATTCACATGTATGGACACATGTATGAAGACATGCACACACATACCTTCACATGCATACACATGCACACACATGCCAACACATTCACACACATGTATGGACACACATGTATGAACACATGCACACACATATGCTCACATGCATACACATGCACACACATGCCAACATATTCACACATGTATGGACACACATGTATGAACACATGCACACACATACGTTCACATGCACACACATGCAAACACATTCACACACATGTATGGACACATGTATGAACACATGCACACACATACGTTCACATGCATACACATGCACACACATGCCAACACATTCACACACATGTATGAACACATGCACACACATACGTTCACATGCATACACATGCACACACATGAAAACACATTCACTCACATGTATGGACACAAACACATGTATGGATAGCCATGGACACACATGCAAACACATTCCTCACATGTATGGACAACCATGCACACACACATGTGTGGACACACACATAAACCCATGCATGGACACACACATGCACACATGGCTGGACACACACACGTGAACACATACATAAACACATGTATGGACACACACACATGAATGGACAAACCCATACACATAGACAAGCACAAACCCATGCACATAGACACACGTATGGACACATGTTGACACAATAATAAACTCCAGAGTCCACATTGATAGCCATGTCCATACAAACACGCCAGTCACCAAATTACACAAGCAACAAGTACTGAAAGACACAAGAGCATATGGTCTAAAAGCCGACCTCATCAGAGTGCCTCCGAATGGTATAAGCTTCATCATCCAACAATCCCTTTTCGACCCCTCAACTGCCAATGTCATCAGGAATCACGTGCTCATCTGGAATTATTGAATGGCCAACCAGTGGAGTTTGCACTTATGCGTTCCCCTCTCTTTGGAGTTCTGGATGGCCCTGCACCCTTCCCCTTGGGGGTTTGCCGCATGCGTCTTGCTTTGCCACACGCGTAGCAGAAACGGGTGCTTTTCCACACTTGGGTAGAGATGGGCGTTTTCACAGCCGACGTGGGGGCCATTACTTATTGTTCTCTGACGTCATCGGGGTAGAACACACGGAACACACATATTCACCTGTCTGCTTGGAGAAAAGGGGATGGGCAGAAATAGGTGCAGAAAATGGGAAGCTTAGATGGGCAATTGGATGAGCACTGTCATCCCCTCTTTCCACAAAACCTGGTCTTTCAAGGTTTTTTATCTCCTTGAACCACTCCCCACCATGACTTGTCATATGGTTCGAAGCACCTGAATCAACGTACCATACATCATCTTTATGTGCTGCTTCAACATTTTCAGACATGGCATTAACAACATGCTGCATAACAAACAACCTTTCATTATCCCCAATGTTTCTGCTTGAGGATACATAGTTGTTTTGCTGTAATTTCCCATTTTGCATGTTAGCCTAGTTCTTATAACAATCTGCCTCCACATGTCTAGGCTTACCACAATAAAAGCATCCATGTGTATCATTATACTGCCTTTGCCAATTTCCACGACCTCTCTGACTCCCCCCTGCCTCTGAATTGGCCTCTTCCACTTGCGTGTTGTTGTTATTGTTGTGAATTCTGGGACTGTTGGTATTGCTGTTGCTGGCCATAATTCTGATTACCTATTCGTCCACCTCCTTGGCCTCGTCCACGGCCTCCTCTACCTCATCCTCTTCCTGAACTTGTGTAGAAGGCCTGTTGCTGTGAACTGTTTTTGTTTTGTGAGTGAAGACTGTTGGTCTTCACCCAAGCTCACCCAAGCTCTTCTCTTTTATAATTAACATAGACACCAAATGTGTGAAATCGGGAATGTTTTCTCGAGAGTCTAAATAGACGTCTTTAACGCCTTGTATGGCCCGAGACCACGTAGACAGACTTCCACCTTATCATCATCATCTACTGAAATGCCAATAGATGCAAGGGATTCCACAATACCCTTCATCTTCAATGCATAGTCATTCATAGACGTACTCTTTTTCTCCACAGTGTGAAGTTCATTCTTCAACTGTATCTTTCGTGCCTTGGTATTTGTTTCATAGAGTTTTACCAAGGTGTCCCACGCCTCCTTGGGGGACTTGGCATCCTATATGTGCCCAATCATGGTATCCTCTATACTAATAATACATAACTTTTTTGGCTCCTTAGTTCCAATCCTTGAACTCTTTCACATTTGCAATAGTCGAATTGATCTCCGGTATCTCCGATGCCTCTTCATGCCCACCTTCTATGTAGTCCTAGCAGCAGTAACCCTTTCCCATCAAGAAATTTGTCAACCTAAACCTCCAAGCATTTGAAGTTGTTCTTATCAAGCTTCTCAGCAACAATCTGGTTTATGCCATCATTTGACATCTTGCCAGACACACAAATTACCAGAAACAGCACTCTGGTTTGTCCTGCACAAACTATTGTATTTTTTACAGTGGTAGTGTACTACACTCAAATGTCACAACCAGTGACCTCAATGTGCATACATACACCCAATGGCAAGTGCTGAGCTCCTTGCAGCACACACAATGTCTGCACAACCAATCTGTCTTCTTGCAGTTCTTAAAACAGAGTTCTGCATAGAATCGATGATTTACCCGTAGTGCTCGAAATCGCCTACTTTCTGAAAAACGGATGTCCTAACACGCCCGAAACACGTTTTTGGCCCGAAAAATTCTGTCCAATATAGGATGATATAGTTGCCCTATACCTTTACTCCCGCGAAGAAAGCTCCTCAATCAGAGATCGTTTGCCGGTGCCTCTCATAGAGCTCCCGACAAGGGTGTAGTCTCGCCAACACAAATAGGGAAGAGTAGATGAAGCTCTTACCCTCGTACCACTTCCTGTGCTTCTCTTACTCGCAACTTAGCCCTTAGCATGAACCAGGCTCTAATACCATGAAAAGATGCACGGGAGAAGAGAGCTTGAGCTCTTGCACACACACACTCACAAAACCCTAAAAGAGAACACACAAGGTGAGAGGCTGAAAATCTTGTTCTTCTTCACACAACACTCAACACACCATACACAAAGATAAGAGTACACACTATATGAAAAGGTACTCAACCAAATACATACTAGGGTTCTCTATAGTCTGAACCCAACGAAATGAGCTGGCGCTATAACTATGCCAGTCTCTAGAATGGCTGTCACACAACCTGTCATCCCACTGGCTGCATATCACCCATGATCTCACCAACCATGCTAGTGGTGTAAGTGTGGGGCCTATCCCCTAGCGCAAGCGGGTCATCAGTGTCCACTGCCTCACTCTAGATGAGCTCGATATCTCAACAAACAATAGCCAACATGTCCTGCTTCCTAATGCAAGATTTCAAAAGACTCTGGGGATGTGTTGTGAATTCCCCCGGCTGATGCATCAATCAAAAAGTTCCTGAAATATAAACGTTGAAGAAAAGTGTTAGTTGTAGAATTGTTGTTAAAATAGTTTAGCAGACAGTTATTTTTAATCATCTTGTTACCATGATTCACCTTTTCCTAGTACCACCGCCTACTGCAAGAAGCCGATCAATTTATGATCGCACTCCTTGGTGTTCCCTTGCATCAACTCAGGTTTTCTTCAAAAAATCTAATTTGAGTCTAAGCTTATTTAATTCTTTCTCTTGTTTTGTGATTTGTAACTCCTGGTCTTTATTCTTATTCTCTAGATTTTGCACTTGTTTTGTTAAATCTTCAATATTTGATTGAAGATACAAATTTATGTGTATATATTTTGCATAAAAGCCCTGCCACCACAGATTGTTAGATGTTTACAATATCCAAGAAGCCCATTTTTCTGATCACGAATGTGACGTATTAAACTAGTCAGATCAGTGAATGGTGAGTTATCTAAGGTGAATGGGTCACATGAATAGAGCGCACCATCAATCCATAAGTCTACATGTTTCTTTCCCTGAGCCCTAAGTAAAGATGTGGATGCATTATCCAATGATTGTCTTATGTACGGACGTTTCATTGATGCATATTCCTCTTATACATGAATATGAAGATCTCTCTTATGTTTTCTATCTTCTAAAGTAGGCAATATTTAGACTAAGGTCAATAATGAAAAAAGGATCAGAGTAAGATGAAAGGATGATTAAAAGAAAATGAGAATGTGATACATAGTTCAGGCCATGCATATACACACATGGATATAGAGGGTTGTGCCTCGGATGTTTTGAGTTGTGCAAGAGTGTTGTTGTTGGTAAATTTGTGTTGCAGAAAAGATGTCAAATGATGGAATAAACTAGATTGTTGAGAAGCTTGACAAGAATAACTTCCATGGTTGGAGGTTTAGATTGACAAATTTCTTGATGGGAAAAGGTTACTGAGACTACATTGAAGGTGAACATGAGGAGGCAACTGGAGATACCGAAGATTAATCTAACTGTTGTGTAGATATAAAAGAATTCAAGGATTGGAATCAAGGAGCAAGGAAAGTCATGTATTGGCTTTCTCTTAGCATATAAGACACTATGATTAGGTACGTACAGGATGCTAAGTCACCTAAGGAGGCATGGGACACCTTGGTGAAGCTGTATGAAACCAACACCAAGGCACAAAAAATTCAGTTGAAGAATGAGCTTTATACTGTGGAAAAGAAGAATATGTCTGTGAATGATTACGCTTTGAAGATCAAGGGAATTATGGAATCCCTTGCATCAATTGGTGTTTCTGTTGATGATGATGATAAGGTGGAAGTGTGTCTATGTGGTCTTGGGCCCACAATATAAGGCATTCAAGACGTCTATTCAGACTCAGGAGAACATTCCCAACTTCACAGTGAGGTGTCAATACTGATCATTGAAGAGAAGAACTTGGGTGAAGATCAACAGTCTTCACAAAACAGAAACAGTTAAGAGCAGCAGGCCTTCTTCACAAGTGCAGGTAGAGGACGAGGTAGAGGTCGTGGACATGGCTAAGGTGGTGGCGGAACAGGTAATCAGAATTATGGGTCAGCAAATAGCAACAATTCCAGGATTCACAACAATAACATACAGGTAGAAGAGGCCAGTTTAGAGATAATGAGAGGTTCTTTGTCATGCACTATGTGGTTAATGCTGTGTCTGGAAATGATGTAGCAGCATGTAAGGATGATGTATGGTATGTTGATTTAGGTTCTTTGAACCACAAAGTCATGGTGAGTGGTTTGAGGAAATAAAGAGACTTGAAAGACCAGGTTTTGTTGAAACAGAGGATGACACTGCTCATCCGATTGCCCATGTTGGAGATGTGCCACTGTCTATACAAGATGGTAAAGTGAAGTACCTTGCATATGTACTGCATGTTCCAAACAGTACAAATAATCTGGTTTCTGTTGGGGCCAGATGATTGAGCAAGGTTTGCAGGTTCGATTTAACCCTGATTGGCTGTTATGTAGAAGACTTCAAAGATAAGACTTACAGGTTGGTTGCAAAAGGCAACAGAGTGGACATAATGTTTACATTGAATGTGAATATGCCTGAAGTGAATGCTACAATGTTTGAAAATGGTTTAGAAGTTGTTGCAGATATAGACATTTGGCATAAGAGAATTGGACATGTCAATGTGCAAAGAATGAAGTCTAAACAAATTTTGACAGGGCTAAGTTTAAAGTTGAAGGTATGTAGAAAGTTTGTGAAGCATGTCAATTTGGAAAGCAAACAAAACATGTATTTCCACATGACAAAAATATGAGCAAGAATGTACTAAATGTTGTGCATTCAGATGTATGGGGTCTTGCGCGAAGACTATGTCTATGGGTGGCTGCAAGTACTATGTAACATTCATTGATGACCACACGAGAAAAGTGTGGGTGTACTTCATGAAGGAGAAGAGAGAGAGAAGAGTGAAGTGTTCACTCATTTTTAGAATTTCAGAGTTATGGCTGAAAAAGAGACGTGAAATCATGTGAAGTGCCTAAGGTTAGATGGAGAGGGAGAATACTTCTCCAATGCATTCTCTGAATTCTTGTGAAAGAATGGCATTCAGAGACAATTTACATGTAGATACACTTCGCAGGCAAAATGGAGTTGCTGAGCGAAAAAACATACACACTGCAAAGACAGCACGAGCAATGATGGGATGAGAAGAATATGCCACATGGCTATTGGGCTGAGGCTATGTCTACATCAGTTTATATAATGAACATGGCTCCTACTGTGTAGCCATACATGATATAATGCCAAAGCAGAAGTTTAATGGCAAGAAACCTGATTTGTCTCACTTGAAAGTTTTTTGATGCATTGCATATGTGCATGTGCCAGATGAGTTGCATATAAGCTGCATCCAAAAGTAGAAAAATGTGTGTTTATTGGGTATTCCTTTAAGCAAAACTTGGATATAGATGTTATAATCCTGCTACACGTGAATTGAGGTTGTATTTGATGAGATGAGTATCTAGTATGCTGCTAAAAAGGACGTTTTTGGGGCTGATGTAAGTGGAAATGTGGTTGCATAGAATGCAAGTTAGCAATCACAGTCATTGAGTGGAGCAAGAGAGTCCTCATCCAGTGGTTCTATTGATAGACCATAGAGTGGGGCAAGCTGCATCATAATACTAGTCCTGAAAATGTAGTTAGTACATCACATAAAGGCAAAGAGAAAGTGGTTGAGCCCCTTGGTATGCTTTATATTTCTGGAGAGGGCATTCTCTTATTGATGGAGATTCTAGTGGCTCAGAGATGAGTCTTAATGAGGAGCTTAGGATTCCAGCAATGAGGACACCTCGTGTGAAGAAGGTTATGGAAGCCATGAATGCAAAGTTACAACAAAGATCTGGAAGAGTCAAAAATCCTATGCAGAGGTTGACTTATGATGGTTATTTGGCACATCATTATGCATATATGGCAAAAGTTGTGCAGGTTATAGAACCCACATGTTTTGATGAGGCTATTGGAAATGTGTATTGGGAGAAAGCTATGGATGAGGAGATGGATGCATTGTATGGAAATGAGACTTGGGATTTGGTGCCATTGCCTAAAGGCAAGAAAGCTGTTGGCTGTAAGTGGGTGTATAAGGTGAAACATAATAGTGATGGTAGCATAAGCCAATACAAGACTAGATTGGTAGCCAAAGGATATGCGTAGGCACATGGGATTGATTATGAGGAGACATTTGCCCCAGTTGCAAAGATGGCAACTATGAGAGTTGTGATTGCGATGGATGCAACTAAAGGCTGGTTTTTACATCAGATAGATGTAAAAACCAGATCAGTCACCCATCAGGTTTTGAGGATACAGGTCACCCAGAGTATGTGTGTAAGCTTCCTCAGGCCTTGTATATGGACTGAAGCAAGCTCCATGAGCATGGCATGACAAGATTACTGAGTATCTTGTCACTATTGGTTTTCATATGGCAGATGCAGATCACTCTTTATATGTGCGTAAGAGTGATAAGGGTATTGTAATCATCGCCATTTATGTAGATGATCTTATTGTTGGGGATGACAACTTGGAAGAGATTGAGCATGTGAAAAGTCTTCTCAAAAGTAAGTTTGAGATAAAGGATTTGGGAGATCTACGCTACTTTTTGGGAATTGAGGTCATTCGCACACCTGAGGGTATTTGGTTGTCACATAGACAGTATGCATTGGGCATGTTGTCCAGGTATGGGATGGCTGATTGTAAGCCAATCTCGGTGCCACTAGATCAAAATGGCAAGCTTAGTGGCAGATGCGAGGATCCCACTATGTGCAGGAATATTATGGGGAGTTTGATCTATGTCACGATCAGCAGGCCAGATTTGAGCTACATTGTTGGCTTAGAGAGCCAGTTTTTGTAGATTCTGCAAAAACCACATCTTGATAGTGTGCGATGCATACTTTTGTATTTGAGGGCCACTGTTGATTATGCATTTTTGTAGGTTCTGCAAAAACCACATCTTGATAGTGTGTGATACACACTTTGGTATTTGAGGGCCACTATTGATTATGCATTGTTTTATGCAGCAGGTGTACCAAT